>NC_089253.1:81015147-81326150 GCF_963930625.1 Muntiacus reevesi | reverse complement strand
AGACACCACTTAGTGACTAAACAGTAACAATAAGATTAAAATACACATTAACAGAGTCAAATAGGCCTATTCCTATTTGTTATAATTATATTTCAAAATGTTATTTAAATATTTTCCCTATACAGAATTGCCAGATTCATGTGAGCAAGGAACCTACTGAGTCTTGCCTCCAATTCCAGGCTAGTAGTTCATTTCAGAGAGTATATTTGGATAATTATAAAAGTAACCTTTACTAAAAGCATGATTTCCACTTTTCCCTTTTCAGCTTTTTCTAGTTCAGCATCACGCCTCCAGAACCCTGTGGTTTGAAGACTTGTGCCCTTTTCCTTCTCCTTCCCATACTGGTTAGTCTTATGTTTGCTTTGTCAGTGCTGCATTTTTTGTTTCCTCTTTAGTGATTTTAGGAGCTCCCTTTTCCCTCCCACAGGACTTCCTGTGGCCACAGATTCTAGGGGAGCACCTTGAACCACTGCGGAAGAATATAGAAGCACACACACATTGACTTCTAGACTTTGAAATTCAACTCAGATAATTAATTGAATTTGCAGAACTTAAATACATCATTCTGGGGCTATCATGTCATCATGGGTTTGCAATCAGAAAGATGTGAATGGAAAGACAAATATCATATGATGTTGCTTATATGTGGAATCTTAAAAAGGGTACAAATGAACTTATCTACAAAACAGAGTTAGAGATGTAGAGAACAAACTTATGGTTACCAGGGAAGCATGTTAGTTGCCCAGTTGTGTCTGATTCTACAGAAGGACTGTAGCCTGCCGGGCCTCTCTGTCAATGGAACTTTTCAGACAAGAACACAGGAGTGGGTAGCCATTCCCTTCTCCAGGGGATCTTCCCAACCTAGGGATCGAACCCGGGTCTCCCACACTGCAGTTAGACTCTTTACTGTCTGAGCCACTAGGAAAGTACCATGGTTACCAGGGGGTAAGGGCTAAATTAAAGATTAGGATTGACATATGCACATTACTATATGTAAAACAAATAACTAATAAAGACATGTATAGCACAGAGAACTCTACTCAATACTTGGAAATGGCCTATGTGGGAAAAGAATCTAAAAACAGTGTATTGATGAATATGTATAACTGATTACTTTGCTGCACACCTGAAACGAACTCAACACTGTAAATCAACTATATTCCAATGAAAAAAGTTTTTAAAAAGACAAATGTGAATGAGTGAATGTATCTAGATGAAAAGCGTTGTTGCTGCTGCTGCTGCTGCTGCTAAGTTGCTTCAGTCGTGTCCGACTCTGTGCAACTCCATAGACAGCAGCCCACCAGGCTCCCCCATCCCTGGGATTCTCCAGACAAGAACACTGGAGTGGGTTTCCATTTCCTTCTCCAATGCATAAAAGTGAAAATGAAGTCGCTCAGTCATTTCCAACTCTTAGCGACCCCATGGACTGCAGCCTACCAGGCGACTCTGTCCATGGGATTTTCCAGGCAAGAGTACTGGAGTGGGGTGCCATTGCCTTCTCCGGAATAGCGTTGTTAGCTATTCTTAAAGAAAAAAGACTTAGAGGAAATTTGTTGTTTAGCGTGACAGAAAAATCCTGAAAGAAAATGATTTTTCATAATGTAATTTATTTCTAAAAATTGTTAGCACAAAGCAAGAGAGAAGGGTTTGGAATTAGATTGCCTTGGTTTGAATTCTTGCTTTGAAGCTTCTTGGAAGGTGACCTTGGGTAGATTACTGATGTGTGTCTCAATATTCTCCTTTGTAAAATAAAGTGATAATAGTAGTATTTAAAAGAAAAGGTTGTTGTGAAAATTGAATGAGTTCATATTCTTTAACACTTAGAAGAATATCCAGCATAAAGAAAACCTGCAATACACTGAAACTCTTATCATTAGTTTTATTATTTCTCTTACTTACTATCGATTTAAAGCAGATTAAAAAGCAGAGACATCACTTTGCTGATAAAGGTCCACTTAGTCAAAGGTATGGTTTTTCCAGTGGTCATGTACAGATGTGAGAGTTGGCCCATAAAGAAAACTGAGCACCGAAGAATTGAAGCTTTTGAACTGTGGTGCTAGAGAATTTTCTTGAGAGTCCCTTGTACTGCAAGAAGATCAAATCAGTCAGTGCTAGAGAAAATCAGTCCTGAATATTGATTGGAAGGACTGATGCTAAAGCTGAAGTTCCAATCCTTTGGCCACCTGATGCAAATAGGCAACTCACTGGAAAAGACACTGATGCTGGGAAAGATTGAGGGCAGGAGGAGAAGGGGACGACAGAGGATGAGATGGTTGGATGGCATCACCAACTCCATGGAAATGAGTTTGAGCAAACTCTGGGAGATAGTGAAGGCCAGGGAAGCCTGGCATGTTGCAGTTCATGGATGAGGTCATAAAGAATTGGATAGAACTTACAACTAAACAACAATAGCTACAGACTTAAGGTAATAATTGATAGTAATAATCTGATTTCATTAGAAAACGTCACAAAATATAAAGCTAATGGAATAGGCTGAGTTTGATACTTGGAAAATGTATTATAATTTTTCATGTAAACATTAGTCTCACACACATTTCTCAAATGAAAATATCTTTTCTAACACATGAGCCCTGCTGTGCAATGTGTTATGTCTCACGAAGTAAACCAAGAAAAAAGCCCACATAATCAAGCACAGATGAAAGGAAAACATTTAAAATAGATGATACAAGTATAACAACATGATTTCAAATAGCAAAAACTAAGGGGAAAGGGTGGACAAAGAGACAACATGTATGCCTATGTGTGGAGAGGAGGAAGAGAAATGGTGGCTGTTGATGTAAGAGAAGTAGGTTAGCAGTTGACATATAGACTGTTGTCGTTATTTAGTCACTAAGTTGTGTCTGACTCTTTGTGACCTTGTGGACTGTAGCCCACGGCTCCTCTGTCCATGGGATTTCCCCAGGCAATAATACTGGAGTGAGTTGCTATTTCCTTCTCCAGGGGATCTTCCTGACCCAGTGATCAAACCCACATCTCCTATGTCTCTCACACTGGCAGGCAGATTCTTTACCACTGAGTCACCTGAGAGCCCAAGATTATGAATTATAAAATGAGTTATTTTAAAATTCTTAAAATACACTTATTCCATACTTAAGAAATAGCATGATAACTCATTTATGTTTTTAAAAGTATAACGTTGTTGGTATATTTGAGCTGAAGGGAAGAAATCTAAAAAGCCCACTTGGTTTACTCTCCCTCCCATTCCGGGTTTAGGCGGTGGTGGTGGTTCAGTCACTAAGTCGTGTCTGACTCTTGTGACCCCATGGACCCCCTGCCAGGCTTCTCTGCCCATGGGATTCTCCAAGCAAGAATACTGGAGTGGGTTGCCATTTCCTTCTCCATCTGAGAACAGACCAGGATGAGGTCAGAGGGACATCTCTTCTAGAAAGCCTGGAGGGCTCAGTGCCATGCAATGCCAATAGTGGAGAGATTGTGATTCTCCAGTTTCTGTTGAGAATGACATTAAGTGAAGCATAGGAGTTGGCTTGTCTTTAAGAAAGCAGTGTGATTAGTCATGATACAGAGAATCAGGTACAGGTTCTTGCCCACTTCTTCCTCTGGTCTTCTCTATAACTGAAAGGAAACTAGCTACCACTTAGAAGTGTGAAAATAAGGAAAATTCATAAAATAGCTTCTGCTCTTCATATGAATAGGAAATAACTTGCACCTTATCTTCTCTCTGTATTTACCATGTTTAAAGTGGGGAAATTTTCATATTTTATAATGATAATACACTCAAAAAGGAAATAATATCTAAATGACCACACAGAGAGTAAACATTTAGAAGATCAACTTACTTTCCTACAAAATAAACAACTAAAAGCAATGACAAAGGAATAATCCTCAAGCAGAGAAACCAATACTTGAATACATGAATGTCTATCTATGTAAGGAAAGGCATAGAAGGAAATAGAGAAAGATTACTTGCTCAAAAATCTGGAGAAAAATGTCATTAAACCTCAATAATTCAAACCTCAATCAAATGGAATTAACAGAACTTTAAACTCTATCAGTTAATAACAAAAAAATAAAATAAAATTCAGTGGTAGGAAAACATACTTTCTTTAAAAAAAAAAAAAGCAAATGATGCTCAAGTTAAAAACCACTTAGCAGGGGAGAGGAGTCAAGATGGTGAAACAGGAGGATGTGGAGTTCACCTCTTCCCACAAATGCATCAAGAATGAACAGAATTTTGGACTCTGTGGGAGAAGGCGAGGGTGGGATGTTTTGAGAGAACAGCATCGAAACCCATATATTATCTAGGGTGAAACAGATCACCAGCCCAGGCTGGATGCATGAGACAAGTGCTCGGGCCTGGTGCACTGGGAAGATCCAGAGGGATCAGGTGGAGAGGGAGGTGGGAGGGGGGATCGGGATGGGGAATACTTGTAAATCCATGGCTGATTCATGTCAATGTATGACAAAAACCACTACAATATTGTAAAGTAATTAGCCTCCGACTAATAAAAATAAATGAAAAAAAAAAAGAATACATCAGGGTTTCCCCGGTGTCTCAGTGGTAAAGAACCCACTTGCCAGTGCAGGAGACATGGGTTAGATCCCTGATCCAGGAAGATCCCACGTGCTGTGGAGCAACAAAGCCTATGTGCCACACCTATCAAGCCTGTGCTCTAGAGCCTGGGGGCCACAACTCCTGAAGCCCACGTGCCCTAGGGCCCGTGCTCCACAACAAGAGAAGCCGCTGCAATGAGCAGCCCATGCACTGTAACTAGAGACTAGCCCTCGCTCTCTGCAACTAGAGTAAAGGTCGTGCAGTAAAAGTCGTGCGAAGACCCAGCACAGCCAAAAATTAATTAATTAATTAATAAAAAAAGAATACATCTACTAACAGAACAGTTCTCACAGAGGACTTGCTGAACACTACCAGAGGACCTTGGGCACCTGAAACAATAAGAAAAACCCCCACACAGCCAGGTAGGACAAAAGAAAGACAAATAGAAACAAGGCAATGGGATAAAGTGTTGCACCTCTGGAGGGGAGCTGAAGGAAAGGAAAGGTTCCTGCAACTGGGGAGGCCCTCTCACCAGTGGGGAGATCAACTGGGACAGAAGAGGAGCTTTGGGGGCTCAGAGGAGAGGGTGGCGACCCGTCTGTGGCAGGCAGGACAGCATAAGACCTACCCGGGAGGTAAGTGCCAGAGCTGTCTGGCCTCAGCCTGAGACATGTGTTTGCTGGTGCAGAGAGGGGTTGGGTGCTGGAATGTAGGGTCTGGAGAGCAGACCCAGTGAGGGGACAGCTGCTGGCTGTAAAGAGACAGCCTGAAGGAATGAGAGTAAGAAACTCCACAACTGGAAATGTTTGTGGAAGAGCCTGGGCCACCATAGCTACAGGGAGCCACTGTTGAATGGCCCGCAAGCAGTGGGGCTACCACTGCAGCCCTCATCCCCATGCGCTGGTCCCTGCCTCCATGGGCACCGGGAGGGGCACTCACCTGAGTAGCTCACATGCCCCACCCATCGCTGCCTCTCTCTGCCCACCTGGGCAGGCATGTGTGTTCCAAGGCAGCCTTGGAAGTAGATGCTGGTGGGAGACAAACATGCAAAAGTGGGGCTGAAACTACAGCTGAGATCCAGGGGCCCTGTGACCAAGGAGGAAGAGCTGAAATCTCTCCTGGACTTACACCCCCACTGCTGGCTTTGGAAACTCAGCAGCTGTGGGATATTTGAACAGATAAATGCTCCCATAGCTGAGACAGGTGTAGGTTTAGGACCTATGGGCTTTGTGGGCATAGACATGCCAGGATTCTGTTCTCTGCTCAGACACTCAGTTGTGTCTGACTTTCTGTGACCCTATTGGACCAGGCGAAATCTAAGCTGCCTCCACAGCCCCCAGAGTGGGTCCAGATGCATGGTTACTACAGTCCTGGGACCTGACCGATGGATACGCACAGATGGTCCGGTGAAAACAATGCCTGAGACACACCAGGGCCAACTGCCAGCATACCCACAGGTACAGCAGGGCTGAGAGCAGGGCCTCCAACAGTGTGATTTGTGAGCCAGCACGGGGCGTGAAAAGCGACACAACAGAGCACACCCACAGGTGAACAGCTCCAGAGGAGGAACAGCTCCAGTGGCTTCCCTTCCAGCGGAAGTATTCAGTCCCACCTACCTCACATCACAGGAGAGAAATATGGCTAAGATACAGACCTGGACGTCTCTACTCCAACCGCTGGGGAGCCAACCCCATCTCTAACAGGGCAGTAACAATCACAGAGCAGAGAGAAGGCCCTGCTCAATACCCGGTGCAGGCTCTGGTCACCACAGTTTCAATCCCACTGTTATCAAGGGGATGAAGATCAGCATACATGGAGAAAAGAGGTGGCAGACATCCATTGCAAAAACAGCCCTCACATTAAAAAAAAAAAAAAAAAAATCAAACCCATATAAGCTACACAGAGAAACTTCCACATAAAAATAGCCCTCTAAGAGAATCTATTGTTGTTTAGTCACTAAGTCATGATGACTCTTTGCGACCCCATGGACTGTAGCCTGCCAGGCTCCCCTGTCCATGGGATTCTTCCCCACCCTGGGATCGAACTCACATCTCCTGCATCTCCTGCATTGGCAGGCAGATTCTTTACCACTGTACCATCCTGGAAGTCCAGAGAGTCTGAGGGTCAAGCATCAGGAGGAAGAACCCCCAGAGGGAATGGCTATCCACTCCACTATTCTTGCCTGGAGAATGTCACAGACAGAGAAGCCTGGCGGGCTACCGTCATGGGGTCACAGAGAGTCGGACACGACTGAGTGACTAGGCGCAGCACAGCACATGCTCTAAAGAATGTGGGAAGAGCATCTGAGTTATAAAAGCACTGAAGCAATGGCAGTTCTTTTGGTGAGATGATTCTGACAAGGAAAGGTTTATTATTTTGCTTTAATTGAGGGTAAAACTACTAAAACTGTGTAGTTAAAAAATAAATAAATCCTGTAGGTTTAAATTCTCTCAATCACAGTAGAGGTGACTGAGGGTTTTATGCAGGCGGTAATTTTGATGCTGACAAAACTCTATGTAATGAAAAGATTACCTGTCCCAGAGACCGCCAGTCCAAACCGGCACTGCCGATGTAAACATGCTGCTTGTCCACAATCCAGAAGGAGGACTGCAGTCGGCCCTTGTTGTAGGCAGTCATGTTCATGTAGGTCACCTCAGCTCCTAGGAGTTTAAGGAAATCCCAGTCAGCCTCTGTGTCAGGGCCTTGAACGTGCAGTCACCTACCCGCAGCAACACTCATGGTCTGCATCCACCACAGCTGGTACTCAAGGAAGCCACACATTGACATTAGTTTAGTTCATAGAGGACCCCTGAGGAGCTACTTTATTCCCAAAAAGAATACAAAGGAATACAAGAGAATAAGTTTTCCCTAGGAAATGACAAGATCATCGCTTCTCAAGTCAGATCTGACTCAGATCCCTCCTCCTTGATTTATCATTCAGATAGTGAGATAGGCGTGCATGCTCTTCTTTTCTTCTACTTTTGGGATACTTTTCCTACAGTTTTGCAATCAGTAAAAAGGTTGGTCTTTCTTAACAATATGACTTTCCTCAACAAGGAACTGGCCTTCATTTTCTTTATTGATTCATATATTGATTTATAATATTGCATTAGTTTCAGGCATACAGCAAAGTGATCCAGTTACATACACACACACACACACACACACACACACACACAGTTGTGTCCAACTCTTTGTAGCCCCATGGAATATATAGTCCATGGAATTCTCCAGGCCAGAATACTGGAGTGGGTAGCCTTTTCCTTCTCCAGGAGATCTTCCCAACCCAGGGATTGAACCCAGGTCTCCCACATTGCAGGCAGATTCTTTACCAGCTGAGCCACAAGGGAAGTGCAAAAATATTGGTGTGGGCAGCCTAGTGAATCTTCCCAACCCAGGAATTGAACCGGGGTCTCCTGCATTGCAGGTGGATTCTTTACTAACTGAGCTGTCAGGGAAGGCCTCCCCTGGTCCCACTCCCGCCAAAACATACACATGGCTACATTTCAGGATACAGAAAGAAAGAGTGATTTACACTATAAACTTAACCTATAACTCTTGGGGAGATGTTAAGTATGCATCTGGGTTCTTGTGGCAGGAAGATAGAAAGAGAAACCAGGAAGCTGGGAGAGGATCTGAGGTGAAGAAAGCATCCAGGAAGATTTTCTCTGTGGGTGGAGCAAACTCATTATCCTAGATAAGTACAGGCACATGTTCCTTAGCCTTCAGCCGTCCTGAAATAGTAACATCCCAGAGGACGAACAGTTGGGAAAGGCGGAATCTGAATGTCCAAAGTGGGGAGTTACCATGGCAATCATGGAGAGACCCAAATCTGCATGGAGGGTGTGATACCTCCAGAGGCAGTTGCCAGTGCTCCTAAGTGGATGAAGAGCAGCGTTTGTCTTTGGAGAGTGTTACTTTCTTAGGGCTGCCATGACAAAGTACCACAAACTGAGTGGCTTAAAAAATTAGAAACTTATTCTTTCTTAGTTCTAGAGATTAGAAGTTCAAGATGTCAGCAGGGCCATGCTCCCTCTGAAACCTGTAGAGGAGAATCGTTTCTTGCTTCTTCCCAGCTCCTTGTGGTGGCCATCAATATTTGGCATTCCTTGGCTTACAGATGTATCACCCCAATCTTCCCACCTCTGTTGCCACATGACATCTTCTCCCTATGTGTGTCTGTCTTCTCCTCTTCTTATAGTGACACCAATTATGCTGGATTAAGGGCCCACCCTGCTACAGCATGACCCTATCTTAATTAATTATATCTGCAAAATCCCTATTTCTAAATAAGTTCATAATTGGAGGTATAGGGTGGGGTAGGTCTTCAACCAGTCTTTGGGGAGACACAACTCAATCCGTAACAGAGATGCTGGCCAGTTTAAATGGCTGTGCCCTTCAATAGCACTAGACTGACCAGCACTAATGGAATCATTTTCTCATCTGTGGAGGAAGAGCATCAAAGTGACCTTGGGTTTGCTGTAGAAAAAAGAATAAGAATAAAAAGAATGGAGGACCATTTACAAGCCATCAAGAACAACATCCAACATGCTAAAAGTCATACAATAGGGCTCCCATAAGGAAAAGAGAGAGAGAGAAAGGGGAAGAGAACATATTTGAAGACATAATAGCTGAAAACTTTTCTAACCTGGGGAAGGTAACAGATATCTAGGTCCAGGAAGTATAGAGAGTCCCAAACAGGATCAATGCTAAGAAGATCATACCAAGACAAGTTGTAATTAAAATGTCAAAAGTTAAAGATAGAAAATTAAAAGCAGCAAGAGAAAAGCAATGAATTACCTACAAGGGAACTCCCATGAGGCTCTCAGCTGAATTTTCAGCAGAAATCTGTAGGCCAGAAGGGAACTGCATGATATATTTAAAGAGAAGAAAGAGGAAAACCTACAACTAAGAATATCTGACAAGGCTTTCATTCAGATTTGATGGAGAAATCAAAAGTTTTACAAACAAACAAAAGCTAGCACCACTAAAGCAGCTTTATAGTGAAATGTTATAGGGACCAGAAGCATGGAAATTATGAAAGGAAAAAAAAAACTTCATTGGTAAAGGAAAATATATAGTAAAAGTAGTAAATCAGTGATGTATAAAGGTAGTAGGAAGGATAAAAGACAAAAGCAGGGAGAATTGAATGAAGGCAACTGAAATGTACAAAGTTCCATTTATAAGATAAAGAAGCACTATGATGTACAACATTAAAAATATGATTAACAATGCTGTATGTTAGAGGTGAAAGTTTTTAAAAGAGTAAATCCTTAGAGTTCTCATCACAAATTTTTTTCTATTTCTTTAATTCTGTATCTATATGAGAAGATAGACATTTAGTAAACTTACTGTGATGAACATTTCATGCTGTACATAAGTCAAATCCACCTTAAACATATAGTACTGTATGTCAATATGTCAATAAAACTGGAAGAAATAAAAACAAATTCAAGCATATCAAATAAAGTGTAAAATTTAAAATGATCAGGATCTGCTTCATCCCTGTTGTTCAGATGGCAAGAGGGTACTGAATATCTGAAAGATCAGAAAGGTGTGACCCGTCACTCTACTAAGGAACCCCAAGTGAAGGCTGAGAGCTTGGAAGACAGTGATGCTCTACTAAGGCCAGAGCTACAAGGCCAATGGAGCTGTGTGTAGAGATCAAGCAATATATAATAATAACAGTAACTCCCACTTACTGAACACCTCTCTGTGACCAGGGTCAAGGCAGCTATGTTACAACACATGGCATATCTTTTTTTCCCCTACAAATTACTGGACTTGGTGTAAGAAAACTCACTGAAAATATTTGATGATATACCTGGAAAACTATTTGTCTACATACGGTTTTGAAATATCACTTTTTAAAAAAGAACTATTTATTTTTTTTCTATCTAAATCTAATTCCCATCTATTTCTGAAGATAATGCTTTATCTTAATTTATACCTTAATTTAGATACTATATTTATATAATTTATATATTTACAAATATATATTTAGTTATATTCAATTCAGAAAACTAAGATCATGGCATCTGGTTCCACCATTTCATGGGAAATAGATGTGAAAACAGTGGCAGATTTTAATTTTTTGGGCTCCAAAAATCACTGCAGATGATGACTGCAGCCATGAAATTAAAAGACATTTGTTCCTTGGAAGAAAAGTTATGACCAACCTAGACAGCATATTAAAAAGCAGAAACATTACTTTACCAACAAAGGTCCGTCTAGTCAAGGCTATGGTTTTTCCAGTAGTCATGTATGGATGTGAGAGTTGGACTATAAAGAAAGCTGAGCACCAAAGAATTGATGCTTTTGAACTGTGGTGTTGGAGAAGACTCTTGAAAGTCCCTTGGACTTCAAGGAGATGCAACCAGTCCATCCTAAAGGAAATCAGTCTTGAATATTCATTGGAAGGATGCTGAAGCTGAAACTCCAATAATTTGGCCACCTCATACGAAGAACTGACTCACTGGAAAAGACCCTGATGCTGGGAAAGATTGAGGGTGGGAGGAGAAGGAGATGACAGAGGATGAGATGGTTGGATGGCATCACCGACTCTATGGACATGAGTTTGAGTAAGCTCTGGGAGTTGGTGGTAGACAGGGAGGCCTGGCGTGCTGTGGTCCATAGGGTCACAGAGTCGGACATGACTGAGCGACTGAACTGAAGTGTTCCTCATTTTATTATGAACATATTATTCAATATTTTACTTAAAGAATTTATTTTACATGTACTTCTAAACTATCTTTTTTATTGGTTATGTAAATTCTCCTCATTCTACTGTCTTTTTGGGCTTCCCTGGTGACTCAGTGGTAAAGAATCTACCTGCCAAACAAGAGACATCTCTGGGTCAGGAAGATCCCCTGGAGAAAGGCATGGCTACTCACTCCAGGTATTCTTGTCTGGAGAATCCCATGGATAGAGGAGCCTAGTGGGCTACAGCCCATAGACTTGCAAAGAGTCAGACATGACTGAAGTGACTGAGCACACATGTACACATGCACGTATCTTCTTTATATCTAGCATTTCTCTCTGTCTCTGTCTCTTTCATGAAAGGGAATATGGATATGTCTTTAATTGATGCTACATGTGGTTGAGAGGTGCATCCTTTCTTTTTGGCCAATACCCTCTTCTTAGAGTGCTAAGGGCACCCACATGATGCAAAATGGAAAGGTCTAGGTACTATCATAGGTACTATGTATATCAGTTTAGTCTCTATTTTGCCACAGGTGGATAAACCAAATGCATACACCTGAACTATGATGACCAATAAGATTTCTTCTTTTGAGAATCCAACATTGAGACACAAAAAAATCAAGGCAAAGAAGCTATGCTGGAGTCATAAACACACAGAGGATGACATGATTGTCCAAGTCCACATAAATGAAGGGTAGGAGAAGGCAAGCTTCAGAGAGAGTGTGAAACAACCAGTCACATGGGGAAAAGAGATAAAAAGACAATGTGTTCCCAGGACATGAAAATGGAGGGGGGGGGCAGTCTTTGCCAGCCCTGTATCCTCAGACCAGTTCCGCTTCAGACCTTGAGTTTCTCTAAATCTTTAGAATAAATCAATTGTTATTTAAACTGGGTTTGGAGGGATTATGTTTCTTTACTAACTTATTCTTATGGTATGAATCAGATAAAACTGTACTTTGTTTTGTGCACATAGAAGTCCTACAACCTCTATATGTATATTTTTAATGTTAGGCTAAAAATATTCAGTTCTGGGCTAAAAATTATGCAATTTTTAGCAACGAGCCAGTTGCTAAAAATCGCATGATTAAATATTTCAAATTTAAAATAAACATCCTGTCAAAATATTCTTCATGATGACACAAAAGGAAATATGTTAGTACATTGTGATTAAAAACGGAAAATAAAGCTCCACATTCCCTTTGGTGATCATGAAAGAAAATCAAACAAAGCTTTCTCTAAGTTTACTTCTAGAAAGTCACCTGTTCAAAGCATATTACTAGAGCTTTAGTAAATTTTATGATATATCATTTATATATTCAAGAGAATATATGTAACTTATAAGAAAATTATGTAGCTCTATTACAAATGGACATTGGTGAATCCCCCTTCTTATTAAAAATAAAAATTGAAAGTTTATCACTCTGATTAAAGCAGTGCTTCCCACCCTGTGATGATTCTGATCCCTTTCCCCCATGAAACCTGTGGCAAAAACTGGAGACAATTTGGCTTGTCAAAACTGGTTAGAGGAACACTATTAACTTCCAGTGGGGAGAGCTCAGGGATGTGGCTAAATACCTGGCAATACACTAGGCAGTCTCCCACAACAAAGACTTATCCTGCCCAAAATATTGACAGTCTCACAAGTGAGATATTCTGCATTAAAGCTGTTTGTATGTTTATGCTTGAACCCATATCTCCACCACTTTTCTCTGATACAACTATGATCCTAAATTTAGTATTTACCATTGTCTTATTTTTAAGTATTTTATCCCATGTTAATGTATCCCTAATAAAAATGAGTTTATCACCAGCTTTTGAACACAGATAGTTAATGAACCTTAAGCATATATCAAAGGGAAATGTATCAGTATTAGTAATTATAGATTTCTGGAAAGGCTTATAGATGTTTCCTGAAAGCAAAGTTTGCAGCAGAAATCTATCTTACCAATCAAGTGTCTCTTCTTCTGAATGTATTGATTTGTGTGAGCAATGAAAAAGGTCATAGCCTATTCTTGGGAGCTTTAATAAAACCAGTACAGTTTCATCAATTTAATCAGCAACATTTTGGAATCCATTGGCCTGAAGGTTAAAGGGAACATCGAAGGGTAAAAATCACCAGTCATGACGTATTTGTTTTCAAATCATTCAGTGAGTGATATTTGAAAAAATTTTTAGACAATCAGTTATATGTTTCAGTTATGAAAAAAGTGAATCTTAAGTGCACATTTCAGTTTTAGTTCTAACATATCTATTCAAATACTGTCGAAACTATGTTGTAGAATTTTTCACAGGTTGTCTTTGATACTTTGCTTTTAGTCTACAGATCTGGGCTCACAGGGACCATTTCCAGGGAAAAGCCTTGCTTTGTTATTGCCTCAAAGTTCAACAGTTATGCTATCTATAGGAATGTTTGATTTAAGGGATCATTAGGCTTTAAAATAAAATTATATTTAAAAACAAAATTTGCTTATAGTAAATGCTGGAGAGGGTGTAGAGAAAAAGGAACCCTCCTACGCTGATGGTGGGAATGAAAACTGGTACATTCACTGTGGAGAACAGTATAGAGGTTTCTTACAAAACTAAAAATAGAGTTACCAAATGATCCTGCAATCCCATTTCTGGGCATATATATGGAAGAAACTTTAATTCGAAAAGATATGCACCCCAGTGTCCATAGTAGCATTATTTACAAAAGCCAAGACATGGAAGCAACATGAAAAGCCATCAATGGATAAATGAATAAAGAAGATATGGTATATATACACAATAGAGCATTAATTAGCCATACAAAAGAATGAAATAATGCCATTTGCAGCAACATGGATGGACCTAGAGATTACCATATTAAGTGAAGTAAACCAAAGAAAAATATCATATATTACTTATATGTGGAATCTTAAAAAATGATATAAATGAACTTGTTCACAAGACAGAAATAGACTCACAGACACAGGAAACAAGCCTATGGTTACCAAAGGGGATACCTGGGGATGTGGGAAATAAATTAGGAATTTGGGATTAACATACACACACTATTTTATGTTAATCCCAAATTTA
Organism: Muntiacus reevesi; assembly: GCF_963930625.1. Classification (NCBI taxonomy): domain Eukaryota; kingdom Metazoa; phylum Chordata; class Mammalia; order Artiodactyla; family Cervidae; genus Muntiacus; species Muntiacus reevesi. The sequence continues at coordinate 81,311,857 of NC_089253.1, read as the reverse complement.
AACAACAAGGATCTACTGTATAGCACAGAGAGCTGTATTAAATAATTTTATAAAGACCTATAATGCAAAAGAATCTGAAAAAGAACATATATAAATTGAGATGTATAGTTAATTTACAATGTTATGATATATAAATATATATATAACACTTTGCTATATACCTGAAACTAACAACACTGTAAATGAACTATAATTTTTAAAACGCTTAAAAATAAAAAAATCATTGCCAAGAAAAAAATAAAATTTTGCTTAAATTATACATAATAAGCTATACAAAAAATTCCATATTCAAAACAGAGAGGTGAAACATGATTTAAAACGGCTCATCAGTTGTAATAAAATATGATAAGGTCTGGGATGTTGGTGGCCAGAGCTCGTACTTATTACTACCTCTCTCTTCTTCCTCCCTCCTGGAGTCACACAACTATTTACCTAGATAACAAGACAGAGAGCAGAGGACGAACAGCCCTCCTGAGGCTTCTGTCTCAGGGCCAGAGCTCACTGGAAGGAGGCGTTCTTCCAGAGCCCAGCACTGCTGCAATGCCAGGGAGGATGGGGACCCGGAAGCTTCAGAAGTTTACTTTCTTGGCAAAGCCCACATCATTCTTCCTTACCATTTGCTGTCCCAGTAGTTACAGAAGACTGTGCAGCCAAATCTGCCAGGTTTCTGAAGTAGCAAGCCTGCCTACATTGAACATGTCAGTTCACCTAACACAAATCAACAGCCTAGAGGAAGCAAGTCAAGTTGAAAAAGCATATGGCTACTGCTGAGGCAAATCAAACAAGAGGAAACAGGAAATCTTAAGGACATTTGAGAAGACATTACAAAAGAGTAATCTAAGAACAAGAAGATGTTCATAAGAATTAAGAGGATCCAAAAATAAATTCAATCAAGTCAACTTAATAAAAACAGTGCTGACAACCAAAATAGTGATCCAGAAACTCAAATTCAACATGATTTACAACACATAATGAACTTAAAGGAATGGAAATGACCATTGAAAAGCTGATGCATAAAGGATACATTAGGGGAACTAGTAACTCAAGGTCTGTGAGTGAGAAAAAAAGGTTTACTTAAAAGAAGAAAGAAAGGTTGACAAGTGTGATTTTTAAAGTAGCAATTAAAGGATTTGAAAATCTACTTATGAGAGTTTCAGAGAGAACAAAATCAGAGGGAAAGAAATTATAAAAGATTCTAGTAGAGTCTGCTAGTTGTAACTACCAAAAATGTCTCCAGACATTGCCTCAAAACCTGTCCCCTGGTTGCAGACAAAATCTCCCCTGGAGGAGAACCAGTGTAATACATGCAGGGCAGAAAGGTATTTATTGAGTCATTCTTGTAGCTTTTTGTGGATTTGAATTCTTTTCCAAATAAAATTTAAAAAATAAAATAAATTATAAAGAAAATTTATAAGAACTGAGGACATAAGTTTCTCAAATATAAAAGCCTCCACGAGAATATACAATGGAGAAGACAATTTCTTTAACAAGTGGTGCTGGGAAAACTGGTCAACCACCTGTAAAAGAATGAAATTAGAACACTTTCTAACTCCATACACAAAAATAAACTGAAAATGGATTAAAGATGTAAATGTAAGACCAGAAACTATAAAATTCCTAGAGGAAAACATAGGCAAAACACTCTCTGACATAAATTACAGCAGGATCCTCTATGACCCACATCCCAGAGTAATGGAAATAAAAGCAAAAATAAACAAATGTGACCTAATTAAACTTAAAAGCTTTTGCAAAACGAAGGAAACCATAAGCAAGGTGAAAAGACAGCCTTCAGAATGGGAGAAAATAATAGCAAATGAAGCAACTGACAAAGAATTAATCTAAAAAATATATGAACAACTCATGCAGCTCAAAACCAGAAAAATAAACAACCCAATCAAAAAATGGGCCAAAAAATTAAACAGACATTTCTCCAAAGAAGACATACAGATGGCTAACAAACACATGAAAAGATGTTCAACCTCCCTCATTATCAGAGAAATGCAAATCAAAACCACAATGAGGTACCATCTCATGCCAGTCAGAATGGCTGCTATCAAAAAAGTCTACAAGCAATAAATGCTGGAGAGGGTGTGGAGAAAAGGGAACCCTCTTACACTGTTGGTGGGAATGCAAACTAGTACAGCCACAATGGAGAACAGTGTGGAGATTCCTTAAAAAACTGGAAAAAAACACTGCCATATGACCCAGCAATCCTACTGCTGGGCATACACACCAAGGAAACCAGAATTGAAAGAGACACGTGTACCCCAAAGTTCATTGCAGCACTGTTTATAATAGCCAGGACATGGAAGCAACCTAGATGCCCATTGACAGATAAATGGATAAGAAAGCTGTGGTTCATATACACAATGGAATATTTCTCAGTCATTAAGAAGAATGTATTTGAATCAGTTCTAATGAGGTGGATGAAACTGGAGCCTATTATACAGAAAGCAGTAAGTCAGAAAGAAAAACACCAATACAGTATATTAATGCATATATATGGAAGCTAGAAAGAAGGTAACAATGACCCTATATGCGAGACAGCAAAAGAGACACATATAAAGAATGGACTTTTGGACTCTGTGGGAGAAGGCAAGGGTGGGATGATTTAAGAGAACAATATTAAAACATGTATATTATCATATGTAAAATAGATGACCAGTCCAAGTTCAATGCATGAAACAGGACACTCAAAGCCGGTGCACTGGGACAACGCTGAGGGATGGGACGGGGAGGGAGGTGGAAGGGGGGTTCAGGATGGGGGACACATGTACACCCATGGCTGATTCATGTCAGTGTATGGCAAAAACCACTACAATATTGTAAAGTAACTAGCCTCCAAATTAAAAAATAAAAATAAAAGACTCCATTCCCTAGTCAAGAACTTAAAAAAGACTCACACACATATCATGATAAGCTTTCAGAACAGTGGAAATAAATAAGATTCTGAAAGCTTTCAGAGAGAAAACAAACTTAAAAAAATGATAACATGCAAAAGATCAGTAAATCTCAAATATACCAGGTAACAAAGGAACAAAGAAAACTAGGAAATAGTCTACGAGGAAACAAATTGTATATCTAACAAAATCTGAAGATAAAATAAAAATATTTTCAGATATGAAAAGGTTTTAAGTGCAACATTTTTCAGAAAGTTACTGAAGAAAGGGCTCTATCATAATAAGGGGGAAAAAAAGGCAGGGGGTGGGGGGGAATGTAGAAGACTACTTAAGATGGAAGCAAACTGAATTCTTAGCATGATGGTGAAGGTAAGTCCCCCTGTAACAGGCCCAGAAAGCTTGTGGAATGGTCTGTAGACTTGAAATGTGAAAGAGGGATCCAGAAAGGGTATTGCCAAGAAAAAGTAAATAAGATGGGTAGGCTGATGTGCCAGACTATCTTAAGGTTGTAACTTGTAGAGGTTTGAGATGATTTAATAGAAAGTACATAGAATCATTAACTAAAAGAGAAAAACTAGTTGTACAAAAGGAAATGTGGTTGCTTTACATGCGTGTACATGCCAAGTTGCTTCAGCAACTTGTGTCCGATTCTTTGTGATCCTGTGGACTGTAGCCCGCCAGGCTCCTCTGACCTGGGATTTTCCAGGCAAGAATATTGGAGTGAATTGTCATTCCCTCCTCCAGGTGATCTTCCCAACCCAGGGATCGAACCCGAATCTCCTGCGTTTCCTATATTGCAAGTGGATTCTTTACCACTGAGCCACCAGGGAAGCCCTTATATTTTGCATGTGGTTGTCCAATTTTACCAACGCCATTCATTGAAACGGCTTTCTTCCCCACTGTATATTCTTGGCCTTCTTGTCATAAATGAACTGACCACCCATGTGTGGGTTTAGTTTTGAGTCCTCTACTCTGTTCCATTGATCTACATGGTAGATTTTAGGCCAATAAAATGTGGTATTGGTTATAATAGCTCCTCTTTCATTTCTGATTTTATTTGAATCTTCCCTCACTCTTCTTTTTTGGTGAGTCAAGCTAAATATTTGTCACCTTTGCGTATCTTTTTGAAGAACCAGCTTTTAGTTTCATTGTTTTCTACTGTCTTTTAATCCTCTATTTCATTTATTTCTGGTATAGTATTTATTCCCTTTCTTCTACTAACTTTGGTCTTTATTAGCTCTTCTTCTAGTTCCTTGAGGTGTACAGTTAAGTTACTTAAGACAATTTTTTCTTGAGGTAGGCATTTATTGGTATAAGCTTCCCTCTTAGAACTGCTTTTGCAGTATTTTATAAATTTTGGTGTGTTACATTTCCATTTTTGTTTGTCTCAGGGTATTGAAAAGTTCTCTTAATTGCTCTGTGAAACATTAAAATAGCTTTCTTTACTGTGATTGCATTTTTATCCATATTTTATAATTCTCTGCAGTAAGATAAGTGTGAAACAAGCCAGTCTCTCCAAGTCCTTCTCAGCGATTCTAAGGCAATTAATTCTTTTGCAGTCCCATTATTGGAAAGCTGTTTTATCTCTTGTATTTCCAGTACCTCAGGACTAGAAAGTGAAGTAGGTGTGCTCCTTACTCTCCTTTGTTACCTCCAAGCTATTTTTCTTTCATATTTCAATATGCCAAGCTATACTGAAATTAATGGTATTTGGCTATATCCCCCATTACTACTGGTTGCTGTTATCCTTTCTCAACTGTCTGCTTTTGTCATTCATTAAAGGCTCTAGTTAGTTGCTTTCTCTATTCCTGCAGTATTGTCACATATTTCAACAATCACAAGGTTAACTCATTCAGTATTCAGCTACTTTGCCCTCATACTTCCATTGATCTTTTCCTTTTTTTTTCCCTCTAGTAACCCACTCCCCTAGACCTTATTATTACCAGTAAGTGTGCATTTAAAATGATTTTCAGACTCAGTTTCTGAATTCTTCTTCTCTTTTCAGCTCATTGGCATAGCCCACCCTCCCCACTTCCTGCCTCTGCGTTGCCCTCATCCAGATTCACAAGTCATCACGCGTGCATGCTGTCACTCAGTCGTGTCTGACTCTTTGCGACCCTACAGACTGTAGCCAGCCAGGCTCTTTGTCCATGGGATTTTCCAGGCAAGAATACTAGAGTGGGTTGCCATTTCCTCCTTCAGGGGATCTTCCTGACCCAGGGATGAAAACTGCGTCTCTTGCATTGCAGGCGGATTCTTTACCGCTGAGCCATCAGGGAAACCCGACAAGTCATTGACCTTACCACTTTTTCACTCTCCATCACACAATTCCTGTGTTATTTCCCTCTTTGTCAAGCTTATCTTTCATGATCAACTCTCTTTCTGTAGCATTTCCCTGGTAAAATCTCAGACTAAGATGAATTCAACTGATTGCCCTCCTTAAGCTTTCACCCAAACAGCTAAAGTTTGCTGGGAAAAACAAAAATATCTCACAATCATAGTGAGCCATTTAAATTTAAAATTATGATTACAAACATCTAACGGACACTGAATGTTACCAGACAATCCTTTCAGTTTCTCTGAAAAGTTTGGTTTCTATCGCCTCCTGTAGTTCTCCATTTCTTTGTTTCTCTTGTAGCAAAACATTTGGAATGAGTTACCAATATTTGCTCTTCCTCTTTGCCTGACCACCCATTTTTTAAATCCCCTTCAATCTGGCTTATCTTGCCCTTGTTAAATTCACCAAGGAACTATATGATGCCAAATCCAACAGCTCCTTCTCTATTCTTAGTTAACTTGGCTTCTCAGCAAGGTTGGACAAAACTTTTCTCTCCTTCTTTCCCCTACCTCACTCATTCATCCTACTTGCTCCTTGGCCCCACTATATTGCTATACTCACTCTTGTAAAAAAAACAACAACAACAAAAAAAAACCTTTCCCAGCCCTGTGGCTATAGATATTATCTTTATATGATGATTCCTCAAATCATATGTGTAGGCTTGACTCTTCTTTGAGCTTTAGACTCACAGGAGAGGTCAGACCTAAGCTAATGTCTCTACTTGCATTTTGATCAGCATAAAACAGTTTGCTATGCCTCAAACAGAGCTCTTTATGTTCCCTAAATGCCACGCTTATTTCTTCTATTATCTTTCTCATCTCATTAAATGATAATACTTTCCATTCAGTTGCTCAGACTAAAACCCTCAGGGTCATTCTTCATTTCTCTCTTTTCCTCAACTCCATTCCCACAGTTCAATTCAGTTGCTCACTCATGTCTGACTCTTTGCTACATGGACTGCAGCATGCCAGGCTTCCCTGCCCATCACCAACTCCCGGAGCTTGCTCAAACTCATGTCCATTGAGTCGGTGATGCCCTCCAACCATCTCGTCCATTCCCACAGCCAATGCCTAATCAAGGTCTTCCAATTCTATAGCCAAAATCATACGTTGAATATGTTTATTTCTTTCTACCTTCATTAGTCCAGACCATCTTTATCTTTTGCTGTGGGTAATCCAACAGCCCCACTGACTTGTTTCCCTGCCTCAACAATAGCCAAATGATATTTTTAAAAATCCAAATCAGATCAAATCATATCCATCACTGCTTCATCAGTGGTATACTGTAAGAGCATGATAAATATTTGTTAAAAGAATAAAAAATAAATAAATGGATGATGAAGAAAGCAACTTGCTGAAAGCCCTAGAAGTAGATTAAAATCTGTGTCTATCTTTTTTCCTTATGACAAACATTTTTACCTGGGATCCAGGAATGGCACCAGCCCTCATGCTTCAGCTTGTCTTGCTAAAAACAACCAACCATGCTTTGACAAATTTCAAAAGATTATAGATATTATAAAATAGCTATATTTTATGCATTGTAGTACTGCAATCAGATTTCTTAGATTTTTTTTCCATTTAACTTCATTTTATTTAATTTAGGAGGCATAGGAGCTAATAAACAGAAGAAGATGGATGTTTTTATAATTTTTTTGTCTCTGCCATATATGTAATTTATAAAAATCCAGTAATATTAACTAATCATGTGCATGGAGCTTTCTGCCAAGAATAAGCACAATAAATATCTTTTACCACTGACGAACCATGAGAACTCAGGCACAAGATTTTGCCTTTCTCTGTCTCAGTTTTCTTATCTGCTAAGTGACAATAAAAATAGCATCCACATCTTAGGGATGCTTTAGGGTTAAATGAGAATACAGGTGAAGTACTTAGAACTGCCCAGGTGGCGCTAGTCATAAAAAACCTGCCTGCCAATGCAGGAGACATAAGAGATGCAGGTTCGATCCTTGGGTTGGGAAGATCCCCAGGAGGAGGTCATGACAACACACTCCAGTATTCTTGCCTGGAGAATCCCCTGGACAGAGAAGCCTGGTGGGCTACAGTCCATAGGGTCACAAAGAGGTGGGATATCCTGGGATATACCTGACTGAAGCGACTTAACACACACAACACACACACTTAGAACAACACCTGATTGTTAGTTGTAGCTCTTATAATTAACCATTGAGTTGACCAAAAAGTTCATTCAAGTTTTTCTGTAAGAGCATATGGAAAAACCTGAATGAACTTTTTGGCCAACCCAGTACAATTTTATTGCAAATGTAGCTAAGTACCTAAGGCTTTTATTTTTTTTGAGGTAAATGTTTTGATAAATGAAGTGACTTTTAGTAAATCCTATTATTACCTCTAATCTGGAGGTTTTCCAGCCATCAACTGTTTAATACATATCCCATCTCCTGGTGACTATAAGCAGCTTTTCATTACTGGTGAGTCTGTGTCTCATCACCTTTTCTTTAGCCCCTTAAAAGCTCACTCTCCATTCTTCCACTCAGCAAGGAATCAACATGAATGTGACAAAAATGGCTTCTCAAGCAATTTGATCAGAGTAACTAAACAGAGTCCCAAAAGACTCAAAACAAGGAAAGGAAGCCTCTGAGGCTGCCAGACAGATTGCTGATAGAACTGCCCACACTGAACACATATGCCAGGTGCCCACTGCTGAGTTATGAGACTGTCAGGACTCGGGGAAGGACTGGAGGGATGGGTTAGGCTCAGGCTGATTAAGGTGGGAAAAGCCGGTTTAGAGAGTTTGTGACCAAATCAGTTAGAGAAGCAGGGACCTAGAGTGTGTACAACCTTTGTCTGGAATCCAGAAATGGATGACGTTCTGTTTCTCCTAAAGGACAAATAAAATGAGGTGGATTTTAACGGCAGCCATGAAGACAAAGGGTATAGGATGTAAGGTTTAGAGCTGAATCAGAGTGCAAAGGAATGCATAATTCAGGAAGAGATGTTTATTATCACAGGAGCCCACTCTCAGTTTAGAAGAGCTAAAATCCAGTCTTGTCTGTATATTCAAGTCAGTAAATATTTACTGAGCACTGGCAGTTCTATGCACACACCAGGGAATTCAACTCAGTTCACCAATTCAGTGCCTTCCAGGTCAGGGCACAGTGGAAGGGCATGGAGTTTTAGGAACTGTGGGCGGGCCGCCTTCTATCCATTCTGTGTCTTCTACAGATGGAGGCCTCTCTGCCACCCACAAAATCAAAAGGCAGGTGCACATGTCACAGTTCTTCGGTTTCTCTGCCTAAGGCACCACTGACTAAAAGAGTATCCTAAAACTCCTCTATTAAAGATTCAATAGAGGTTTTGCCTTTTAAATTGAAACACTGAAATATCTATTCACAAACCATGTACTTCCTGGATTATAAAGCTAATATATAAGTTCTTCCAAAACCATAAGGTTTTTGGACATAAGCTGGTATTTCCATTTTCTGATCATAATGTAATTGAGGAAGCACAGGAGCAGCTTTTCTCTGTTCCTTAAAGCTTTCAGATTTTCTAAGATCATATTCCAAGTTTCACAACATATTTAGAACAAGTATGTTTTCCATTTGAGATTAAATATATGCACATTTTACTTGATATGGTGTGTCTGTGTCAGCCTCTGGTTGGGCATGGAATGTCTTGGGAGAGAGAAAATGCTCATTGAAGCTATTCTTTATGACGGCACAGGAAATAAGGGATACACCCAGCACGCCTAACCTGGAGTTTAACATGTTGATGTACCTGGCAGAGGAAGTCCATCAGTAGTCACTTAAGCTACTCCAGAGTAGTCAGAATGTGGCAGAGGTGATCTGGGCAAGTTTGATTCCTGATCATGGAAACAGGAGACATACATGGGAGCAACTAGGAGGTAGAACAGCAGCATCTAATTAAGTGGCAGAGAATGTGACATGGATTAGATACTGATGAAAATTCAAACATGGGAAAAACTTACTGGATACTTTTGCTGGCTAGAACAGATTCAGCCTGTCAAGTTTTGGCTTTAAAAGACTGCAGATACACACATCTCTTACAGAATCATATGTTTAAAGAACATTGAGAGAATAAGTAAAACCAGGGTGTGATTTCCACCTGTAATCCCACTAGTAGGGATTAAAGTATTGGAAGGTAGTGTCTGTCACCTCCTTCTGCAGAATGGGCTACTGAAATCTCGGCATGTTGTTGTTTAGTCTCTAAGCTGTGTCCAACTCTTTTGCGATTACATGGACTGTAGTCTGCCAGGCTTCTCTAGCCGTGGAATTTCCCAGGCAAGAAAGCTGGAGTGGGTTGCCATTTCCTTCTCCAGAAAATTCATCATAGTTCAACACTGTTCTGAGCTCTCAAGGGTCAAGACCTCAACTTCTGTTGATTCCTTAGTAGTGGTCAACCACTGTGTATTGACTTTTGAGCTATGAGCAGTTCCAGAGAAAGATATTTTTCCCCAAGTGTGGTTTCAGTAACAGCCAATCAGAAAATAAATCTCTAGCTGAGTCTTCAAATAAGATGAATACCAAAACTCAGAAATTCAAATGAAACTCACAAATTTAATTAACCCTATATTACTTTCAAAATGCTATTGAGTTATTTTATAATCTTAGACTAATCATGTAAAATTCTACTCAGTTTATGAATAAGTTTTGTCATTACTAATTATGCTAGAAGCCTCAAAAATTGTTCCAAGTAAGTTTCCTTGGAACTTGCTGTGGTTTTCCCAATAGCATATAGGACAGGCTTGTTTTTCAAAACTGAACCACAATAATGTTGACTTGTCTTGATAAGCAAAAGAAAAAAAGAAGTAGTCTGTTTAGAGAAGGCTAATTTCAAAGATAAACATAATTTGCATTCAAGGAAAAATAAAAACCGGAGTAGAAGTGCTACAGAAGCTTTTTCAATAAACTCTGTTCCCAAACTAAGGCATGAGCCATCTTATTTAGGCACACCCACAGGAAACACAGTTCAAGGAACGAAGTTGCATAGACTTTCCACTTTCACAGGTTGGCACTTGCCTTCTCATCAGCTTTGCTTTGTGAATAATTAGATTCAATCCTCAGCCTCTTTGTTGAAGGTAGCAGCTTCACATCAAGGGCGGCTGCTCAGTACAGTGTGTGAGGACTCACTGGTGTGAGTTCCTTGGGGAAAGCATAGTCTGGCTTCATGTGGAAGCACAGGCCCATTTTCAAGCCTGTCAGGATGAGTTAGTTAAATTGTGTCTCTGAACACCTCTTTCTCAGAACCACAGGAGAGATTTAGTCCCTACTGGTAGTTTTAACTCATTCTCATCCAATATTTATAAGTGCTGGCATCTTTATCTGAGAAGCTCTTTAGGACATAAATGAGGCAGTTTCCCTGGGAGACCAGAGGATGGAGAGGGGGGATTAGCTCTTTAGGCCACATATTCCAAGCAGAAATCTGCTGAGAAGAGGTCTGCTCTGGCCCTGTGGGGGTCCAACTCTGAGGCCCCCCCACAAGGCCCTTCTGCTGACTAGGGTCTTAGGGCAGCTTTACAGAGTGAACTAGCTTCTCCCCTCCTTCCTTTCCCCCTCCTTCGACAGCATTTCCTCCTGCATAAAATATGATCAATTTTTTGGAAAAATATTTTAAAATACTTATTGTGTGCCAGATACACAATACCTCATGAACATTTGGAATAATTCTGTGCTGTAGTTAAATCTAAGCTTTTAGCCCATACCCTATAGTTATGTGGGGAAGACATCACACACACACACAGAGAACAAAACCATCCATAATCTCTTCATTCAAAGATAACCCTCCTAGAGTTTAAAAATCTTTCACAAATAAAAAATTAGGTGACTCTTGAAGAAAAATAGAATACTTGAGCAACTTCTGTTTTGTAGACTGATACTTTTCTCTGAGCAACATAATCTGAACTTTTTCACATGTCAGCGGCTAGTCTTCCTCAGCCTGATTTTTGGAGGATGACTGGCATTCTATCATGTGAATGTCTCATTCTTTACTTACCCCAATCTCTTTCTAATTTTAGGAACTGTGCTGCAGAGTACATATTTGTACATAGTTTTGTACAGTAAGCGGCCACTAAGGTAACCTGAGGTGGCAGGACTGGAGCACAGAAGTTTTTGGCTGAACCCAATCCCAACTGAGACCCACTAGCACAAATTCCACTGTGACACAGAGTACCTCTGGTCTTGCTGCTTTGTATCAAGTTGTTAGAGCCATTTAACAATAGCTCTCAACAGCTATATAACAAAAAGCTCTTATAAAACTAAGATACTGGGGACAGATGGACTTGGTTGAAAGATACCATGGTTTTCTCAGTTTAAAGAGACTGAGAGGTCTGGGCTGAGTGTGTAGGTAAGTGGTTGATCTGACACTTTCCATTTATTCGGCTGCCTCAGCAGAATATTTGGGGATTAAAAAAAGATATTACATAAGAGCTTTACTCTGAAGAAGAGGAACAAGATTCCTCCAGGTTGGTTATGACTTTTAAGGCAACTGAGAAATTTATGGGAGTGGTGGAGTCCTAATAGCTTGCAGTGGTCCTATGGGAAAATCCATTTATTAATTAAAAGACTTGCTCATCCAGGGATCATGTACAAGAATTGGTCATTCAGTGATCCAAACACCCATGGTAGTCTTAGACCAGGAGAACCAAGCCACATAAGAGGCCGAAATGACTCTAGGGAGATACCTAGAGGGTTAAGTTCACAAGCAGCACACTGGCCCATCATATAATTTCATCAGTAAAATTTTATCTCTGACAAATTCAACTTTAGAATGGGAAATAGAGAAGTAAGGGGCATTGGAAAGTCAGTCTCTAACACCCCCACTGAGTTAATGTACCTTTGTTGTTGTTCAGTTGCTAAGTCATGTCCAACTCCTTGTGATCCCAAGGACTGTAGCACACCAGACTCCTCTGTACTCTATTATCTCCTGGAGTTTGCTCAGATTCATGTCTATTGAGTCAGTGATGCTACCCAACCATCTTATCCTCTGCTGCTCCCTTCTCCTTTTGCCCCCAATCTTTCCCAGCAACAGGGTCTTTTCCAGCAAGCTGGCTCTTCGCATCAGGTGGCTAAAGTATTGGAACTTCAGCTTTAGCAACAGTCCTTCCAATGAATATTCAGAGTTGATTTCCTTTAGGACTGACTGGTTGGATCTCCTTGCAGTCCAAGGGACTCTGAAGAGTCTTCTCCAGCACTACAATTTGAAAGCATCAGTTCTTTGGTGTTCAGTCTGCTTTATGATGCAACTCTCACATCCATACATGACTACTGGAAAAACCACAGCTTTGACTATATGGATCTTTGTTGGCAAAGTGATGTCTCTGCTTTTTAATATGCTGTCTAGATTTGTCATAGCTTTCCTTCCAAGGAACAAGCATCTTTTAATTTCCTGGCTACAGTCACCATCCACAGTGATTTTGGAACCCAAGAAAATAAAGTCTGCCACTGCTTCCACTTTATGTATCTACAAAGCATACTCGCCAGTGCCTACATAATAGAGAATTAAAGGAAAAATTTGCCCTCAAAATAGCCAAAATGGGCATTTTTATTGCATACACAGTCGTTAGAGAAAGTTAGCTTGAAAGAAAGGAATCTTCTCAGAATTCTGAAATTGAGGGAATATAGATCTTTCTAAGAAAACTTGCCTTTTTCTCCCTGTGCCTTGAGACCAGTGCTCTCAGGAACACTTATTCATACCTTCTCTAATTCCTGAGAATGGGGTGCGGGGAGAGATAGATCTTTTAAATTTAACAGTCCAACTGTTATAAACTAGTGAGCTTTATTTTGTAATACCTGATTCATGACTAAGTTTAGAAAATGAAGCTATGAAATCTCTGGTTGTGTCTGTCTATATATTTACATGTGCAACTATATGTCTTTACTTTTGGGTGCTATAATCAAATTTAACTTGTAAATGTGCTGTGCTATGCTAAGTTACTTCGGCTGTGTCCGACTCTGCGACCCTAAGGACTGTAGCCACCCCGGCGCCTGTCCCCTGGAGTGGGCTGCCATTTCATCCTCCAGGGATCTTTCCGACCCAGGAATCAAGTCCCCGTCTTCTGGGGCTTCTGCATTGGCAGGTAGATTCTTACCACGGAGTCACCTAGGAAGCCCCAATTTGTAAATAAGCTCCATTTAATTGGCTTAAAGGAAATCAAGTGCTTATATAAATTCTCAGAAATATAAAAGAAAAACTGGCCAGAATGAATTTCAGGTTCATGTGAACTGGGAAATAGTCAGTATTAAATTAATACCTGGAGTTAAAGTTTATTGATTTAATTAATATAGACATGTCTTTAGCGTCAACATTAAGTATAACACCTTTATTGTACCTAGGTTTAATAGAAGTCAAATAAGATCTCATGCTTGTTGCAAATTTATAAGCAAGAAAAATGACTTAGAATGATGAAATTTTTATAACTAAATTAAGTGTAAATGAAATAAAAGCTTTTGGGTAAACTCTTTGGGAATAACTATTTTAGGAATGTCTATTTAGGAATAATCTCCCCAGATATTTAGTAACTTAAAATTTTAGAGTTGTACTGAATTAAGTTATATAATGAAAGTTGATTGAACAGCTGTGTCATTCCAGAACAAAATAAAATACTGAAACTAATTACTGAACATTGGTGTCCCTTTACAGAAAAAATAAAAGTATTTAGAACTATCAATAAATATGTTTGGTGCTATACTGAGATATTTTCTATATGAAAGCACATATTTTTAGAAATTGTTGGTATTTATGATTGCCCATCTATAGAATGCAAATATAAAAGTTAATTAATAATTGGTTAATTCTTAGTCTTCACTAGAAATTAAGGTTTTTAAGAGTTGAGGATTCTAACTTTAAAATATAATTAAAGCTACTAGAAATAATAAGGGAAGCATTTCATTACATAGTAGGAAAGTAGGATGTGTGTTTTCAGTAAAAGATGGTATGAGGAATGAAATTGTATTTTGTTAAGGGAAAGGAAAGCAATTTTTGTCCTAGAACTGATTGTTTCTAGATGGAAAAAATAAGGGACAAACCAACATGGATACCAAAGGTGATGAAGGATTGTGGAAAAGAAATTCTGAGAAAAGCATTATGTGCATGGTCAGGATTGGCTAAGTTTAGAATAAATTTAGTTGAGTAAATGAATTTTAAAAGTAAACTGATGAAAAACTTGAATTTAATTTTCTTCTTTGTTAAGAGGACAAGATTTCTTAAAACATTGGCTTGCTTTTGATAAGAGAGTTTTTGTTTCTTTACCTTTTAAGCAATCTGTTCAGTATTTGCCTTTGAAATATTTTATTGTCACCTTGGGCTTCCCTGGTGGCTCAGACAGTAAAAAAAATCTGCCTGCAACGTGTGAGACCTTGGTTCAGTCCCTGGATTGGGAAGATCCCCTGGAGAAGGGAACTGCTACCCATTCCAGTATTCTGGCCTGGAGAATTCCATGGACTGTATAGTCCATGGAGTTGCAGAGCTGGACACAACTGAGCAACTTTCACTTTCTTTACTTATTGTCACCTTGGTTAAGTGAATAAGCATTGTTTCACTGTGATCTATGATACTATATGACTAACTGTTGAAAAACCTTTTTGATATTTTTTGCAAAATTTCCACATTAAATTCTAATGAAGTTTCTTTGACCTCTAGATAACTTTGGGATGTATCAGAGGCTCCCTGAAACATCCCAAAGAAAGATACTAAGCTAACTAGGTCCATTTGGTATGTGAAATTACACAGGAAGTATTGTCACATGAGTAATAAATCTTCTTAGGTTATATTATATGGGTAAATTTTCTTAATGCTGATATTCTAGAAATTATGTGGAATTCCTAAAAATTTGGAAGGCCCTGGTAAATATTTTTTTTTCCAGTTAGTAACTAAAATTCTGTGTATCACAGCAGGAACCAAGTGTCTTTGTCAACTGCATTGTAATCAGCTCTTTAACTGCACCTTTGTAAGTTTTTTGTCATTCATATACAGCTATGGTTTTACTCTGATGCCCTTGAAAAAATGTCTTCTCGTCAGGAAGATTTAAGGAAGGGCTTTCTCACGAGCACAGATTTCTGATAACTTTCATATCATACTGCAGAACTGGGTAAGACATTAAAGAATTCTAATGGCAAATCTGATGGCTTTATAACACTGTTAACAAAAAGGATTATTTACATAGGACTGAATGAACTGGTGAAAATGGTTGTAATTTTTATGGTTTCTGTCTGAAACACTACTGGCTTCTAATCTGTATTTTCCAGATGTAAGAAAACTCCTCCCCTCAAGCTAATTATGAAAGCAGAATTGAAATGCTTATCTTTTCTCTCTACCTGATTGCTCTAGAGATTGGAAACTTTTAGGTTCTCAGCAACTTAGGGAAACCACCTCCTAACAGGTGCAGGAATCTCAAGGTACTTTGGGGATCTTGAAAAGAGAAGAAAGGAGTTTGTTGGCAGAACAAGCCTTCAGATACTTATTTTCAGGAGAAGATTTTATATAAGCCCAAATTCTTGCATCTCCTCATACCTATAAAAGCTCTAAAATCATTAATAGTGACGTCTGCTCTCCATGACTAACAACAAGTCTCTGCAAAAATGTTTGCTTGGCTGCATGTACCCCCCTTCACTAAAATCATATATAGACTGACCTTCCCCATACCTCTTTGGAGCATTTCCTCAGAGTTATCTGATACTGTTTCCTAGCTTTAATTCTCATTTTGCCCCAAATAAAACTTAACTTACAACTCTCACATTGTGCATTTTATCAGTGGACACTACAGTTACATTTTTTCAGTCGACACTATAGTTACTTTGCATGTACCCTTTCCTCCAGAGAAGCTATAGTTTATTCAGTTCAGTTCAATTGCTTAGTCATGTCTAACTCTTTGTGACCCCATGGACTGCAATACACCAGGCTTCCTAGTCCATCACCAACTCCTGGAGTTTACTCAGACTCATGTCCATAGAGTCAGTGATGTCATCCAACCATCTCATCCTCTGTCATCCCATTCTCCTCCCGGCTTCAATCTTTCCCAGCATCAGGGTCTTTCCCAATGAGTCAGTTCTTCGCATCAGGTGGCCAAAGTAGTGGAATTTCAGCTTCAGCATCAGTCCTTCCAATGAATATTTAGGATTGGTTTCCTTTAGGATTGAATGGCTTGATCTCCCTGCAGTCCAAGCGACTCTCAAGAGTCTTCTCCAACACCACAGTTCAAAAGCATCAATACGTCATCACTCAGCTTTCTTTATAGTCTAACTCTCACATTCATACACGACTACTGGAAAAACCATAGCATTGACCAGACAGACCTTTGTTGGCAAAGTAACCTGTTTTTTAAAATGCTGTCTAGGTTGGTCATAGTTTTTCTTCCAAAGAGCAAGTATCTTTTAATTTCATGGTTGCAGTCACCATCTGCAGTGATTTTGGAGCCCAAAAAAATAAAGTCTCTCACTGTTACCATTGTTTCCCCAGCTATTTGCCATGAAGTCATGGGACCGGATGCCATGATCTTAGCTTTCTGAATGTTGAGCTTTAAGCCAAGTTTTTCACTCTCCTCTTTCACTTTCATCAAGAGGCTGTTCACTTTCTGCCATAAGGGTGGTGTCATCTGCATATATGAGGTTATTGATATTTCTCCCAGCAATCTTCATCCAGTTTGTGCTTCCGCCAGCCCAGCATTTCTCATAATGTACTCTGCATATAAGTTAAATAAGCAGGGTGACAATATACAGCCTTGGCATACTCCTTTCCCTATTTGGAACCAGTCTGTTGTTTCATGTCCAGTTCTAACTGTTGCTTCCTGACCTGCATATAGGTTTCTCAGGAGGCAGGTCAGGTGGCCTGGTATTCCCATCTCTTTCAGAATTTTCCACAGTTTGTTGTGATCCACACAGTCAAAGTCTTTGCTGTAGTCAATGAAGCAGAAGTAGATGTTTTTCTGGAACTCTCTTGCTTTTTCGAAGATCCAGTGGATGTTGGCAATTTGATCTCTGCTTCCTCTGCCTTTTCTAAATCCAGCTTGAACACCTGGAAGTTCACAGTCCATGTACTGTTGAGGCCTGGCTTGAAGAATTTTGAGCATTACTTTACTAGCATGTGAGATGAGTACAATTGTGCGATAGTTTAAGCATTCTTTGGTATTGCCCTTCTTTGGGATTGGAATGAAATCAGACCTTTTCCAGTCCTGTGGCCACTGCTGAGTTTTCCAAATTTGTGGCATATTGAGTTTAGCAGTTTCACAGCATCATCTTTTAGGACTTGAAATAGCTCAACTGGAATTCTATCACCTCCACTAGCTTTGTTCATAGTGATGCTTCCTATGGCCCACTTGACTTCATATTCCACAACGTCTGGCTCTAGGTGAGTGATCACACCATAGTGATTATCTGGGTCATGAATATCTCTTTTGTATAGTTCTTCTGTGTATTCTTGCCACCACTTCTTAATATCTTCTGCTTCTGTTAGGTCCATACCATTTCTGTCCTTTATTGTGCCCATCTTTGCATGAAATGTTCCCTTGGTATCTCTAGCTTTCTTGAAGAGATCTCTAGTCTTTCCCATTCTATTGTTTTCCTCTATTTCTTTGCATTAATCACTTAGGAAGGTGTTCTTACCTCTCCTTGTTATTCTTTGGAACTCTGTATTCAAATGGATATATCTTTCCTTTTCTCCTTTGCCTTTGGGTCTTTTCTTTTCTCAGCTATTTGTACGGCCTCCTCAGACAACTATTTTACCTTTTTGCCTTTCTAGTTTCTCCTTAATAGTTATAGAATATCAAGTATCTCCACACTCCTTCAAGCCCTTTTCCAAAAGAGATGAAAAAGAGTGAAAAACTATGAGCAGGGTTATTAAACATTAATAGCCAACTTTTTGTTGAGAAGGAAATCACTTAATGCTTCTCCCTAAGTATTATGGAATAATAGAAGAACTCAGAACATCCCAGCAAACCACACGTGCTCCTCTGTGTCCCTACCCTATCCTCCAACTGATCAAACAGTAAAGAGCATTCAAAATAGTGTTTCTATCTCTGAGTTCCACACAAGCATAATAAAGGAACAGACATGAAGTCAAAGTAGCTTGAATTTTATCAATCCTTCAAATGTATCAATCTTCAAATGATAGAAAATTTTTACTATTTTCTATCAGAAGAAAGACACTATGCAAATTTCTATGAAAATTAACATTTACCTAGCATTTATATTTTCAAAATATTTGTACCATTATTTACTAGTTAGCATAACATTTGAGAATCATCATAAGCTTTAAATACAGGGAAATTCCTTTTTTAATATAATTTCAGTAGTGACAATGAATGTTATCCCTTCACCTCCCAGCAGGTTTTAATCATGTGAGACAAAGTTGTCAGCTCTTCTAAATCTTCTAGTTTTGAATTTAGTAACTTGCCACATCACCTAGTCCTTTCCATAGGAAATTAGAATACTTAATATTACAAAAGTCAAGGCTCAATCTGAAATCTGGAAAATCTTTAAGCTGCTCTATATGATTCCTCACACACCCAAAGCAAGTGGTATTTATTCAACAAACATTTATTTGTGGCCTACACGTGTCAGGCATCAAGTCTCTGCCTTGTCTTTGCTGAGCTTAAAGTCTATAAGTAAAAACAAGCATTACAGTGTGGTGAATGCTGGGAGAGTAGCAAGCCCCGAGGGCTAAAGAAAGGAGGCATGGCTCAGGGTGAAGGGATGTAGAAGGAACTCAGATGGGGGATTTCTCTTCTAAGCTGTCATTTGATTTTCAGACTGTTGTTTTTTTTTTTTTTTTAAACAAAACAAAAATAAGTCAGTCTCTCACCTGTGCTATTATATAACTTGATTATATTTAAATCAAATTTCAAGTCATTATTTTTTAACTTAGCTTTGTCTTAAGCATTGATATCCACAAAATAATGAGTCTAATGTACTCATTACTTTATCCTAACACACATTTAAAAAGTATATTAAAAAAAAGTCCAGGAAGACCTAAACTCATCTAACATACCATCAGTGGCTATATTGGAACATGTTACAAAAGTCCTATATTGGAACATGTTACAAAAGGTGATGGCCAGTGCTGATAAATATTAAGCAAGGAAGGGGTGGGGGAATTTGCTGATTTTTAGGAGCATCATTCTGTTAAAATGATTAAATAAGGAGGCTATTAGAGCAAGGCAGCTTTAATGCTGTGGTGGCTACAGAAGCAAGGAAAACCTAAGCCTGTAAAGGCCTAATGGTTATGAAATCAAGACAACAAGGACCACCAATCACAAGCAGCTAACTAGATTTTTAGCCAAAATCCAATGAAATCATGTCCTTTCTTTGCTTCGGAACGTTCTCTCTTATTTATCCCTGGGCTAGGATTGGCAGAATACTCCTACCACTACCAGTTTGGGGCTATTCAATTCCAATAAATATTTGTTGAATAAACTCTTAAAATTTTTAATATGCCTCAATTTGTCTTTTAATAATTTTGTGTGGTGAATGATATATAGAAAGAATGGAGACAGGGAAAAACTGTTCCGTGTGTGCATGCTAAGTCGCTTCAGTCATGTCCGACTCTTTGTGACCCTATGGACTAGTAGACTCCTAGTCTGCTAGGCTCCTCTGTCCATGTGATTCTCCAGGCAAGAATACTGGAGTGGGTTGCCATGACCTTCTCCAGGGGATCTTCCCGACCTACGGATTGAACCCACATCTCTTAGGTCTCCTGCATAGGCAGACAGGTTCTTTACCATCAGCACCACCTGGGAAGTCCAGGAGAAACCATTAGAATGTCATTAGCAATCATTTAAGAGGGAAATGACAAAGGTCTAAGTTAACGTGGTAATTGTAGAGAGGGAATAGGGAACAGTTTCCAGAGATGTAAGACTATACACTGGTGAGAATTTCACACAGATTTGATTTTAGAGGTTAGTGAAAAAAGGAGTCAAAGATAAATTTAGGTTCCTTTTTGGGACCAGTGCAAGGAATGATTATGCCATCTCTAGAGATCCAACATAAAGGAAAAAGAACATTAAGATCAGAGTAGGGGTGTTGCATTGATTTGATTTTGCATAAGTTGATTTTGAAATATTTTAAGAATATCCAAGTGGAAATGTTAACTTTGAGCTAAAAATTTGAAAATGGGGCTTAGGAGAAATAATCAGCTGCTATCAGCATATAGGTGATGAATGAAGCCACAGATGTAGAAGCAATCAACATAGGAGAAATATGGAAATTGAAAGGAAGAGAAGAGGACAAGAAAGAGAAGTGGCCAAAATTTAAGAGCAAGATAGAGTATTCAAAGTCAGCGAAGGAGACTGAGAAGAAACAGTCAGAGACATAGGAGAGAAGAGTCATGAAAAGCAAGGGATTAGACAGGTCCAAGGAAGACGAAAGAGTAGCATAGGGTGTTCACAGCTACAGATAGGTCATGTAATGTCTAATACGGCTCCACAGGGACTAATAACCCAAAGTCCCTTGTAACTCTGACAAGGTAACTTCAGTGGAGTTGGGGCAGAAGCCAGACTGCCGTGGTTTTAGGACTGCATGCTGCTGCTGCTGCTGCTAAGTTGCTTCAGCCGTGTCTGACTCTGTGAGACCCCATAGACGGCAGCCCACCAGGCCCCTCCGTCCCCGAGATTCTCCAGTCAAGAATACTGGAGTGGGTTGCCATTTCCTTCTCCAATGAGGACTGCATGGGGTGGGGATAGAAAACTGGGGACAGCATGCAGAAGCCTGAACATGGAGAAAAGGGAAGGAGAGAGGAGAAACAGCAGACGGAGAGGTCTGAGTTACATATTACTGAGTTCTTGTTTTTTGTTTGCCCCCAGTTGACTTGCTGCTGCTGCTGTTGCTAAGTCGCTTCAGTCGTGTCCGGCTCTGTGCGACCCCATGGACTGCAGCCCACCAGGCTCCTCCATCCATAGGATTTTCCAGGCAAGAGTACTGGAGTGGGGTGCCATTGCCTCTTCCGCCAGTTGACTTGAGCATGTTTTTATGCCAAGGGGAGAGAACGGCTTAAAAGGTAGAATGTAACTATAAAGGCAAGAGAGAGGGAAAACTGATAGATGGAAATCCCTGACAAAGTGGGACCAGATGCCAGTTGATGGGGTTAATGTCGGAAGAGAAACAGTCCCCTCTTCGGAGACCGAAGGAAAGGAGGTGAAGAAGAGCGTGAATGTAGGTTAAGTTTACTGGCATGAACTATGGTGTTAAGAGATGCCCCATATGGCAGTCTCCAGTTTGTTTGCTTGTTTTGCTTAATTAAAAAAGAAAATTTGGTTAGAAGACTTGAGAGGAGCTGTGAATATATGAAATAACCTGCTATAGAGGAGAGAGAAGAAAGTTAGCAAACCCACCAAGGCATGAAGAAGGGCTGGGAGAAAGGTAATTTACAAAAAGATAAAACATGGTAGCAAAGAAGGGGGCAGATATATAGCAGGCAATTATAAAGGTTCATGCTGAGCAGAATGCTAGAAACAACAGAAATAGTGCCTTGCATCTTAACCCACACTACTTTTTAGTGTTGATTTTAAAAGCAGGACCTGGAGATTATCATACTAAGTGAACTAAGTCAGAGAAAAACAAATATATGACATTGCTTATATGCAGAATCTTAAAAATGATACAGATGAACATATTTACAGAACAGAAAACAGACTCTCAGAGAACAAACTTAACGGTTATCAGGGGAAAAAGGCTGCAAGAAGGGATAGACTGGGAGTTTGTGATTGACATATATATACTGCTAAATTTAAAATAGATAACCAGGACTTCCCTGGTGGTGCAGTGGAAAAAAATCCGCCTGCCAATGCAGAAGACACAGATTTGATCCCTGGTCCGGGAAGATTCCACATGCTGCAGAACAACTAAGCCTGTGAGCCCACCACAACTGAGCCTGAGCTCTAGAGCCCATGAGCTACAACTATCGAGCCCATGTGCTGTAACTACTGAAGCTCACACACCTACAGCCTGGGCTCCACAAGATCAGCCACTGCAATGAGAAGCCTGTGCATCGCAACAAAGAGGAGACCCCGTTCGCTGCAAGAGAAAGCCTGTGCAAAGCGAACCAGACCCAGCACAGTCAGAAATAAGCAAATAAAAATTTTAAAATTCTTTAAATAAAATAAAATATATAACCAGCAAAGACCTACTGTATAGCATAGGGAACACTGCTCAATATTCTGTAATAACCTAGATGGGAAACGAATTATATGTATAATGTATAACTGAATCACTTTGCTGTACATCTGAAATAATACAACATTGTTAATCAACTATGCTCCAACATCATTTTTTTTTAAAGTAGGTGTCTTTAGGATGTTAAGACTGAACACAGAAACAAAGTCATAGAAGTAAAAGACATCATTCACTTGTGTATGCAATGGCCATTCTCTACCTGGCTACTTGAAGCACAGCAGGTACTGCTCAAAGTCAGTGATAGCAGACCAAAGAGGAAAACCTGTGTCTTGGTCTCCTTCGGAGAACTGATACGTGAATGGCTGGAAATGATGGTCACAGGATCCCTACGAGTCAGATGGCTTTCAGGAAGTTTTAAATTTATTCCTTTATTTACATTTATATAAATTCCTATATCTTTTTCCATCTCTTAAAGGATATCCTCTCCAAATTCTAGTATCTATTGAATAGAAATGCATAAAGTCATCACTAGATTGAATAGATACAATCTTCTTACTTTTATAACATCACAAGGCTCAATATGCATAAAACTTCCCTTAAAAATGCTGTATCTGTCAACATTCTTAGGTATTAGAGATAAAATAAAAGCTTCAACACAAGTTTTTATATTTTAGAGCAAATGTATGACTGATACAATTACATTATATGCATCAGATGACCCCTTCTTAAAGTTTAAACACATGGAATTGCAACCTATCTGAGTAGATTTAAAAGAGACTAAAAATACAGATGGGTGGGTTTGGTGTTATCAGCTGAAAAATCTCTATCACAAACTAAGTTATTGAACAGGCATAAAGGCAAATACATCAGCTGCGTTCCCAAGGATGACTTGCATCATGTGATAAGAATCAGGTCTTCCTATCAGAAAAATCACAGTGCTGGGTGTGTGCTTTAGGGGAATAAATGAATTCTGTCTGTCTGGAATTAGGGGCTCACAGGTCAAACATATACATACACAAAAAAAATACCTGGGTAAGAGAAAGAGGCTAGAGTTCGATGTCATTGATTAACTGTTTACTATGAGCTATATACCTGCTTCAGATGCTTTTTATCTAACTTATTTCTCCTGATGAGTTAGCAGGTAAAGGATATGCCTGCAACACAGGAGACAAGGGAGATGCAGGAGATGCAGGTTCAATCCCTGGGTCAGGAAGATCCCCTAGAAGAGGAAATGGCAACCCACTCCAGCATTCTTGCCGGGGAAATTCCATGGACAGAGGAGCCTGGCGGAGGAGAAGAAAATCCTGCCAGAAAATCCCTGGCAGAGGAGCCATGGGGTTGCAGAGTTGGCCATGACTGAAAGCAACTGAGCACACAGCACACAGCCCTCAAAAAGTTAACATCATCCTGATTTTACTGAAAGAGACATTGAGGTTCAGAGAAAGTGAGCAATTTGGCCAATGTTACATAACACAGCAAATGCTATTGTTGTTCAGTCGCTCAGTCATGTCCGACTCTTTGACACCCCAAGGACTGCATCACGCCAGGCCTCCTTGTCCTTCACCAACTCCCAGACCTTGCCCAAACTCAAATCCATTGAGTCAGTGATGCCACCCAAACATCTTGTCCTCTGTCACCGTCTTCATCTCCTGCATTCAGTCTTTCCCAGCACCAGGATCTTTTCTAATGAGTTGGATCTTCACATCAGGTGGCCAAAGTATTGGAGTTTCACCTTCAGCAACAGTCCTTCCAATGAATATTCAGGACTGATTTCCTTTAGGACTGACTGGTTGGATCTCCTTGCAGTCCAAGGAACTCTCAAAAGTCTTCTCCAACACCACAGTTCAAGAGCATCAGTTCTTCAGGGCTCAGCCTTCTTTCTGGTCCAACTCTCACATCCATACATGATTTCTGGAAAAACCATAACTTTGACTAGACAGACCTTTGTTGACAAAGTAATGTCTCTGCTTTTTAATAAGCTATCTAGGTTGGCATAGCTTTTCTTCCAACAAACAAGAGTCTTTTAATTTCATGACTACAGTCACCATTTGCAGTGATTTTGGAATCCAAGAAAATAAAGTCTCTCACTGTTTCCATTGTTTCCCCATTTTTTGCCATGAAGTGATGGGGCCAGAGACTGGAATGCAAAAGTGGAAAGTCAAGAAACATCTGGAGTAACAGGAAAATTTGGCCTTGGAGTACAGAATGAAGCAGGGCAAAGGCTAATTGAGTTTTGCCAAGAGAATGCACTGGTCCTAGCAAACACCCTCCTCCAACCACACAAGAGAAGACTCTAAACATGGATATCACCAGATGGGCAACACCAAAATCAGACTGATTACACTCTTTGCAGCCAAAGATGGAGAAGTTCTATACAGTCAGCAAAAACAAGACTGGGAGCTGACTGTAGCTCAGCTTATTGCCAAATTCAGACTTAAATTGAAGAGAATAGGGAAAACCACTAGACCATTCAGGTATGACCTAAATCAAATCCCTTATGACTATATAGTGGAAGTGACAAATAGACTTAAGGGACTAGATCTGATAGACAGAGTGCCTGATGAACTATGAAGGGAGGCTTGACATTGTACAGGAGACAGAAATCAAGACCATCCCCCCAAAAAAGAAATGCTAAAAAGCAAAGTGGCTGTTTGAGGCCTTACAAACAGCTGCGAAAAGAAGAGAAACAAAAAGCAAAGGAGAAAAGGAAAGATATACCCATTTGAATGCAGAATTCCCAAGAATAGCAAGGAGAGATAAGAAAGCCTTCCTCAGTGTTCACTGCAAAGAAATAGAGGAAAACAATGGAATGGGAAAGACTAGAGATCTCTTCAAGAAAATTAGAAATACCACGGGAACATTTCATGCAAAAATGGGCTCCATAAAGGACAGAAATGGGATGAACCTAACAGAAGTAGAAGATATTAAGAAGAGGTAGCAAGAATACACAGAACTGTGCAAAACAGATCTTCATGACCCAGACAACCATGATGGTGTGATCACTCACCTAGAGCCAGGCACCCTGAAATGTGAAGTCAAGTGGGCCTTAAAAGCATTACTATGAACAAAGCTAGTGGAGGTGATAGAATTCCAGTTGAGCTATTTCAAATCCTAAAAGATGATGCTGTGAAAGTGCTGCACTCAATATGCCAGCAAATTTGGAAAACTCAGCAGTGGCCACAGGACTGGAAAAGGTCAGTTTTCATTTCAATCCCAAAGAAAGGCAGTGTGAAAGAATGCTCAAACTACCGCACAATTGCACTCATCTCACATGCTTGTAAACTAATGCTTAAAATTCTCCAAGTCAGGCTTCAGCAATACGTGAACCATGAACTTCCAGATGTTCAAGCTGGTTTTAGAAAAGGCAGAGGAACCAGAGATCAAATTGTCAACATCTGCTGGATCATCAAAACAGCAAGAGAGTTCCAGAAAAATCTCTATTTCTGTTCTATTGACTATGCCAGAGCCTTTGACTGTGTGGATCACAACAAACTGTGGAAAATTCTGAAAGAGATGGGAATATCAGACCAGCTGACCTGCCTCCTGAGAAATCTGTATGCAGGTCAAGAAGCAACAGTTAGAACTGGACATGGAACAACAGACTGGTTCCAAATAGGAAAAGGAGCATGTCAAGACTGTATATTGTCACCCTGCTTATTTAACTTATATGCAGAGTACATCATGAGAAATGCTGGGTTGGAGGAAGCACAAGCTGGAATCAAGATTGCTGGGAGAAGTATCAATAACCTCAGATGTGCAGATGACATCACCCTTATGGCAGAAAGTGAAGAAGAACTGAAGAGCCTCTGGATGAAAGGGAAAGAGGAGAGTGAAAAAGTTGGCTTAAAACTCAACACTCAGAAAACTAAGATCATGGCATCCAGTCCCATCACTTCATGGCAGATAGATGGGGAAACAGGAGAAATAGTGGCTGACTTTATTTTGGGGGGCTCCAAAATCACTGTAGATGGTGATTGCAGTCATGAAATTAAAAGACACTTACTTCTTGGAAGGAAAGTTATGACGAACCTAGATAGCATATTAAAAAGCAGAGACATTACTTTGCCAACAAAGGTCCTTCTAGTCCAGGCTATGGTTTTCCCAATGGTCATGTATGGATGTGAGAGTTGGACTATAAAGAAAGTTGAGTGCCAAAGAACTGATGCTTTTGATCTGTGGTGTTGGAGAAGACTCTTGAGAGTCCCTTGGACTGCAAGGAGATCCAACCAGTCCATCCTAAAGGGGATCATTCCTGAGTGTTCATTGGAGGGACTGATGTTGACGCTGAAACTCCAATACTTTGGAAACCTGATGTGATGAACTGACTCATTGGAAAAGATCCTGATGCTGGGAAAGATTGAAGGCAGGAGGAGAAAGGGACGACAGAGGATGAGATGGTTGGATGGCATCACCGACTCAATGGACAGGGGTTTGGGTAGACTCTGGGAATTGGTGATGGACAGGGAGGCCTGCGTGCTGTGGTTCATGGGATCGCAAAAAGTCGGACACAACTGAGCGACTGAACTGAACTGAACTGATGGGACCAGATGCCATGATCTTGTTTTTGAATGTTAAGTTTTAGCCAACTTTTTCCCTCTTTTCTTTTACCTTCATCAAGAGGATCTTTAGTTCCTCTTCATTTTCTGCCCTAAGAGTGGTGTCATCTGCATATCTCAAGTTATTGATATTTCACTCAGCAATCTTGATTCCGACTTGTGCTTCATCCAGCCGGCACTTCACATGATGTACTCTGCATGTAAGTTAAATAAGCAGGGTGACAAAATACAGCCTTGACGTTTTCCTTTCCCAATATGTAACCAGTCCGTTATTCCATGTCCATTTCTAAATGTCGCTTCTTGACCTGCATACAGATTTCTCAGGAGGCAGATCAGGTGGTCTGGTATTCCCATCTCTTGAAGAATTTTCCAGTTTGTTGTGATCCACACAGTCAAAGGCTTTAGTGTAGTCAGTGAAGCAGAAATAGATGTTTTTCTGGAACTCTCTTGCTTTTTTGATGATCCATAGCATGTTGGCACTTTGATCTCTGGTTCCTCTGCCTTTTGTAAATCCATCTTGAACATCTGGAATTTCTCAGTTCACGTACTTTTGAAGACTAGCTTAGAGAATTTTGAGCATTACTTTGCTAGCGTGTGAGATGAGTGCCATTGTGTGGTAGTTTGAACATTCTTTGGCATTGCCTTTCTTTGGGATTGGAATGAAAACTGACCTTTTCCAGTCCTGTGGCCACTGCTGAGTTTTCCAAATTTGTGGCATATTGAGTGCAGCACTTTCACAGGATCATCTTTTAGGATCTGAAAGAGTTCAACTGGAATTCCATCACCTCCTGTCGCTTTATTCATAGTGATGCTTCCTAAGACCCACTTGACTTCATACTCCAGGATGTCTGATTCTAGGTGAGTGATCATACTATCGTGGTTACCTGGGTCATTAAGATCTCTTTTGTATAGCTCTTCTGTGTATCCTTGCCACCTCTTCTTAATATTATCTACTTTGTTAGGTTCATACCATTTTTGTCTTTATTGAGCCCATCTTTGCATGAAATGCTCCCTTGGTATCTCTAATTTTCTTGAAGAGATCTCTAGTCTTTCCCATTCTATTGTTTTCCTCTATTCTTTACATTCATCACTTAGGAAGGCTTTCTTATCTCTCCTTGTTATTCTTTGCAACTCTGCATTCAAATGGGTATATCTTTCCTTTTCTCCTTTCCCTTTTGCTTTTCTTCTTTTCTCAGATATTTGTAATGCCTCCTCAGACAACCAGTAAACGAGAAGACCAGATTTCTAACACAAGTCTATATGACACCAAAGTATAAGCTGCTAAATGCTATACTATAATTACTATGCTAATTATCATTAAGGAGCAATGCTTTCAAAGAAGCTCCTGCCTTGCTGGTATTCTGTAAAGAAAGGTAGAAGACAGATTCCTCACAATTTATTTTGTCTGCTGTAAATAAAACAAAGGCACCCGTCTTCATGCACCCAATCATAAGCAAAACTGGTATCCACTTTGAGAAGGTGTCAAATGAAAGCATATGTGGGTGACAGCAAGGGCACTTGACTTTTACCTCAGTTATTACCAGATCAGCTTAACCTGCTCTTCTACCCAAATGACCCCACCCTGAAGTATTCACTGGGACAGTCCTTCACTTTGGCAACAAAAGACTTTACAAAACGTTGAGGTTTTTCAATATTGGCAACCTTTCAAAGGGTGGAAATGAGAGCCAGAAAAATATAAAGTTTTCTTTGGAGAAGTTACTAAAATATACCTGTTAAGGTTACCTGAAATTAACAGATATAACCACACCTACTTGTATAATTAGGCTTTGGAATAATTATAAACCAGAAAACCTAAGTAAAAAAGCCTCAATAAGCATAAAAATCTCAAATTATTTTTGAGATCTCTAATTAAGGAGCAAGCAGTTAAAAAAATTATGTGTAAAATTTCCAAGTTGGAATGGGAAAAGCCTGTATTAATTTTAAAATTTACAAATGCCCCTATTCTCATAGTTAGGCACATATATTCCTTTTATTTATTTATTATTTTTAATTTGAATTCATTATTTTTTACATTTATTTATTAATTTATTTTTTTTACATTTATTATTATTATTATTTTTTTTACATTTATTTTTATTAGTTGGAGGCTATTTACTTTACAATATTGTAGTGGTTTTTGCCATGCATTGACATGAATCAGTCATGGATTTACATGTGTTCCCCATCCCGATCCCCCCTCCTGCCTCCCTCCCCATCCCATCCCTCTGGGTCTTCCCAGTGCACCAGCCCCGAGCACTTGTCTCATGCATCCAACCTGGACTGGTGATCTGTTTCACCCTTGATAGTATTCTGTACATTTGTGTCTCTTTTTCTGTCCTGCATATAGGGTTATTGCTACCATCTTTTTAAATTCCATATATATGCGTTAGTATACTGTATTGGTCTTTATCTTTCTGGTTTACTTCACTCCGTATAATGGGTTCCAGTTTCACCCATCTCAGTAGAACTGATTCAAATGTATTCTTTTTAATGGCTGAGTAACATTCCATTGTGTATATGTACCAGATCTTCCTTATCCATTCATCTGCTGATGGGCATCTAGGTTGCTTCCATGTCCTGGCTATTATAAACAGTGCTGCAATGAACATTGGGGTGCACGTGTCTCTTTCAGATCTGGTTTCCTCGGTGTGTATGCCCAGGAGTGGGATTGCTGGGTCATATGGCAGTTCTATTTCCAGTTTTTTAAGAAAAAAACTGTTCTCCATAGTGGCTGTACTAGTTTACATTCCCACCAACAGTGTAGGAGGGTTCCCTTTTCTCCACACCCTCTCCAGCATTTATTGCTTGTAGACTTTTGGATAGCAGCCATCCTGACTGGCGTGTAATGGTACCTCATTGTGGTTTTGATTTGCATTTCTCTGATAATGAGTGATGTTGAGCATCTTTTCATGTGTTTGTTAGCCATTTGTATGTCTTCTTTGGATAAATGTCTGTTTAGTTCTTTGGCTCATTTTTTGATTGGGTCATTTATTTTTCTGGAATTGAGCTGCAGGAATTGCTTGTATATTTTTGAGCTTAAGCCTTTGTCTGTTGCTTCGTTTGCTATTATTTTCCCCCATTCTGAAGGCTGTCTTTTCACCTTGCTTATAGTTTCCTTTGCTGTTCAAAAGTTTTTAAGTTTAATTAGGTCCCATTTGTTTATTTTTGCTTTTATTTCCAATATTCTGGGAGGTAGGTCACAGAGGATCTTGCTGTGATTTATGTCAGAGAGTGTTTTGCCCATATATTCCTTTTAAATTTTGGAAACCTAATCCATGAATGTGAGAATAGAAACATGGATTATCTATGATGAATGAAAATAATTTTATTGATTTCAAATAACAGTTGGTAAGAATCATGCATAGAATGTGATAAAATGAACACAGCATCCCCTCCTTCTTTTTCAATAATGTGGCTAAAAGAAAATCAGAACATAAAATTAAAAATAGAGGTGTTATCAAAATAACGAAACTGAACTCCTATCTTACACTACTTACAAAAATTAGCTCAAAATGGATTAGAGACTTAAATATAAGATCTGCAACTGTCAAACTCTCTGAAGATAACATAGAAAAAAATCATCCTCACATTGGTCTGGCCAATGATTTTTTTTAATATGACACCAAAAGCCAGGCAACAGAAACAAAAATAAACAAGTGGGTCAGCATCAAACTAAAAAGCTTCCTTTCACAAAGAAAACAGTCAACAAAATGGAAAGGCAACCTACAGAATAGGAGAGAATATTTACAAACCATATATCTAATAAAATACATAAATAAGAAACTCACGCAACTCAGTTAAAAAAAACAGAAACTAATAACCTGAGTAAAAAATAGGCAAAAGACCTGAATAGAGATTTCTCCAAAGAAGACATACAAATTGTTAACAGGTACCAATCAAGATTGTTGGGAGAAATATCAATAACCTCAGATATGCAAATGACACCACTCTTATGGCAGAAAGCAAAGAAGAACTAAAGAGCCTCTGGATGAAAGTGAAAGAGGAAAGTGAAAAAGTTGGCTTATACCTCAACATTCCAAAAACTAAGATCATGGCATCCAGCCCCATCACTTCATGGCAAATAGATGCGGAAACAATGGAAAGAGTGAGAGAGTTTATTTTTTGGGGAGGTTCTAAAATCACTGCAGATGGTGACTGCAGCCATAAAATTAAAAGATGCTTGCTGCTTGGAAGAAAAGTTATGACCAACCTAGACAGCATATTAGAAACCAGAGGCATTATTTTGCCAACAAAGCTCTGGTCAAAGCTATGGTTTTTCCAGTAATCATGCATGGATGTGAGAGTTGGATCATAAAGAAAGCTGAGTGCCGAAGAACTGATGCCTTTGAACTGTGGTGTTGGAGAAGACTCTTGAGAGTCTCATGGACTGCAAGGAGATCCAACCAGTCCATCCTAAAGGAAATCAGTCCTGAATATTCATTGGAAGTACTGATGCTGAAGGTGAAACTCCAATACTTTGGTCACCTGATGCGAAGAGCTGACTCATTTGAAAAGACTCTGATGCTGGGAAAGATTGAGGGCAGGAGGAGAAGGGGAAGACAGAGAATGGGATGGTTGGATGGCATCACTGACTCTATGGACATGAGTTTGAGTACGCTCCAGGAGTTGGTGATAGACAGGGAAGCCTGGCATGCTGCAATCCATGGGGTCACAAAAAGTCGGACATGACTGAGCGACTGAACTGAACTGAACAGAACCTGAAAAGGTGCTCAACATTGCTAATCATGAAGGTAATGAAAATCAAAACCACAAGAAGATGTCACTTCATGCATTAAGATGACTCTTATAAAAAAGCTAAGAGATAGGTGTTGGTGAGGATGTAGAGAAAGGGGAATGCTTTTTGCACTGTTGGTTGGACTGTAAATTGGCACAACCACTATGGAAAACAGTATGGGGGTTTCTAAAAATAAACATAAAATAAAGCCAACATATGATTCAGCAGTCCCACTTCTGGGTACATATCCAAAAGAAACAAAAATCAATATCTTGAAGAGATGTCTGCACTTCCATATTCATTGTAGCATTATTCACATTAACAAAGATACATCAAACCTAAGAGTCTGTTAATGGATGACTGGATAAAGAAGATGTGTGCATGCATACATACAGAAACACACACACAATGGAATATGTTACTCAGCCATGAGAGAAAAGGGAATCCTGCTAGTTGCAACAACACAGATGAACCTAGAAGACATTATTCTGACTGAAATAGGCCAGAGTGAGAAAGACAAATACTATGTTGTCTCACTTAACTCTGGAATCTAAAAATAAATAAATAAAAAGTCAAATTTATAGAAACAGAGAGTAGAACAATAGGTACCAGGGACTGGGGGAGTGTGTTTGGGAGAGATAGGGAGATGGTGGTCAAAGGGTGCAAACTTTCAGTTATAAGATGTGTGCGTGTGTGCTAAGTCGCTCCAGTTGTGTCTGACTCTTTGTGACCCTATGGACTGTAGCCCTCCAGGCTCCTCTGTCCATGGGATTCTCCAGGCAAGAATACTGGAGTAGGTTGGCATGCCCTCCTCCTGGGGATCTTCTGGACTCAGGGATTGAAACCTTGTTTCTTATGTCTCCTGCATTGGCATGCAGGTTCTTTACCCCTAGTGCCACCTGGGAAGTCCTCAGTGATGAGTAAGTTCCTAAGCAGGAGGTAGAACCCTCTCAGACTTCAGACAATGCTATTAAATACAAAGATATAATAATCAAAATGGTGTGGTACTGGCACAAAAACAGAGAACTCAGAAATAAATCCACACACCTATAGTCAATTAATCTTTGACAAAGGAGTTAAGTATATACAATGGGAAAAAGTCTCTTCAGCAAGTGATGTTGGGCAAATTGGACAGGTGCTTGTAATTCAATACACAAAAATCACACCATACACAAAAATAAACTCAAAAAGGCTTAATAATTTAAATATGACATGACACCATTAAACTCCTAGAAGAAATCATAGGCAAAACATTCTCTGAGATAAATTATGCCAATGTTTTCTTAGGTCAGTCTCTCAAGGCAGTAGAAATAAAAGCAAAAATTAAAAAATGGGACCTAATCAAACTTACAAGCTTTTGCACAGCACAGGAAACCATAAACAAAATGAAAAGAATGAGAGAAAATATTGGCAAATGATGCAACCAACAAGAACTTAATTTTCAAGATATATAAATAGTTGATAAAACTCAATGACAACAACAAAGGAAAAAAAATTGAAAAATGGGCAGAAGACCTAAGTATACATGTCTCCAAGAAGAAAGTCAGATGGCCAATGTAAAGATGCTCAACACCACTAATAACTAGAGAGTTCAAATCAAAACTACAACTGAGGTACCACCTCATACCACTCAGAGTGGGCATCATTAAAACATCTACAAATAACAAATGCTGGAAAGGGTATGCAGCAAAGGGAATCCTCCTATGCTGTTCATAGGATGTATGAACTGTAATGTATGAATGTAAGCTGGTGCTTTCCTTGGTGGCTACTAAGGAAAACAGTATGGAAGTTTCTCAGAAAACTATGAATAGAATTGCCATAAGATCCAGCAATCCCACTCCTGGGCATATATACCCAGACAAAACCATAATTCAAAAAAATGGCATGCATTCCTATGCTCATAGTAGCACTGTTCACAACAGCCAAAACATGAAAACAACCTAATGCCCACCAACAGATGAGTGGATAAAGAAGGTGTGGTATAGATATACAATGGAACACTACTCAGCCATGAAAAACAATGAAATAATGCCATTTGCAGCAACCATGGATGCAACTAGATATCAACTAAGTGAAGTCAGAAAGAAAAAT
Organism: Muntiacus reevesi; assembly: GCF_963930625.1. Taxonomy (NCBI): domain Eukaryota; kingdom Metazoa; phylum Chordata; class Mammalia; order Artiodactyla; family Cervidae; genus Muntiacus; species Muntiacus reevesi. The sequence goes on along the minus strand of NC_089253.1, from coordinate 81,278,145 downwards.
ACAAATACTGTGTGATATCACTTGTATGTGGAATCTCAAGAATGACACGAATGATCCTATCTGTGAAACAGAAATAGACTTACAGTCATACAGAACAGAGTTGTGTTTGCCAAGGTGGAAGTGGGGTTGGGACAGGGATGGAGTGGAAAGTTGGGGTCAGCAGATGTAAGCTATTATATAGAATGGATAAACAAGGTTCTTCTGTATATCACAGGAAACTACATTCAATACCCTATGATAAATCATAATGGAAAAGAACATAAAAAGAATGTACATATATGCATAACTGAATCACTTTGTTGTGCAGCAGAAATTAACACAACATTGTAAATCAACTGTACCTCAATTAAAAAATATGAGTACATTCTATAGATCTAATGTACAGCATAGTGACTACAGGTAATAATACTGTATTGCACACTTGAAATTTGGTAAAGACAGTAAATTTTAAGAGTTCTTACCACAAAATAGAAAAAAAAGTAACTGTGTAAGGTGATTAATTAACCTTAATGTGGTCATCATTTCAGAGCATCAATGTATATCAAATCACCACATCGTACCATTTAAATATATATAATTTTATTTGTTGATTGCATGCATGTGCATTCATGTAACTTAACTGAAGTTAAGTCACTTCAGTCATGTCTAACTCTGTGTGACCCCATGGACTGCAGCCTGCCAGGCTCCTTTGTCCATGGGATTCTCCAGGCAAGAATGCTAGAGTGGGTTGCCATGCCCTCCTCCAGGGGACCTTCCTGATCCAAATTTGTTGATTATATCTCAATAAAGCTGGAGGAAAAAAAGAAAGAGCTTTCACTGACAAATAGAAATTTTTGCATAGAATAGAATAGATTTTTCTCTGTAGGTCAAGTTTTGCATTATGAAGTATTCTGTGAACACACTGATTAATAATGAGAAATTGGTACTACTGTACAATATTTAAAATGTGCAGATTGTATTGCTATGAGATAGCTAGCATTTGTGGTGCTAGAAAAATAGCATCACCCAGATGTAGCTCTATCAACTATTAAACTATTCTGTGGTAATCTTTTTTCAAAAATTCTGAGCAGATAATTGGAAATTAAAATTAGGAATTAAGGGACAGCATGTCTAATTTAAAAGCTGTTTGCCCCTCTGATATGAAACAACCTCTACCTTGTATATGCTTGTAAACCTGAAATCAAAATATTTTATCCTAGTTAAAGTCATATTTTCTTTTTCAAGTAATATTTTAGAGTTTTATCAGAATAGTTGCTATAAAAAGCAATCCCCAAATTTGCTGATCCCCAAATCTGTTTTAAAAAGTATAAATGATATATTTAATACACATAATTGCCAATTTTCATTTCTTATTTTACAACAGGTTATTAAACAATCATGGAGAAATAAAATGTAATTAATGATTTATTTTTAAAATAGAGTTATTAAGAAAAATGAAAGTGCTATATTCTTATTTCAGATATTAAAGTTTTGACTTAGATGAGTAAGATTTAATCACAAGGAAATGCCAATTAAATATTTACTGTGTGGTAAATTCTTTGTGCTGAGGAAGCCAAAATGATTTAAAAATGCCCAAAGAATGCTCATTAGGATTCCTGGATGCAACTAGAGATTATCATATTAAGTGAAGTAAGTCAGAAAGAAAAAAGACAAATACCACAAATACTCTCAAGTAGAATCTAGAATATGACACAAACGACCCTATCTATGAAATGGACATCTACAGTCATAGAGAACAGACCTGTGGTTGCCAAGGTGAGGGCAGGGGAGGTGAGGAAGGATGGATCTGATTAACTTCTAAACTCAGTAACTCCTTCACAGCTGAAGTTGCTCATGGCTAGTCTTACATTTACCTGTCTTTTGTGAACTATTTCAGGACAAACCTTCCTGGAACTTTACCAAAAGACAAGGAACTCTCCCTAAAAAAAAATAAAAGCTACCCCAAAGCAAAGTATTCCAACACAGATTTCAAATGGTTCATCAAAATATTTCTGTTATTAATAATTTCTGTTAATAATAAATTTCTGACATTTATTATATGTCTTTCACAGGCTTACAGTCTGCAAGCAAATTCAGAGTGTATATATATATATATATATATATATATATATATATTATAATTCAGTAAAAACTCTTTATAAGTGAGAGTTCAGTTAGTAAAGGATACAGCAAAATGAAGAAATTTATTTCATAATTATCCTCAGTGTTTAGAAAGTGTGAAGCAAATTGTAAAGTGACCAAACAAATGATGGTCTCCTGCAGAATTATCTTAAAAGTCGTGAATAAGGCAATGACTCATAGACTCCTACCTCTGACTATATTATTTCAAACAATACATGTAGCACAAAGAGATCTTTCATCTAATGGTCAAGAGAAAACCAGAAATCCAATGTTTGTTCTGCTAAGAAGTGGCTCTTCTCTCTAATCACATCATTGAAGTGTTTACAGAGGGAAAGATTCTTCTTTCTAGTTAATTATCATCTAATGGCCAGTAGAGTACTTTGCATAAGCTAATATGCAACAACACTATTTTAAAAATCCCAGTAGAATTGATTAATTAGTTCTCTTATTTAAAGACTTTAATCAGGCTGTTTTTCAAAGGAGAAACAGGAAGTGTACTAAGTCAAGTGTGTTGATTATAAAGAAATTGTGCAAAAAGAAATCATGTACTACTCTAAATAGAATTAAATGTACTGGAACAGAACACCCAGAGGTAGAGTACCATGTCAACCTTGGCCTTACCCTTTGATTTCAAGGCTTCTAATACCTTTGAATCAGCTGTTACATCACTCACTAGCTTGATTTCAATACTTTGAGAAGTCAGTTGGAGCAACTTTTCGAAAAGACGTTGACCCTAGAAAAAACATTCAGAACCAAAGTCAGAAAACCTAAAATTATGCTGTTTTAAGTAGGAATAAATAAACATTGAAAATTAAAACTATCCATTCAAATTTTAAAAGGTAAGTACTTCAGCACTTGGTATTCATGGTAAATTTTTTCAAAGAGTTTATAGAAATAGAGTAGGAGTACAAACACAGATTACATTGTTTTTTGAGTACTGTGCAACTCAATAATTATTGCAATAATCATTTCAATTCTACAATGCAAATCTACTCTTTTACTTTTTTATGAACTCTTAAATATCTACACATGAAGAGGCAGAGAATATTAAACAGTTGTGACTAGGCCCAGAAAGACCCAGATTCCAGCTGATTTTCCAATTTACAAATTATTTCTTAATTCACTTTCTTCCTCAGTGAAATGTCAATAATATTAATGTTTACTTTAAAGGGTTTTTGTGAGGATTAAGGGTTAGTAGTAGGTAAGTATCCTTTAAGTGTTAGCAATTACGGGGGGAATCATTACTACTTATCCAGTGTTAGACCCTCAGTCATGTTTGACTCTTTGTGACCCCATGGACTGGAGCCCTCCAAGTTTCCCTTGTGGCTCAGCTGGTAAAGAATCCACCTGCAATGTGGGAGACCTGGGTTCAATCCCTGGGTTGGGAAGATTCCCTGGAGAAGGGAAAGGCTACCCACTCCAGTATTCTGGCCTGGAGAATTCCATGGACTAAATAGTCCATGGGGTCACAAAAAGTTGGACACAACTGAGTGACTTTCACTTTCACTACTTATCAGGGATTTACCTAAATTCATTTTCTCATTTCAAATTTATGTTTTATTGAATTCAACTAGAAATCTATAATTATTACCCTAGCCTAAAAAAACTGAAAACAAAAGGTTTTCTTTATTAGATTTCACAAACATAATTTTTATAGTAAAAAATAAAATTTTTTAAATCAATCTCAGGGAGACTCTGTATAGTGGTGGGTTCCTTACATCATCACAGGTGAGTGGATTGCAACATTATCCTGTTTATTTTCTCTTTTCATAGACTCCATAGTGTTTCCATAGACTCCTTCTCCTTATCTTAAGAGGGAACTGGTCTTCCTTTATTGGTTTTTCAGGTTTGTGTTATTCGGCCACAAACTCAAATGCCCTCATAGGCTAAACAGGCAATGAGGCTTTGGACTTAATGGCCCCCAAGTGGTAAAGTTTTATACTTTGATTAGAATAGAGTATTGATAATGATTATGGAGAAAGAATTTGAAGACTGAGAAGGTAAATGGATGGAATGTAGATGCAGAGCAGTGATTCTTGCAATTGGGCCTTAGAAAAGAAAGACACCAAAGATCAAAACCCTAAAGCTTTGGAATGTGAAGGAGCAAAGGACTGGTATGCCTGTGCTAGGGTGCCAGCTGACCGCCGGGAAGAGTGTCTGGCATAATCCAGCCATCTCTTGCCTGGGGCTGGTGAGTACAACCTAAGATCCAACATCCCCAGATGTCAGAGGATGGAGGAGTTGCACCCCCGCTAGGCATGGAAGTTTCTTTTTTGTCTAACCATACTGGTAAAGGTTGCCCCAAGTGGAAGTCATCAAAAGTGACCAAATTTGGGCTTCCCTGGTAGCTCAGTGGTAAAGAATCCACCTGCCAATGTAGGAGACACGACTTTGATCCCTGGTCGGGGAAGATCCCATGACTTTGATCCTTGATCGGGAAAGATCACCACAGAGTGAGTCTGGTTGAGAGCCCGGGAACCACAACTATTGAACCCACGTGCCACAACTACTGAAGCCTGCGTGCCCCAGAGCCCATCCTCTTCAACAAGAGAAGCTACTGCAATCAGAAGCCTGCACACAGCAACTAGAGAGGAGCCTCCATTTCCACCAAGTAGAGAAAAGCCCGCATGCAGCAATGAAGATTCAGCACAGCCAAAAATAAATAAATAAATAAAATTATGAGAAACAAATAAGCCTGAAAAAAAGTGACCAAATTAGTCTACATGCGGAACCTGGAGGCAGCCTCCTCACAAAGTAGGTCTTCCTATAAGGGAGGTTGAATGAGGGCATTAGGTAGTTGCAAATTGCTTTTTAAATGAAGTAAGAAGGGGGAGAGAGAGAAAGAGATATAAGGAGGCAGAGGGAGATGGATAGGGAAAAAACACTTGCTGATTTGCTGATTTCAGGTCTACATAAGTTTCAAATTTACTACGGAGAAGGGAGGCCTTGGCAGTGAGAGGCTCAGACACTGGATATAAGGGAAGATGCCCTTGGTGGGACTTTGTGGGGCTTTCCGGCGAGCTGCCTGCCACCAATATGACCTCCTCTCTGTTAGCTTTGTCACTCTGCCAAGTTGCTATACTCTTGTGATACACCCTGGAAGGCTGGCTGAGGCCTGCATAGCCCAGATTTCTAGAGCCTAGACGCACGGTCATCTCACAGTCACATAAATGTTTGCATTTTTCACTTTCACACGGGGAAAGGGCATATGTAATCTGTGCGTTCTGTGAGTCCCCATGGTTAGTGAGCCAGTATTTTTAAACAAATTTTGTTGTTGTTGTTGTTCCTAGTTAACAATACATTTAGCAAAATGAAACATAGGAGATCTTCTAACCTATCTGTATTTCTGGCTGTGTGCCTTAAATTGATTCCCACTGTGTGATTTTTGTGAGATTTAAAATGAAGACCAGAACTCTCAAACACGAATGAAAACTGAAACTCCAAAAGCTACAGATAGTGGCAGACTATCATTAAATTAAACCTTATTTTTACTTCCCTGATAGCTCAGGGAAGCCCTTTTCCCTCAGCCATGTCCGAGTCTCTGCGACACCATGGACTATACCATCCGTGGAATTCTCCAGGCCAGAATACTGGACTGGGTAGCCTTTCCCTTCTCCAGGGGATCTTCCAAACCTAGGGATTGAACCCATTACCATATGCGCTACCATGGAAACCCGAGAATACTGGAGTGGGTAGCCTATCATATGTGCTGATTACTTACACCAAGAATTCTTAAAATTTTTAATTATAGTGCTCACTTGTAATGAACTTGTGCTGGGGTAGAATTTCTGTACCTGGGCTTGAGGCAGAACTTCTATTAAATTTTGCCTGTTTTCAGTGTCTTACCTCCCAGTCCACACATTTTTGCTAAGACATTCAAAATATAATTTTTTCGAAAGGTATGAAGCACTTATTCTATGCTGAGATCTGCAGTAAGGACTACTGCTTTCTGAGTTAAATTTACTCATTATGTTTTCATAAAGGAATAACAAAAGTACCTTTGGTTTTAAACATCAGTAGTTTAAAGACTTGCTCTTTCTGGTGAGAAACATCAGCCAACATTTTAAACTGAAATAAATCATCTTGAAGAAAGCTAGTGGCTCAGGCACATTGACCTACTTTAAGCCTTTTTTTTTTTTAATCTGCTAAAACCTTATGATAGACAGTATGGTCCTGGAGAGGGATGGAGTGGTACCCCAAGGACAGAGATCCAGTTCAGCCCCTCTGTGACTCTGAAGAGACTGCTTAACCCAAGAGAATAGAGGTTATAAATCCTGCCAATTTCTGTTGACCCAAAACAACTCAAGGGCAGGATAAAATTCCACAATAAAATGTGAAGGGGGAGAAACAAAAATACTGAAGAGAAATCAGAATAAAGTCATGCTCTGTAAGATTAATTCTGGAGATGATATAGAATATGGCGATGGTTTTCAAGATTAACAGTTAAACTCTTCATTTAAATGAAAACTTAAGCTAAGCATCTCCATAAATCCATCTCTGTCCTCTTGTGTGTTTCCCCAGGGCTCCACAGAAAACAACTGTAAAACCACTGAACTCTACCCCTTTATCATACTGAGGTATGATGCAGAATCATTAGAATACTGAAATTGAGAATGTCAGAGCAGGAAGATATCTTTGAGATCAATAATCTACCAATCTCCCCACTTTATAGATAAGGATACTCAGGCCCAAGAAAATTAAGTGATATGCTGATTTTCTATACGCTGATTTACTATACGCTGATTTACTATAATTTTCTCTACATGACCATTTTATGTTAAGGGGGTATTCTTTCTTCAGAAAGGGTATTCTGAAAGAAAGTTACATCCAAGTTTCTTCCTCTCCTTTCCCTCCCAGCTCCAGTATATCCAACTCCTCTGAACTAAGCAGGTGTGGGGCTGGAAGGCATTTAATAACCAGCAGAGTCAGGTTCTGGATACCAACATGCCTGCAGAATCAGTCCCTGTCTAACATGAGTGACTGAGTGCTCCTGTTCTCCAGGAGACTACACAGGAGCCAGGGCAAATCCCGAGGCCTGGGGCTGGGAATGTGAAGTATTACAGGGGGCGGCAGTGGGGAGGGAAGATGCTCTTCAATTGACCTGTGATAGACAGGTTAACCATCTAATACAGCCCCTCCTTCACTTGGAAGAAAGCCATTAATAAGCTGATAAAATCAAACACCAACACACCTAAGAGGATCCAGCAAGAGAGATGCTTGGACACAATGGGCGCAAGAAGACAGAAGGTGGAGCTAAGACACAATGTGAGCACTCAAGGACAGTCAGACATGGCTGGACTAACACTCTACAATCTAGAGCTAAACTAGAAAAATAATTAAAGAATACGGTTGAGACCCAACTCAGTGGCCCAAAGATGGAATGGAAGAAATATCTCAAAGCACAAACAAGCAGGCACACACGCATACATGGAAACATATGGTGACCAGGGGAGAAAAGGGAGATGGATAAATTGAAGATATATACCATGTGGCTAGGGCTTCCCAGGTGGTGCTAGTGGTAAAGAACCCACCTGCCAATGCAGGAGACATGAGAGACACGGGTTCAATCCCTGGATCGGGAAGATCCCCTGGAGGAGGGCAGGGCAACCCACTCCAGTATTCTTGCCTGGAGAATCCTATGGACAGAGGAGCCTGGCGGGCTACAGTCCATGGGGTCACAAAGAGTCAGACACAACTGCAGTGACTTAGCTCACACACACACATCATGTGGCTAATAGGTGTATTGGAAGAGAAAAAGAGACAAAAAGGAGGGGTTTGCAATGAAAGAAGAAAAATGTGTCTAACTTGAGAAAAGATATAGATTTATGTGTGGAAAAGATAATTGAAGACAGAGGCAAATATAATGTGGATAGTCACATATAGGCACATTCTGTAAAATAAATCAACACCAGGGAAAGAGAGGAATTCTTACAAACTCCTGGCCAAAAACAAAACAAAGCAAAAAGGTAACTATCAGGGAAAATAGATTAGATTAGCATGGAGCTAAATGTTGGCAAAATTAAACCAGCATTTGGTGGTAAGAGACTATGGAAGAAAAACAGTGACGCCCAGGAATGTTTTACCTAGTCAAGAATTTTACTGCCAGCATGAAAGAAAAAAATATTTTCAGATATATACAGGTTTAGAGGATGTATTACTATATAACCCATATGAAGAACATATGCAATGAAGGGCTCTAACCAAGTAGCAAATAACACTGAAAGCCAAGAAGGAAGATGATGGGAAGAAATAATTGGTTAGCAGTGTGATATAGATATGTGTTTGATGTATTTGCTAATTAAGAATTCTTAGAAGAGACACATTTTAGCAGAAGGCCTACTAAGAATCTATTACATGCATTCCCTATAGGGGTGCTATTACCCTAAAGGGACTAACAACTGATTCTTTCCTGCTAGTAAGGCAATGCTTAAAATTCTCCAAGCCAGGCTTCAGCAATACGTGAACTGTGAACTTCCAGATGTCCAAGCTGGTTTTAGAAAAGGCAGAGGAACCAGAGATCAAATTGCCAACATCCGATGGTTCATCGAAAAAGCAAGAGAGTTCCAGAAAAACATCTATTTCCATTCTATTGACATATTTGGCATATTCTATATGCCAAAGCCTTTAACGGTGTGGATCATAATATACTGTGGAAAATTCTGAAAGAGATGGGCATACCAGACCACCTGACCTGCCTCTTGAGAAGTCTGTATGCGGGTCAGGAAGCAACAGTCAGAACTAGACATGAAACAACAGACTGTTTCCAAATAGGAAAAGGAGTATGTCAAGGCTATATATTGTCACCCTGCTTATTTAACTTATATGCAAAATACATCATGAGAAATGCTGGGCTGGAGGAAGCACAAGCTGGAATCAAGATTGCCGGGAGACATAATAACCTCAGATACGCAGATGACACCACCCTTATGGCAGAAAGTGAAGAACTCAAGAGCCTCTTGATGAAAGTGAAAGAGTAGAGTGAAAAAGTTGGCTTAAAGTTCAACATTCAGAAAACTAAGATCATGGCATCCGGTCCCATCACTTCATGGCAGATAGATGGGGAAACAGTGGAAACAATGGCTGACTTTATTTTTCTGGGCTCCAAAATCACTGCAGATGGTGATTGCAGTGTGAAATTAAAAGACACTTACTCGTTGGAAGGAAAGTTATGACCAACCTAGACACCATATTATAAAGCAGAGACATTACTTTGCCAACAAAGGTCCATCTAGTCAAGGCTATGGTTTCTCCAGGGATCATGTATGGATGTGAGAGTTGGACTGTGAAGAAAGCTGAGCGCCAAAGAATTGATGCTTTGGAACTGTGGTGTTGGAGAAGACTCTTGAGAGTTCCTTGGACTACAAGGAGATCCAACCAGTCCATCCTAAAGGAGATCAGTCCTGGGTGTTCATTGGAAGGACTGATGTTGAAGCTGAAACTCCAGTACTTTGGCCACCTGATGCGAAGAGCTGACTCATTTGAAAAGACCCTGATGCTGGGAAAAATTGAGAGCAGGAGGAGAAGGGGACGACAAAGGATGAGATGGTTAGATGGCATCGTCGACTCTATGAACATGGTTTGGGTGGACTCCGGGAGTTGGTGATGGACAGGGAGGCCTGGCGTGCTGCGATTCATGGGGTCGCAAAGAGTTGGACACGACTGAGTGACTGAACTGAACTGAAGTGAACTATGTGAGAGTAGAGATGTTTGTGAAAATGAAAGTTACACTTTTTATTAATAAAACACAGATACACATACAGTAAATATGCAATATATCTGTGGTATTAAATTTCTTGGTGGGAAGGATTAGGAAAAAAAATGCCTAAGAACAAGCCTACATGGCTAGCAAACATAAAGTGAAGTCGCTCAGTTGTGTCCAACTCTTTGCGACCCCATGGACTGTAGTCTACCAGGCTCCTCCATCCGTGGGATTTTCCATGACATAAAGAGATGCTTTATGTCAACAAGCGAAGCAGAATGCAAAGCAATAATGAGATCTCTCTTTGTACTCAAAGACATTGAGAAATAATTTACAAGGGGCAGCATATTCTCTTGTCAACAATTTTGGAAAAGAGTACTCTAACATTCTGCTTTTCTTCCACTCAGGAATCTCATATCTAGAGGCCCATCCCAAGGAAACAAAGGCACCAAAATGTGTATGTGTGTGTACTCATGATTATATATATAATCATAAAAGGTTTAAATAAATCGGGATAAAAGGTTTAAATCAGGACTTTCCTTGTGACCCAGTGGTAAAGAGTATGCCTGCCAATACAGGGGACACAGGTTTGAGCCCTGGTCCAGGAAGATTCTGTATGCCTTGGAGCAACTAAGCCCACGCAGCACAATTACTGAACCCAAGCCCCAGAGCCTGTGTTTTGCAGCTACTGAAGCCCATGTGCCCTAGAGTCTGTGCTCCACAATAAGAGAAGCCACCACAAGGGGAAGCCTGCGCACCCCAATTAGAGTAGCCCAAGTCACTGTGACTAGAAAACATCCACATGCAGTGCAATGAAGACCCAGCACAATCAAAAATTTTTGGTACTACATTTACTGGAAAAAAGTTGTTTACAGTTTAGAACAGTTATTAAAATTTTCTTATTTATCTATTATTTACTGAAATATACAAAGTCTGCCAGGGGTCTGAATACAGATACGTGACTGACATATATTTGTCAGTGTCAACTTTTACTCTCAAATACTCTCAAGACAAAGAAAAGTGTCTTTTGAGCAGATTCATTTACTGGATGCATGCTATGTACCAGGGACCTTAATACATGTTGGAGATACATGATAATAAGAAAATACAGCCCAATGTGTCCAATGTTAGGTGGACAAGGTACAGGCCTAGAGGAAATACAGCAAGAAACTAATAACCCAGCCCAAGGTTATTAGCTTGGAAAGTTCCCTCAAAAGGAGGAAGAAAGAAAAAGTATTCCGGGTGGAGGTCTGTGGCAGGGACCTAAGTAGGAGCACATCATGAAGGGTCTTATAAGCCTGGGCAAAGCACCTACACATCATCTGAAAAGAAGTGTGGACCCCTGAAGGATTTTGCCTAGAGAAGGGCATAGTCAAATTTCTGTTCTGAAAGAAAACTCTTGACTATAAAGTGAAGAAGGACTGGTACAGGGCAAGCCTGAAGGCTGAAAGAGAAATTAGAAGGTTAGTGTGAGATAACGTGACCTAAGCTACAGCAGAGTCAATCAAAGTAAAAAAAAAAAAAGGTGGGGGGGAATGATCTCAGGTGTTATGAGACAGCACAGCAATGAACTGGATGGTTAGGTGTGGGCTGAAGAAAAGAGTAGAGTTGGGGATGGTGGCCAGAGACTTTGGCTGCCCTCAGAACATGCCGAAGGAGTATAGAATTCCTTATATGAAGCCATAAGATGTTGGCCATTACATCAGTTCACTAATGTCTTGTGGTCCTGGATCAATCATAGCTCTGGGGACTCAGTGTCACAGACCCAACAACTTAGCTGAGAATGCCCACTTTTTGGGTGATGAGCAACAACAATTACCTGCTTGATAACAGCAAAGAGTATCTACTACGTAGACATGCTGGCTGCCAGTCCAGGATCCACCCCATTAAGAGATTTAATTATTCAGAAGAGTTAATAATCAAGACGCTGTCTAACGACGGTTATTCACAATTATGCACCCTTTGGATATGAACAAAGCCATCCCCATCAGGGACAGATGAAGAGAGATGAATAGGTTCATCATACCAGTAAAGGGGCAGGAAATTGCAAGGAATTAGTATCAGGAGAATCATACTTATCACAGGGACCTGAGCAGCTGGATTCCTACAGTACTAGGAAGTAGCTTTAAGGCTGCTCCAGAGTCCAGTCTGGCTGCAAAAGGTGGGTGGACAATGTGAAATCTTGGCAGAGCATTCAGCAGTGTGGGCAAGAGTGTGGATGGCCCTGCACGAGATGGTAGCCTGTGATGTGACTGGGGCAAGGGAGGAATGCCAAGGTGTGTCCAACACTGCAGCTCTTCCACAATCACTTCTCAGCCAGCAAAGAGTCCTGCACAGAATGGAAGCAAAATTCCTTCAAGTCCTCTCTCCCAGTGGTCCCAGCATTCCTAGGTAGCAACCATGAGAGTTTCCTACATGTTCCCTCAAAACCCCATTGTTTTAAGAAACCAGTTCAGACTCTTTAACCCTCTAACCGTATTTCTAAGAATGGATACTGAGTAAATGAGCAAAAAGAAAAAAATGGTTTGCACAGAAATACTGACTTCAGGAGAATTCATTTCTGAAAAAAGAAATAGCTTAAATGTTCAATAATAGAGAAATAGTTACATATGTTTAATCTGGTATGTACACTACATTTGTATATTAGGCAGCCAATTTAAAATGATGTTTACCAGGGTTTCTAATAGCATGGAAAGATATTTATGGTGTGACATTAAGTTCAAAATTAAGATACAAGTTTCTTTATATGAGCCCATGTATATAATTATGCTTAAAATAACCATTACAAAATGTTTGCTGATGATCACATGGATGATTTTGTTCTCTTTCATTTCTGTTGTTTTTTTTTAATAGTAAGGAACTATTAGTATTTCACGGGGTCACAAAGAGTTGGACACAACTGAGTGACTGAACAACAACAAAATTAATATTCAAATGGGAAAAAAATCCAACCTATTTTTTTAAAAAGAAATTTCCAAAAACATAAATTGACCTTATGAAAGTGAAAGTCTAGAGAGAAAACAGCATATAGGCAAACAAAACTAAGATAAGACAATTTAAAAGAAAAGCTATTATTTAATGAAAACATTAATAATTGAGAAGAATCTCCTTGGATTCATGATTTATTCATGTCTCTTTGATTGGATTCTAAAAGAATCAAAGAGGTTAAACTCTTGCTAATCATAGTGTTTATGAGTTTATATCTGAATGATGATTTCCCTTGAAAATATACTGGAAAGCAAGCAAGAATATAATTAGAATTATTCAACAGATGGGGAAGCAAAAGCATAGAGAAGCAGCAGGAATTCACTAAGAAACAGAGAGGACCAGAATGAGTCCCACATTTGTAGAAATTAAATTCCTCTTTTAATTTTACATGGTAATCATGTTGGATTCTAGCATAGTATAAAGCACCCAGTGAGAACTCATTATTTGTTACTATAATTAAACTGACTTGAACCAGATTTGTAGTGTGTACCCAAATAAGTCATTGTGAACAACATTCATGAATTTAGTAATAAACACTAACACAGGCGATAAATGGTCAAAGGCTATTCTATGCCCTTTTTGCATATTAACTAATTTAATCTACACAATGACCTATGAGGTAGGTTCTGTTATCACCTTGATTTTGCTGAAGAGAAAATTGAGGCACAGAGAGTTCAGCATCTAACTCAAAGTCACACAGCCAATAAGTGGATAAAAAGAAATATAAACTGTGCTCCTGACTCTACAATCTGTCTACCACTGATAACTGCCTATCACTCATTGTCTAGAGACAGAATTCTGACTTATGCATTTCAAAACAATCTCCTGGATCATTAAAGTTTCAAACATGCTACTTCCTAAATTGAGCAAATACTGTTATATTTTTAAAATCATAGTTTTTCAAAATTAAACAACTGTGATACATCATCATGGTTCACTGTAGACCAGTAACTAATTGATTTCATATAAATGCATCTCTTTAAGAAAGCCCAGAGATAAATCCATGCACCTATGGACACCTTATCTTTGACAAAGGAGACAAAAATATAAAATGGAGAAAAGACAATCTCTTTAACAAGTTGTGCTGGGAAAACTGATCAACCACCTGTAAAGAATGAAACTAGAATACTTTTTAAAACCATACATAAAAATAAACTCAAAATGGATTGAAGATCTAAATGTGAGACCAGAAACTATAAAACTCCTAGAGGAAAACATAGACAAAACCCTCTCTGACATAAATCACAGCAAGATCCTCTATGACCCACCTCCCAGAGTAATGGAAATAAAAGCAAAAATAAACAAATGGGGTCTAATTAAACTTAAAAACTTTTGCACAACGAAATAAACTAAAAGCAAGGTGGAAAGACAGCCTTCAGAGTGGGAGAAAATAATAGCAAATGAAGCAACTGACAAAGAATTAATCTCAAAAATATACAAACAGCTCATGCAGCTCAATACCAGGAAAATAAATGACCCAATCAAAAAATGGGCCAAAGAACTAAACAGACATTTCTCCAAATAAGACATACAGATGGCTAACAAACACATGAAAAGATGCTCAACTTCCTTCATTATCAGGGAAATGCAAATCAAAACCACAATGAGGTACCATCTCACGCCGATCAGAATGACTGCTATCAAAAAGTCTACAAACAATAAATGCTGGAGAGGGTGCAGAGAAAATGGAACTCTCTCACACTGTTGATGGGAATGCAAACTAGTACAGCCGCTATGGAGAACAGTGTGAAGATTCCTTAAAAAACTGGAAATAGAACTGCCATATGACCCAGCAATCCCACTGCTGGGTGTACGCACTGAGGAAACCAGAATTGAAAGAGACACGTGTACCCCAATGTTCATCGCAGCACTGTTTACAATAGCTAGGACATGGAAGCAACCTAGATGTCTATCAGCAGACAAATGGATAAGAAGGTTGTGGTACATATACACAATGGAATATTACTCAGCCATTAAAAAGAACACATTTGAATCAGTTCTAGTTCCGTTCAGTTGCTCAGTCATGTCTGACTCTGCGACCCCATGAACCACAGCATGCCAGGCCTCCCTGTTCATCACCAACTCATAGAGTCCACCCAAACCCATGTCCATTGAGTCAGTGATGCCATCCAACCATCTCATCCTATGTCATCCCCTTCTCCTGCCTTCAATCTTTCCCAGCATCAGGATCTTTTCCAATGAGTCAGCTCTTCGCATCAGGTGGCCAAAGTATTGGAGTTTCAGCTTCCATATCAGTCCTTCCAATGAACACCCAGGACTGATCTCCTTTAGGAAGGACTGGTTGGATCTCCTTGTAGTCCAAGGGACTCTCAAGAGTCTTCTCCAACACCACAGTTTAAAAGCATCAATTCTTTGGTACTCAGCTTTCCTTATAGTCCAACTCTCACATCCATACGTGACCATTGGAAAAACCATAGCCTTGACTAGATGGACCTTTATTGACAAAGTAATGTCTTTGCTTTATAATATGCTGTCTAGGTTGGTCATAACTTTCCTTCTGAGGAGTAAGTGTCTTTAATTTCATGGCTGCAGTCACCATCTGCAGTGATTTTGGAGCCCAGAAAAATAAAGTCAGCCATTGTTTCCACTGTTTCCCCATCTATCTGCCATGAAGTGATGGGACTGGATGCCATGACCTTAGTTTTCTGAATGTTGAGCTTTAAACCAACTTTTCACTCTCCTCTTTCACTTTCATCAAGAGGCTCTTGAGTTCTTCACTTTCTGCCATAAGGGTGGTGTCATCTGCATATCTGAGGTTATTGATATTTCTCCCGGCAATCTTGATTCCAGCTTGTGCTTCCTCCAGCCCAGCGTTTCTCATGATGTATTCTGCATATAAGTTAAATAAGCAGGGTGACAATATATAGCCTTGATGTATTCCTTTGGAGAAGACCCTTGAGTGTCCCTTGGACTGCAAGGAGATCCAACCAGTCCATCCTAAAGGAGATCAGTCCTGAATATTCATTGGAAGGACTGATGTTGAAGCTGAAAGTCCAATCCTTTGGCCACCTGATGCAAAGAACTGACTCATTGTAAAGACCTTGATGCTGGAAAAGTTTGAAGGTGGGAGGAGAAGGGGACGACAGAGGATGAGATGGTTGTATGGTATCACCCACTCAATGGACATAAGTTTGAGTAAACTCTGGGAGTTGGTGATGGACAGGGAGGCCTGGCATGCTGCAGTTCATGGGGTTGCAAAGAGTCGGACATGACTGAGCGGCTGAACTGAATGAGGTGGATGAAACTGGAGCCTTTATATAGAACGAAGTAAGTCAGAAAGAAAAAAACCAATACAGTATATCCACGCATATATATTGGAATTTAGAAAGATGGTAACAATGACCCTGTATGTGAGACAGTAAAAGAGACGCAGATATAAAGAACAGACTTTTGGACTCTATGGGAGAAGGTGAGGGTGGGATGATTTGAGAGAACAGCATTAAAACATGTATACTGTCATATGTAAAAGAGATGATCAGTCCACGTTCGAAGCATGAAATAGGGCACTCAAAGCTGGTGCACTGGGACAACCCCGAGGGGTGGGATGGGGAGGGAGGTGGGAAGGGGGTTTGGGATGGGCGGCACATGTACACCCATGGCTGACTCATGTCAATGTATAGCAAAAACTACCACAATACTGTGAAGTAATTAGCCTCCAATTAAAATAAATTAATTTTAAAAAAAGAATGAGAAAGATTCAGTCATAGCTCATTAATTAGTTTTTTTGTTTTCTTCCAGAAAACTCATAGAGAATAGGATTTTTATGATCAATGAATTTGGTAGCTCTACTAATAAGCCTTTGCCAAATCATATTTTCTGACTTTTCCTAAACAGTCTTGATTTCATAAAACTCCATCATTTTATCCCATAAATTAGCAATCAAGTTGTCTTAGAAATTCAATATTTCACTGTGTAAACTCATCATCTAGACAGAAAGAAACAAAACCCTTAGCTCAACCATGCATTTTGATTAAATATGAAAATATTATTTCCATGGAACTGTAGGCCACACTAGCCCTTAACATGACTGTGATGTAGAGGGAGGTCACTGCCCAGTTTCTTTTAGCACAGGAGGAAACAACTACCAAAAGATTAACAATACCCAGTGCAAGCGGGAAAGACAAAATGAATTTTTCAGGGTGGGAATTAAAACAGCAACCCTCTGTTGACACAGATTAAAATGCATTTTTAATGAGGGCTTCTGTTTCCAGGCAAATAAAAAAAACAAAAAAACAAAACGCTTTCATCATTCTGTTAGTAATGACCATAGCTCACTCTTGGGCTTCCCAGGTGGTGCTAGTGATAAAGAACCTGCCTGCCACTTCAGAAGATGTAAGAGACATGGGTTCAATCCCTGGGTCAGGAAGATCCCCTGGAGGATAGCACCGCAACCCACTCCGGTATTCTTACCTGGGGAATCCCATGGACAGAGGAGCCTGAGGGGCTACTGTCCATGGGGTCGCAAAGAGCCAGACACAACTGAAGCGACTTAGCATACACACATAGCTCACTCTTGTGAAATGGCATCCAGAGAGGACACAGACATCCAGAGAACACACAGATGTCATGTGCCATGTTTATCTCTGTCCCCTTTCTGCTGAGCTGGGGCCTGCCTGCCACTGGCTATACCATTCCTTGGTGTATTTTGCTTACAGCTGCAGGATGATAAGTAGATGGGCTGCTTTTCAATTATAGTTCCTACTTATCTGGTTACCATTTATGGTTCCCACTTAGGAATTTTCAGACTCTGTTGGTTTAGAAGTAAACATTGTGTTCCTTGAAATAAAAATATTTTCTTTTAAAAATATATTAATGGAAAAAAGTTTCAAAATTGAGTCAATTTTCATGATACTGGGTCACCTTAAAAATTTTTAGTTAGCTCACTTGAGTAATTAAGATGTGAATTTCTTTTTCTTAGCTCAATAAGAAATTGTTTGTTTTCTGTGTGCAATAAGCCAATCAATAACCATATCCCAGTAATTATGATGGCATGGTAAAACTAAAAGGTCCAAAGGTTAGTCACCTCAAATTTAAAATTTGGGTAAAATCTTGAATTTTCTATTTCCATTTGAAAGATAAAGTCAGGTAGAATTTAAATCAAATGGTCTTTCAGTCTGTACCTTCCTTTGTAGAAATGGTAAAACTTGATGGCCTGGAGAGAACAGGATATGGGTCCTGTAAGAACACCTGAAAAGAAAAAGCTGGCCCCAAGGACCTTTCTTTTTTCCATTTCTAATCTCTGTACAATTACACCTATGGTGTGGTGAGAGGGTAGGAAGGAGTGAGCCAGGCTCTAAAAATAATCTCTGAAAGGCCAAGACATGTGGTACTTGGACAAGTTCTTCTGGGCCTTTGTATCCTAAGTCCTTCTGTGAACACTGCTCTAGGACTTGAGGGTCAGATGAGGGGAGATGGGAAATGGAGCAAACTGGGCAGCAAGCACTCTATTCCAACCAAGAAAAGCTTGCTCTTTCTTTAAAGACCACAGTCCGTGCCTGGTGTCTGACCAGTGGCAGTCACTTGGCCACCAATGGACCAGAGGAAGAGGAGAAAAGCCACTGTCTTTTTGCCGTACTGAGGCAGGAGATAGATGAGATCCAAGTTAGGCATTTACAATTGGCCCCCTGTTTACATTTCATGGGGCAGGAAAAAGGTGAGCTTCAGGCTGTACACTTACAACTGGCTTCCTGTCTGCATTTCCTGAGACATGAGATAGGTGGGTTCCAGGTTAGGCATTTATGATCACCCTCCTGTTTATTCTTCAAAACAGAAATAAGAACAGAAACAGGGTAAATAGCCAGGCTCTGTCTCCTGTGGACACCTGAAGATAACAGTCATGGCAACCACAAAGAGGCACTAAACTCTGTTTGAGAAAAGGATCAGGACGTGGTGTATTTTTTTGTCCTTGGGGCAAGGGAGATACTACACATGCACAGAAGGACTCCTTGGGGGTCAAAAGGCAGGGGATGGCCACTAGGCCATACGTCTTGCAATTTTCCTTCCCAGACACCTTGAGCTGGACTCCAACTTGGCAGAGGGTTACGTGCACATCTTGGGGAGGGTCGTGAGACAAATTAATCAGAGGCGCAAAACAAGATGATGGCCAGAGGGTGGACAAAGACCCAGTGAGGGTAGACAAAGACAAAGTGCCCCCTTACAAAGGATTTAAATTTTTCAAAGGTGCAACTCTCTTCCAGAGTTTGCCCATGCTTCTTTCTGTGTTGTACTCTGATTTTCTCTTTTGCCTTCCACCTCCTTGTCAGAATTTTCTTTTCAAGACAGGTAAGGACTGGGGATTTAGGCTCTAGCTGCTGGCCTTCATGGTCCAGTGGACAGGAATTCCGGTCTACACCTGGGTGACCAGGGATCCATTCTCGGTCAGGGAACTAAGATCTCACTTTCAGCTACTGCTCACTGCTGCATGCGCCCATAGTAGGAACCCTGTGAACATTGCTGTCAACCTCCCCCCTTTCTCCTGTTCATCACCTCTCACAGGGCATGGCACTCAGCGCCAGGAGCAGGCAGGAGTAGGGAGAGTTATTTATGCAATCAGTCTCACATTCTGCTTGAATCCATTTAATTTCCAAAGCAGGTAAAGCCCCTCTATTCCTCATGTCTGCAAATGCAGTCTTCTCCTTGTAAAGGGGCAAAGTGAAATTAACTCAAAACTGCAGAAAACCAGTTGGTGTTAAACTGTAAAGGAGCCTGGGGCTGTTAGGAGAATGAGAGGCAGTCAAGAGGCAACTCTGGTGGGAGTAGAGTGATTCCACTGGAAGATATCAGTTCACACCTAGGGTCTCCTCCTAAAGGTTTGCTGGATGAGCTCAATAATAACCAGGCTGTTGTTACTGTTATTGATCTTTAGTCGCTCAGTCATGTCTGACTCTTTGAGACCCCATGGACTGCAGCTGGCCAGGTTCCTCTGTCCATGGAATTCTCCAGGCAAGAATACTGGAGTGGGTTGCAATTTTCTTCTTCAGGGGATCTTTCCGATCTAGGGATCAAACCCATGTTTACTGCATTGACAGGTGGGTTCTTTACTGCTGAGCCATTGGGGAAGCCCTTACTTAATATTTACTACTTAACAAATATTTACTGAGCACTTAGTATGCATCAAGCACCATGCTAGGCACCATTAAGCAAAACAGACTGGGAGCCTCACTCATCCATTTCATCACTGCCCTGTGAGCAGTGCTGAATACTAACCATAATGTAACTTTATGAGCCATGACACAGAAAGGCCATGGCATTCTCTAATGACCCATCTTCTCCCAGAGTCTGAACACTAAAAGGGTTTGCTGGGTTCACAGAACAAGAGGTTGGAATGATGTAGTTCAACTCTTTTCCAAGGTTTGCAAGCATACAAACCACCTGGGAATTTGGCTGCCAACAGTTCCTCCCATTCCTGTACATGCATATCCCTCCTGGAGTCTCTTGTCCCTCCAGTGATTGTGGCCTGGCCATGTGACTATTTCGGACTTAGAGAATGTAGTAAAGTTCTGGGAGCCCAAACATCAAGAGGTCTTATAGTTTTCATTTGCAATCTCCTGGGATCCAATTGCCCTATAAAAACCTTGGTTTAGATTACTGAATGATGAGTGTCCACATGTAGAGAACAAACCTGTCTGGCCTTCAATCAGCCCAGGCTCAGCTACCCTCCTACCTCCACACAACGGTATAAGTAATGCCAGCCAGCACTACTAGAGCCAAAGAACTGTCAGCCAACTCACAGAATCACAGGAAATAATAATGAGTAACTTTTGGAGTTGTTTGTGAAACCACAATAGAAAATTAAATAGAAACTATTGCTGAACTTAAAGCATGAGGCATTGGCTATGGGACTGGGTGGTGGGATGGATTGGAATCTCATTTTGTTACTCAAGGCTGGAAGAACAGGGAAGAAATTGTTTTCAAGTCCTTGAGAAAGTAATGGTAAAAAGTTTAGCAATGCTACTGTCTGCTGTAAAGTAGGAGACAGAAAATATGACGAATGGGTTTGGAAATCTGGCTAAGGCAATTTTCAGGCCGGTTATCAAAGCTTTGGTGGTACATGATAAGAAGGAACTAGTTTGTTTTCATGTAGAACTTTGAGAGAAATGCAGAAAATCTAGGACAGTCTCTCAATTTAGCAAAACATTCTCAAAGTGAGAAATGGCTTCAGGGTAAAGAGCAAATCAAGATTGTGGTTGTAAGAGTCCTTGTTGAGTCTTCTGATGGATTAAAAGTGGGAGGTGACAGACCATCTCAGACAAAAGGACTCCTGGAAGTGAGAAGAGTGAGGTTCTGAAGGATCTTGAATCACCATCGGAGGTAGAAAAAGACCCACCTGTGAGTTATTAGCCTTTTGCTAATAGAGTGGATTATCACTGAATACATAGAAGGTCTACAAAAGTTTTTAAGGGGCTGTTCCATTTTGGACTATTTAAAAAGGGACAGGGATGGTTTAAAACAAAAAGAGGTCTCTTGGGCCTCAGATTTCTACTGGCAGAAAGTCAACTAAGAAAATAAGTCTGAAGCAAACACAGACTTATTTTATTACGGAAAAGAAAGAAAAGCACAGGGGGTGGAGCAATGAGTTTCTGAGAACAGTAGACTAGGAAAGCACTCCTAGGAAGCAGAACTAGGTCCCAATCTACAAACATTCCCTGTTCTCCAAGTTCAGAAAACTGGTTGATGTGTCAGGCTGGCTTTCAAATCTACTGTGGACTCACGGGGCTTCCCAGGTGGGGCTAGTGGTAAAGAACACACCTGCCAATGCAGGAGACATAAGAGATGAGGGTTCGATCCCTGGGTTGGGAAGATCCCTTGAAGGAGGGCATGGCAACCCACTACACTATCCTTGTTTGGAGAATCTCATGGACAGAGGAACCTGACGGGCTACAGTCCATAGGATCGCAAAGATTTGGACATGACTGAATCAACTTAGCACATACACATGTGGACTCATGACTAATTTAAGTTTAGGCCAATGGTCATACACTTGATAGCTCAGTGCTCTCAAGGTTGTACCGACATAAAGGAAAACACACGAATGATTACCAGGATTATTTTCATATCTCCAAGATAACTTTTCATTCAGAAATCATTTTGATCATTTAGTCAGTTTTCTAAAGGTTGTTCCTATAACTAGTAAACTTCTTTTTCCTATTCACCCAAATATGACAAGCAAGAATATACAGCTATACTGGAAAGGGTGACTTCACTATTTAAACAGTTGGCTCTGTGCCACAAAGACAAATTAAGACACCAACGAACCAAACAAATGCCTCAGCAAGCAGTTACAGAATTAGAACTGAAAAAACACAGGTTGTGCAAAGTAGAATTCTGCAGTGTGCCATCAACAGACACCACAATGGGAAGACACCCCTGAAGTTGTCCGATACAGCATAAAGAGCCTATTGTTTGCAAAGATGAGATGTGATTTTGCCCTTGAAAGCCTGGCATTCTAGTAGAAACTGAGCAACTGTTGATTAACAATGGCACATACATATAAATGTAATAATGAACATGGACTATGGGTATAGACAGAAAAAATGAACTTGAACTTGAGGAGTGGAAGCAAGAATACTACAGGGTATAAAATGCACAAAAGTCAAATCATCACACACAGTAGAGGATGCAGCTTACCTGACATGCTGATGGATGACTGTGGTTGAGATCCCAATGGGAAGATACTATGTCAACAGACTTTTTGGCCATGCTGAGTAAATTCATCCAGCCTTGGAAAAGTGATAAGTGAAATGGTGCATTTTCTGAATAGTTAAGGCCTTCAGGAATATTTTCCACCAGGGCAATTCTTAGAAAAGATTTTGAAAAACAAACAAACAAACAAAATCTAGTCAAATTTGAAGCCACAGATCTTTACACATACATATAGAGACATCTGAAAAATATTCTTTACTCTTTCTGAAAGTATATGTTCCTCATAATTTACACTTTTCATTAAAGGACTTTAATATTTCCCCTATACTAACCTACTGTGTTCTGAGTTTATGCTCTGCTTCTCCCCAGTTAGCCCTCATATTTCAGAAAATCATGGTATATATCCCTAATGTCCAATGTCAAACTAGCCTTGAGAAAAAATCCAGAGTATCCTACACAAGCATCTTCCTCTAGTAATATTTCTTTTTTCCCCTTACAGTAATGCAATTTTTAAAAAAGATATTACTTCTGAGAGTTACTTAAGACCATAAATTAATTTTGCATATCTCTAGTTTCTAGTATAATGTTGAACATATAACAGAACTAGTTCAGAAACAAAAACATTGTTAGGCTTATTACTACTAGAAAATAAAAATAGTAAGTGCTATTACTATTGCTTAGAACCTCTGTTAATGCTTTGCAGCCTAAGACATAAAATGATACTAAGAAGGAAATTTTAAAACTTGCCTGTTGCAGGGATTTATTAAAGTTGGAGATAGGGAATGTATAAAATAATATCAATAACCAAGCCCTAAAAAAACTGCAGGGGCTTCCCTGGTGGCTCAGTGGTAAAGAATCTGCTTGCTGATGCAGAAGATCGAGTTTGATCCCTGGGTGGGGAAGAGTCCCGGGAGAAGGAAACAGCAACCCACTACAGTGTTCTTGCTTGGAAAATTCCACAGACAGAGGAGACTGGTGGGCTACAGTCCATGGGATCACAAAAAGTCACCCACAGCTGAACGACTAAGCACTATAACCACTGCAGAATGGGCTTCCAGAGATTAAACAACAACAAACAAACTACAACCAGTAACATCCGAATAAATGTGCCTTCTCTTTTTATACCAATACTTCCTCATTTATTGACAACATGAACACTATGGCTTCCCTTGGTGCTGTGTGCTTTTCACTTCTGAGTTACCCCAGGTGACACGTAACATTTTAATAAAGGGATGAACATTTTTTTTTCCAGTTTAAGAAACGTAAATTCTCCTGCAACTCTTGATGGGAAGCTCCAAACTCTTATGAAGTTATTTGTAAGCCCTTCCAGAACAAAGATCTTTTTTATTCAAAGCTAGGTATCCCTAGAGCTGGATACATAATTAGGGCTCAAGAAATACTTATAGAATGAATTTCAGTTTCCAATGTAGAAACCAGAACTTCTCAATAAAACTGCTAACTGTGTCTCTTAATAAGACTTGCTCCATTTAGCCAGTTTTAGAAACAAAAACAATACTCATAGTAAAATGTCTATGTATTTGATGAATATCAAGTTCAAATAAGGTTTGGGTATATGTCTTACAGACATCCACAAATTTAGGGTCCAATCACTCAACTGCTATCCACAACTGAATTAAAAATTTTTGGAGCCGTTAGGAGCACAGAACAAGCAGATCACTCACTGTACACAACACAAAAAGGACTGCAACAAAACTCTCTAGTTCTCTGGAATTTATAATCCAGTGAAAGAGCTTGTCTCATATGTAATGACTTAAATAGGAAGTAGACTTTAAGAAATGGCAAAACAAGAGTAAGGATTAATTAGATGGATAATGCACCATCTAAAGTTCCACTGGAGCATGAGCAGAAAAGAAAAAGTAATTAAGTTAGGAGCACCTGGAACTGAAGAAAGTGGGAATTGAGTCTGCAAAGATAGAATTATTTTTATAGGTGAGCTGGAAGAGAAAGATATTTTAGGAAGAAGGAGGAACTTTTAAAACATGGTATATTTGGATACTTGAGAGTCGGGTGGCCAAGGGGAGTGTGAGGTGGAAGAGTTGTGGCAGGGGCTTGCCATGGTGGAGAAGGCTGGCAACGTCTGTAGGGACCACACTGTAGTGGTTGTGAAGCAAAAAGAGAAGCTTGGACTTAACTGTGATACTTTTGAGAGTGACCACGTACATTTTAGGGGTCTAACTCTGACAGCACACCTGTATACCATTGAAAGAAGATGACAGTCACTAAAAGGTCCATTGAAACTGACAAGGAACATGATTAAGAGAGATTATCAAGGCAAAAAAGAAGAGAAAACTAGCTCATGACCTAATGTGGGAGGAATGTCTACATTATTCTGGTTAGTAGCATATGAAACAGATGAGAAGATTCAGAAGTGACCAGAAGAGTCAGGAAGACAAGAGAGGTCCAGGAGAATGCAGTGTTTGGGAAGCCAAAGTGAGAGAGGGTAAAAAAGGTGGAGATGGGATATTTTTATCCACATCAAAGCCTTTGAAGGCAAGATGTTGAAGCTGGATATTTTAATTCTATCCACACTTAAAGTCCAATTATCTATATTAACAGTAGCTAGACATAGCATGAAGAAACAATCCCAGGTAATCAGCAATGTTGGTCCCCCCTACAACTAAGGAATATATTTTAAAATCAAACAAAAAAAGGATCCCAATAAACAAAATAAAAATAGAACATCATTTAACAAATAGAACTAAGTAGTTTCAATTTTACCTCAATATAAAAGTCATGCTGAGAAAGACAAAGAAAAGAGTCAAGAAACCCTGATAAACCAAACATACACAACAATGGATATACAGTAACTGTACAGTTGTAAGTGGTTCTGCACCAGCCCTTTCTTCATACCACACACATGGTTTCTGCTAGGCATACCATACGGATTCCCAATTTCTTTTAGAAATCTTTAGACCAGATATTCTTAATCTTGGATGCATGAATAGAATTTAGGGTGACCTGTGAGCTTGATCTTTATTTTCCTTCATCTCTAACTGAAATTTAATATTCCCCTCAGTTACAGACATAGGCAAAAAATTATAGGAATATTAAAAGAACCTGTGAATCTGTTATCATTAAAAACTTTCATACCATGGTACAATTACTATTACTGATATCTCCAAGTATTAATATTTATCATTACTTTGAAATTATGGGAATCATCAGATCTTATTATCTCTTGAATAAGTAGTATAGAATACACATTACTATACCACATTTAAAAAGATATTTTAGATAACTTTATTTTAATGTTACTGGTTTTCTTTGGAATCCTGTGTATTTCAATTTATGCATTTAAAACATTATTCATGAAAGGAGTCCGTTGGCTTCAGCAGACTACTAATAGTGTCTATGGCACAAAAAAGTTAAGAAGTACTCATCAGATGGATAATATATCATCTATTCCTTTTTTTCCTACATCAAACACATTCTTAAAAGTTTTTTTTCCCATTAGAAGTAGATAAGATTATCAAGAGAGATTTTTAAGAGATGGGAACTGGGTCAAAGTCTAATATGGAAAACATCTAATCATATCTAGCTAAGATCATGACATCTAGCTAAGATCATGGCATCCGGTCCCATCATTGCATGGCAAAAAGATGGGGAAAAAATGGAAATAGTGACAGATTTTATTTTCTTGGGCTCCAAAATAGCTGTGGATGATGATTGCAGCCACAAAATTAAAAGACACTTGCTTCTTGGAAGAAAAGCTATGACAAACCTAGACAGTGTATTAAAAAGCAGAGACATCACTTTACCAACAAAAGTCCATATAGTCAAACCTATGGTTTATCCAATAGTCACATACAGATGTGAGAGTTGGATCATGAAGAAGCACTGAAGAATTGATGCTTTCGAACTGTGATGCTGGAGAAGACTCTTGAGAGTCCCTTAGACAGCAAGGAGATCAAACAGTCAATCCTAATGGAAATCAGTCCTGAATATTTATTGGAAGGACTGATGCTGAAGCTGAAGCTCCAACACTTTAGCCACCTGATGTGCAGAGCTGACTCATTGGAAAAGACCTTAATGCTGGGAAAGGTTGAAAGGCAGGAGGAGATGTTTGGATGGCATCACTGACTCAATGGACATGAATTTGAGCAAACTCCAAGAGATAGTGAAGGACAAGGAAGCCTGGCGTGCTGCAGTCCATGGATTGCAAAGAGTCAGACATGACTGAGCAACTAAAGAACAACAAATCACATCTAGAGAACATCTAGAAAACATCCAGAGAAAGTGGGGCAGGTGAAGAAGACAAGAAATTTTTGGAAAGACTGGAAGAGTGAAATTTCCTGGAAGTCAAAGAAGATCAAATTTATTATTATTATTTGAATTTTGCTAAATAGAAAAGTAAATCATGAATTTATACTAAATATAAAAATAGAGACACCACCAAAAGTCTGGAGACCACACCTATGTTTGGTAATGAATTCTGGGGAAACTCTGCTCACCTCACTTTCCTCCTCTCTCATTTTACCTGGAGAACTTGACTGTTCCTTCTGTAACTCAGCACTTCTTTCCTATACACTGCTAGAAAAGGTCTTTAGAAATCAGCCTTGAAATGACTGGACTTACTTTTGTGACCTATCATTGTATTTCCTTTAACAACCAACAGTTAGCTGCTCTATAGGGACCCGAATCGAAATAACACACACACAGAGCTCAGTCTCATGGATAGCAGCCCTGTTATACTCTTCTTTCTCAGGCAAGGCAAAAAGTGGGCAGAAATCATCAAAACTCACCTTTGGGCAAAACCCTGGAATTCCTGCATGCCTTCTCTAAGTGAATTATGCCCAAAGGCATGGCACTATTTCTGACACCTAATAACAGGGAAAAAGTTGAATATACAGAGACACAAACAGCAAAAATCTTTTTTATGCCTCTTTTGATGGTACTGAGAGACCACTACAAATGATTGAAACCGTGAGTCCAGGGAATTTAGATGGAATAAATATTATATTGTTAATAGATTTTTACAGTAGAATTCTAGGTGCTCTTAGTATGCATTTTACTCTCCAAACTTAATGTGATCATCAACATTTCTCTTTCAGTTCAGGAACAATATCTAACCTTCTCAAAGAAATAGCTGTAGTTTTCTTAAAAGCTACAAAGAAGGGAACCCTGGCATTTGCTAACTTTATTTAAAATGTGGCATGTGTGTTTGTGATGATAAGCACAAGAATCCTTATAAATTATATTTTCACATACATATGACTTTGCTGTTATTATAGAGAAATGTTTAAGACAAAAAGATTTTGAATAAGGTAGACAAAACTCAGCTCTGCCAGTTATTAGCTACGTAACCTTCGACAAATGACTAACCTCTTAAAATCTGTTTCCACTTTTGGAAAAAAAGTTATTTCTTTTTTAGAGGAGATAATCAATGTAAAGAAAGTGCTTGCACAGTGCTTGCTTCATAGTGAGCACTAAAGAATAGATAAATTTTTAAAGTAATTTACAGTCTGAAAACTTATAATAAAAAAAAATTCTCCAAGTTCTCAAACTGATATAACACAGTTACTAAAAAGAGTCTATATATATTGGTTAAAAGAATCTTATATCTGGGACCTACTTGACATTTTCAGAGAGAATGTGAACTTTATTTCATGTGTGAGTGTAACAGATCATTATTATGAGATGATGATCTACACAGGTGCTTTATAGTCAATTCATAGACATTCATTCTTTAGATCTTGGCTATCTGATGGCACAATCAATGAAGCTGAACAGATGGCCACAACTCATCAATACAATTAGTTTTGCACTCAAAAATAAAATGATAAAGGCATTGTACCCTTACTGTGGGTCATCTGGCTATAATTAAAGCCCAGGATTGACAAGGCAAATGTTAATCTTCCAAAAGTACCTTGGAGTCTCTGAGATTGAGGTAGAAGATGTCCTGCTACTCATACGGAAGATTCAGTGGCCAGTGCTGGATGTGGAAGTAGTTGATACAGACCTCTTGAGCTGGCTTTAATATAAGTGAGATATATTTTTCTGTAAACAGAAGGAGTGTTACTCACCATCTTGTTCTACAAGGATGGATTCCCTGACCTACATTACATCCTGAAAGGAGCTCAAGGTGAAGACCAGATGAGGCACTTTGTGCCCTGGGAAGACAGGCCAAACAGGTCATTAGATAGTTAGGCATATTTAGGAGAAGGTTTTTACGAAGCCAGGCTCTTGCATTTCCCAATACTTGGAAAAGCACTAAAATCATTAACTGTGGTATCTGTTCCTCATGACTAGCAGTAACCTTCTATAGAAATGTATGCTGGATGACACATATTCCTTAGCCAAAATCACACATATCCTGGCCTATTCCCTACCTCTTTGGAGCATTTCCTCAGAGCTATCTGAGAGGCTGTCTCCTGGGCGATAGTCCTCAATAAGTCCATGAAAAAAAATGAAACTCACAGCTCTCACGTTGTGCATTTTTTATTTCAGTTGACATTTCATTTTTCCCGAGAATTGGGTCAAGGTGAGTTTACTTGAGAAAGATGGCAGAAAGGATACTAGATAGGCCTGGCTGACTAAGAGGATCCAAATCATTCTTAATCTAGCATAGGGAAGAACTGGCTGAATATTAAAGTAATTAGGGATTTGCCTTAACAATTTTTAGCCAATTTTGAAAAATTTGAAGTCCACAAAAAAGTTTCAATAATAGTACAGTGAAAACTATATTTCAAGAAAGACTATTACATATGCTATACATATACATATACAATTTTTAGTAAACCATTTGAGAGTAATGTTAGAGACAGTGAGATATTCTCTCAATCTTGAGTATGCATTTCTAACAAGGAGGCCAGGTTTCTAAACGAAATACAATTATCACACAGTTAACCACGACATTGTGTGCATGCTCAGTCACTCAGAAGTGTCTGACTCTTTGTGACCACTATGGACTGTAGCCCTCCAGGCTCCTTCCTCCATGGGACTTTTCTGGCAAGAATATTGAAGCAGGTTGCCATTTCCTACTCCAGAAGATCTTCCTGACCCAGGGATCCAACCCACATCTCCTGCATTGGTAGGCAGATTCTTTACCACTGTGCCGCTTTTATAGTCCTATCATCTAATATTTAAAATCCCACAAATGTTCCAATAATGTCTTCTATTTCTTATTTTTTGGGGGGATCTAAGATCCAATCAAAGTTTACTCATTTCACTTAGTTGCCATGTCTCTTTAGTTTAGAAGAGTTCCCTAGCCGATTCCTGTTTTGTTTACCATGATGTTGACAATTCAGAAGAGTCCAGGTCAGTTGTTTTGCTAAATACTCCTGGATTTTATTTGCTTGGTTATTGCCTCATAAGTATATTAAGGATAAGTATTTTTGGTAGGAACGGTACACACATAATGTGTCCTTCTAAGTGCATCATAGGAGGTAGCCCATGATATTGGGCTGTCCCACTACTGGTGATGTTAAGTGTGGTCACTTGATCAAGGGGGTGTCTGTTAGAGTTTTTCAGTTTGAGCAGGACCATTCTTCCTCTATAGTTAATAAGTGATTTGTGCAGAGGTGCCTTCAGATGGCACAAATATTTTCTTTCCCAACATTTTACTCACTGATTTGGCTTCTATTCATTTATGATTTGTATCTGAATCTATTTATTATACCTGTTGATAATTTTCTATCATTTTTATATATGTTGGTTGGAAGTATTTTGTAAGGAAAAATTTTTTCATGTCCCATCACATCTTTTTACATTTTAAAAAGATATTCATTTTATCAGTATGCAATTATGGATTCTTTTTTAAAAATTCAAAGTGTTATAGTCTGTTACTGCCTTTACTCATTGTGATGCTCAAATTGTTGTATGTATTGCCAATGGAGGCCCCTGGAAGCTGTCTCTTGTGTCTTTTTGATGTTGGTTTCAGTTTTTGAATGCTTTCTTATTTTTTGTCACCAAGTGTTTCAATTACACTAATTTAAAAAAATTATTATCATTATTCATTTATTTAATCTATTTATTTTTGGTTGCACTGGGTCTTCACTGCTGCACACAGGCTTTCTCTAGTTGTGTTGAGTGAGGACTTCTCATTGCAGTGGCTTCTCTTGCTGTGGAATACGGCTCTAGCTGTGGGCTTCAGTAGTTGTGGCACATGGGCCCTAGATTACGTGGGCTTCAGTAGTTGAGGTGCGAGTGCTTAGCTGCCCCTCGGCATGTGGGATCTTCCTGGACCAGGGATCCAATCTGTGTCCCCTGCACCAGCAGGTGGATTCTTAACCACTGGACCACCAGGAAAGCCCTACATTAACTTTTCAATCAACTTTACAAGACAACAACTGTAGAGAATATGATGATGAGTTTGAGCTGACAATAGCAGATCCCTGTTTGTATAAATCTAAAAAGTTCAGATTAAAGCCTCATTAATTCCTGGTCTATAATTGTATTAAGCAAAGAACAACTATGCTTTTCTTTATGGAGAGTGGTGGTATAGCATGAGAAAGGTTATTATTGTAGCAATTATCCTTTCTTTGTATATTAAAGTTTAAAAGTACTTTCACAGGTAATATCATGCATTATTATCACAAAGAGACACTAAGACAGGCATGCTCTCAATTTTGGAGATGAAGAGAGCCAGGCTTCTAGTGGCCAGATGTCACCCAGTTGGACAGAAAGCTACACAGAAGGGATTTAAACTCAGGTCTGTCTGAGCTCATGTGCATTGCCCAATACTAGGTTAGGTGCTGGTCTTATCTGAGAAGGTTCTCCACATCCTTTGGGTCTATGGAAGCAACAGGTAGAGTGATGTTGAAGAACAGAAGCTGCTGCACTAGAGGGAAGGACAGCTTGGCTTGAGATCTGAACTTTGTCTGGAGAAGAGGTGAAGATGCTCCTCGCTCTACACTCCACTCTGTCCATGTCAGCAAGGATACCTACAGTGACAGAAAAGCCATTGTCCATGGCTCAATACTTCCTGATACTGGCCTAGAAAGGAAGAAACCATCAGAGGAGAAAGGAGCCAGAGTGCATAAAGACAAAAAAGAAAAAGAAAGGTACAACACATGCATCTACCTTTTGATATTTTACCAATATAAGATGTGAACAAAGAAGTAGGGAGCTCATGGATGAAAAGACCCTGACACTGTCCTCAAAAACACACAGTAGGAAGCCAGATGAGTGAAAATGAAATGGCTAAGGTGCAAAAGGCCTAATGGAAAAACAGATTTGCATTCAAGTCAGTTATTACCCTTTGACATCTGTCAATAGAGTAATTATACTACTACCATTAATAATTTAACTGAACAATATTCAATTGAGGGCTGAGTTTGTGCCCAGCATTAGGTTAAGATTTACTACATTAATTAATGTTTACAAGAATTGGTAGAAGCAGGTACTGTAATTATTCCCATCTGGGAGATGAAGAAACTGAGATATAGAGAAGTTTAAGTAATGTGTCCAAGGGTTAGTGTGTGATGGAGCCTGGGTAGGATGATTGCTGACTATATCCTCTTAACCATTATGTTCCACTGTCACTTTCAATTTTCAAAGCAAAAAAAAAAAAAGAAAAAAAAAAAACCAGGCATAGGTATAAAATGCAATTTACTTCCCACATTCTCAATGTATCTTCAATGAATCACATCCATAAATACCCTGGGGGATGAATTCGTGACAGGAAATGTTAGAGAGACAAGCAGAGTCCTTTTCTGTTAGGATTTATTCTCTCACAGTCTGCGTTTTCATTTCTGTGTTTTTGTTTTCTTTTGTTTATTTTACAAAAGACACAATCTTCAACCATAATTTCTAAAAAATTTTGATTTTATATTGGAGTATAGTTGGTATCACCAACTCATAGACATGAGTTTGAGCAAACTCCAGGAGATGGTGAAGGACAGGGAAGCCTGGTGTGCTGCAGTATGTGGTGTCGCAGAGTCAGACATGACTTAGCAACTGAAGAAGAACAACAATAATTGACTTACAATGCTGTGTTAGTTTGAAAATGAAACTATTACAGCAAAATGATTCAGTTACACATATTCATATATCTATTATTTTCCAAATTCTTTTCCATTTAAGATATTACAGAATATTGAGGAGAGTTCCCTGTGCTATACAGTAAGCCCTTGTTGGTTATCATTTTAAACATAGTAGTATAAATGTTAATCCTAATTTATCCCTCCCCTACATCTTTTCTCTATGGTAACCATAAGTTTGTTTTCTAAGTCTATGAGTCTATTTCTGTTCTGTAAATATGTTCCTTTATATCATGTTTTAGATTCCACATCCAAGCAAAATCATATGATATTTATCTTTCTCTATCTGACTTACTTCAAACTTAGTATGATAATCTCTAGGTATATCCATGTTGCTGCAAATGGCATTGCTTCATGATTTTAATATCTGAATAATATTCCATTGTACCACTGTACCATATCTTCATTATCCATTCCTCTGTCAATTGGATTTAAGTAGCTTCCATGTCCTGGCTATTGTAAGCAGTGCTGCAATGAACACTGGGGGCATGTATCTTTTTGAATTATGATTTTCTCCATATATATGCCCAGAAGTGGGATTGTGGGATGAAATGGTAGCTCTATTTTTAGTTTTTTAAGGAACCTCTATACTGTTCTCCATAGTGATTGCACCAATTTACATGCTCACCTATAGTGTAGTTGCTTTAGTGTTAAGGTTAGGTTGTTTGAGACTTTTCTTGTTACCTGGGGTAAGACTGTATTGCTATCAACTTCCCTCTCATAACTGCTTCTGCTGCATCCCATAGGTTTTGGATCATTATGCTTTCATTTTCGTTTATCTCTAGGCTTTTTAAAAATTTCTTCAGTGGTTATTTTAGTATTGGTGATTGGTATTTAGTATATTGGTTATTTAGCTATTGGTTATTTAGTAGCATGTTGTTTAGCCTCCATGTGTTTGGGTTTCTTACAGTTTTTTTTCTTGTAGTTGATTTCTAGTCTCAGCATTGTGGTTGGAAAAGATGCTTGATGTAATTTCAATTTTTAAAAACTTATTAAGCCTCACTTTGTGGCCTCTCATGTGGTCAATTCTGGAGAATATTCAATGTGCACTTGAAAAGAATGTGTATTCTGCTGCTTTTTGCTCTACAAATTTCAATTAAATCCATTTGTCTAATGTATTATTTAAGGCCCATGTTTCCTTATTGATTTTCTCTTTGGAAGATCTGTCCATTGAACAAAGTTGGGTGTTAAAGTCCCCTACTATTGTATAACTGTTGATTTTTCCTTTTATGGCTGTTAATATTTGCCTAATGAATTAAGGTGCTCCAATGTTGGGTACATAAATATTTACAATTGTTATATCTTCTTCTTGGATTGACCCCTTGATCATTACATACTGTCCTACCTTATCTCTTGTAACAGTCTTTATTTTAAAGTTGATTTTGTCAGATATGAGTGTTGTGACTACAGTTTTCTTTTGATTTACATTTGCATGGAATACCTTTTTCCATCCCCACATTTTTAGTGTGTATGTGTCGCTAGATCTGAAGTGGGTCTCTTGTAGACAATATATAGATGGGTCTTGTTTTTGTATCCATTCAGCCAATCTACGTCTTTTGTTTGGAGCATTTGATCTGTTATTGTTTAAGGTAACTATTGATATGTATGTTCTATTGCCATTTTGTTCATTGTTTTGGGTTTGCTTTTGTAGCTTTTCTTCTCTTCCTCTTTTGATCTCTTCTCTTGTGATTTGATGACTAACTTTAGTGTTGTGTTTGCATTCCTGTTTTTCTTTTTGTGTTTGTGTATCTATTGTAGCTTTTTGGGTTGTGCTTACCATGAGATTTTGATATAGCAGTCAATATATAGACAAGGTTGTTTTAAGTTGCTGGTCTCTTAATTTCAAATGCATTTCCAATATTCTGCATTTGCAATCTCCTCTTTTCATGATTGCTGGTTTTGTGATTATGTTTGTGTATGGATAATTTCCTACATTTATTGTATGTTTGCCTTTATCAGTGAGCTATCCCATTTGTAATTTTGTTTCTAGTTGTGACCTTTTTTTTTTTTTCCTGCCTAGAGAAGTTCCCTTAGCACTTGCTGTAAAGCTGGTTTGGTAGTGCTGAATTCTCTTAGCTTTTGCTTGTCTGTAAAGCTTTTGATTTCTGCATTGAATCTGAACAAGAGCCTTGCTGTATTCTTGGTTGAAGGTTTTTCCCTTTCATCATTTAAAATATATCATGTTACTGCATTCTGACTGAAAAAAATCTGCTGATAATCTTATGGGAATGCCCTAGCATAATATTTGTTGCTTTGCTCTTGTTGCTTTCCATATTTTCTCTGTTTAATTTTTGTCAGTATGATCACGATGTGTCTCAGCATCCTTCTCCTTGGGTTTATCCTGCCAGGGCCTCTCTGTGCTTCCTGAGTTCGGGTTACTCTTCCTTCCCAATGTTAGGAAAGTTTTGAGGTATTATCTCTTCAAATAGTTGCTCAGATCCCTTTTCTTTTGTCCTTCTGGGACTCCAATAATGTGAAAGTTGGTACATTTGATGTTGTACCAGAAAAATCTGTATGCAGGTCAAGAAGCAACAGTCAGAACCAGACATGGAACAATGAACTAGAAAGGAGTGTGTCAAGGCTGTATATTGTCACCCTGCTTATTTAACTTATATGCAGAGTACACCATGAGAAATGCCAGGCTGGATGAAGCACAAGTTGGAATCAAGATTGCTGGGATAAATACCAATAACCTCAGATATGCAGATGACACCACCCTAATGGCAGAAGATGAAGAGGAACTAAAGAGCCTTTTGATGAAAGTCAAAGAGAAGAGTAAAAAAAAGCTGGCTTAAAACTCAACATTCAAAAATCTAAGATCATGGCATCTGGTCTCATCACTTCATGGAAAATAGATGGGAAAAAATGTAAACAGTGGCAAATTTTCTATTCTTGGGCTCCAAACTCACTATGGACAGTGACTGTACCCAAGAAATTAAAAGATGCTTGCTCCTTGGAAGAAAAACTATGACAACCTAAACAACATATTCAAAAGCAGAGACATCACTTTGCTGACAAAGGTTCATATAATCAAAGCTATGGTTTTTCCAGTCGTCATGTATGGATGTGAGAGTTGGACCATAAAAAAGCTAAGTGCCAAAGAACTGTTGCTTTTGAACTGTGGTGTTGGAGAAGACTCTTGAGAATCCCCTGGACAGCAAGGAGATCAAATCAGTCAATCCTAAAGGAAATCAACCCTGAATACTTATTGAAAGGACTGTTGCTGAAGCTGAAGCTCCAATACTTTGGCCACCTGAGTCAAGGAGCTGACTTACTGGAAAAGACCCTGATGCTGGGAAAGACTGAAGGCAATAGAAGAGGGTGGTAGAAAATTGAGACGGTTAGGTAATACCCCCACACAAATGTGGCATTTGATCTTCTTACAATGGACCAGACAGACACTACTATCCTGAACCATGTCCATTCCACAAAGCTTACATTCAAGGAATTCCCTGTGGTTCATATGGAACATCCTTTTTCTACAACTGGCTCTTTCTGGCAGGAGTCAGAGGCCAGGCTGTGAAACTGCTCTGGAAGCAAGAAGTGGCAGCCTCTATCCAGTATTAGTCTGAATGGAGCCTATGCCTCACTGCCTGCATAAACAAGCATTTACCCCTCAAAAAGAAGAACACAGAAATTAAAATTCAAATATGTTCCATAAACAAACTAACTCACCCACTATGTAACAAACAGAAAACCTTACTCATACCAAGGGAAATATGTTTGTTAACATACATAAATTTAGGTATACAAACATGAATACCTAAATGGTACAGACTGAAAACATTAAGTTTCAGTAAAACTTAACTCATCCCATGAAATATTTTTATGACATCTACACATATCCACTCCTTGGTCAGGAAATGGCATTTTTCACTAATTTTTGATAGAGAAATCATATCAAGGTTTTCAGAGGAGGAATCAAGGAATTATGAGGTGTGGGCTCTTGACTAACTTTCACCATTATCAGTTCACAGGGCAAAGTTAAGTTGCATGGCTGATTTACTCCTGGTGAGAGATTAAAATGTCACTAAAAGGATACCCCAGGTGCTAACAGTGCATGTGTTCTGGAGACAGAATATTAACCCAAATATTCCTATGTTTTAATTATTTTAGCAGTAAACAGCACCATGTAGGCCTGAACGAACTTCTTTGTGTAGCTGATCTCTATCTGCCAAAAAGATGTGGTCAACTCAGAAAAATGTGAAATTAGGAAATGGACAAAATCATAAACATTAGAAACTCTTCTAATATATACATGAATATCCATATATCTGTTGCAAAATCATAGAACAAAATATATACAGAGAGAGCACTGCCCCCCAGTTTTTGACACAGAGCTCCTGAAACCCTTGTAAGGTGCTAAGATGAGTGACAGTAGTGTTTTTTGTTCTAGGTGACTCCTGGTGAGTGCCTGGACAAGGCTTGGTCACTAGAAAGACTAAGGCATGAGCAGAAGCTTGGAATCTTCACCCTTGTCCTCCATTCTCTAGAGAAGGAATAAGGACTGAAAATAGAGCTAATGATTGGTTAAGTCTATGTGATGAAACCGCTAATAAAAATACCAATAGTATGGAGTTTGAGTTTTCAGGTGGGTGTATGGGGAGAGTGGCCCAATCCAACCGCACTTGGACAGAAGTTCCTGTACTCAGGACCCCTCCAGACTTCACGCTATGTATCTTTTTATCTGGCTGTTCATCTGTATCCTTTACCACAGGCTTTAATAAACTGGTAAACGTAAGTGTTTCCATGAATTTTGTGGGCTGCTCTAGCAAGTAACAGAATCCAAGGGGAAGAGGTCATGGGAACCTCTGATTTGTAGTCAAGTTGGACAAAAGTTATGGCGAAGCCTGGCACCTACTACTTAGTATTGGCATCTTAAATAAGGAGCAGTCTGTGGGACAGAGTTCTTCACCTGTGGGACCTGATGCCATATCCAGGTAGGCAGTGTCAGAACTGAGTTAAATTGTAGGACACTCAGCTGGTGTTGCACAGAAATGCTGGGGGTGGAAAACCCCCACACAATCGTGACCCAAAGTGAAGTGTTCTGTATGATAGGAGACATACTGGAGGGGCTGTTTTCTTTCCTAATATATCTGTATATTGAAAAATGGCAAAAATTATGATGATGATAGTAAAACTGCCATTTATTACATCCATGTGCTATAAGTACTGTGCAGACATGATCATATTACACTACATTGTGACACAGGTGTTACTATTCCTATATTTTAAGATGAAGACAATGAGGCTTGGGGAAACAGTGTAAGAAGTCCAAAGTCACACGGTAGTAGAAGAATCAGTTTTCAGTTTTCTTTAGAAGAATTGTTTCCTCTGGTGCCAAAATCTGCCCCCCTCAACATGTACCCCTCGGAAGCCCCTCTCTTGTGTATGCATATAACCTTGCAAGGACAACAGTGAAAATCTAGTCTTGGTGCTGATTGGGTCAGGATAAGAGTGAAATACTATCACCAATAAACTTGGTGAACTAGGTTTCTCCTTCATCTTTCTTTACTAAATAAACATATATTTACTACTTCTACTTATGACTGTCTATACTCCATCAATACTCCGATGGATTTTCGATCTTGAAATGGTCACATTAATTAACCAAATCTATCTTCAGTTTTCTCCAGCAGCTGTTATCAATCCTCTAAGAGTGTTCAATGCTCCAAGGTGTATAATGTCTCTACTTGAACTCCTGATGAATTTAGATATATTTTAAACCTTATGAGCTCTATTATAAAGTATGATAGAGTCACTAGGTATTATAGACACAAGGAAAATGAACATCAAAGTGCTATTTTCTTATTAATATGTAAACACTTAAGTAATGAGAAATAAACCTTTCACTAATATCCACATTATAATTAACTTTTTAATTTAAGTAGTATCCTAGAAGCTATAAATTTGGGTTCCAATCACCTTATATTTTATATTTGTTCTCATTACAACTAGCCTATGAAAAACTTCAATCTTAAAATTCTTTAATCTTGGAAATTTACTTTATAAGGTATAACTAGAATCTGCACAGGAGACATCAGTGTTTAAGAAAAAGAATGCTAAACTAAGAGTCACAGGAACTTGGTTCTAGGCCAGTCTGTTTCTACTCAAATTGTTTCTTTGAAAACAATTTCACTCACCAACAAACTGACAAGGATCTTAGAGATACAATGTAAGGTCCCTTCCCAAGTAAAAATTTTAAATTATACATTTTAAAACTGAGAAAACCTTTTAAACTATAATCTTATTACAAGTTGTATGTATATATATACATAGATATTATATGTAATATCAGAAATAATTTGCTATTATAATGAAATCACAGTTAAATGTAAGCAATACACTTTCAGTTTAAAGCATGTCAAATGAGAGGGAAAAACATGAAAATCTAAACATCTTAATGTTTTCAAACTATTATTATTAGAAATAGCTTAAACAATTAGTTATTTTTAAGTATTTAAAACCTTTCAACATACTTCCTAATCTTTATCCCATAGGAAAATAGTAAGCCTAATCTCTCAAGTTCAGAAAAATAAAAGAAACTTTGACTTTCCTTGAAGCTACCTAATATATTTTAGATAGAGGGCTTGTTATCAAAATAGAGCTATCCCTAGAGAAATCTGCAAAGAATATGGAGTAGGTGGGCAATACTTGCCAGGACCCAGAGATCAGAGTCCACTCTGTTATCCCGTTGTGTCTGCATGGCACAGCAAATATTATTTACCAAACATTTGCTCTTCCACCTACAAGTTTAATGACTTCCTCCATTTTGAAGGAGGAAGAGCCTGGCTGGACACGACTGAGCATACACACACATATGGAATTTAAGGGGAAGACTTCAGCCATTTTTGGCGAGTTACTCAGTTTTTCTGGGTTTCTCCTATGTATCCATGTTATTAAACTTTTGTTTGACTTTTCTTGTTAATCTGTCTGTCAACTTAATTCTTAGACCAGTCAGAAAAACCTAAAAGGGTAGAGGATAAATTTCTTCATCTCTGACACTGGTCAAGTTTAAGGATGAAAATGGAAATTTCCAAGGCTTTTATTATTATTTAATATGGTATTTTAAGCAAGGTCCTCTCTGAGTGGAATAAATAATTTATTTATTTTTTTTTTTATTTTTATAGTGTGGAAAAATATTTTACCTGGAGAAGGTCAAAGAGAACAAATCTGAATCAGGATAATAGCACTCTTAACAGTTCTTTTAGTGTCCACACTTAAATGTCAAAGCTTACTTGGTTATAGGAATGATTTTTTTTCTGCAAAAAGTCACCCTCAGCAGGAGCTCTAAACCCAAAGCATTCGTATGTGGCTGTGGCGTAAGTCAGCAGCAATAATGATAGCAAAACGTTGTCAAGTATTAGAGTCTCCATTGCAGCAAGATTGTCAGCACCATCTCATATTCCCTAAACATGTGCTATGAGCAGGTAGTCCATAATTTTGATACTTGTTTCATCCTCTTTCTTCTACAAGTGGTGCACAGACATATGTGACCCCTATCTCTTGAAATCTTCCCAGAGAGACCAATGAGATTCTTTCACTTCTCTTCTAGCACACTTAATAAAACCAAATCTTCCTGCATTTAATGGTTGTTAGCAGTGCCTTAAAAAAAAAAAAAAGTCACATCTGTTTCTTAGCCCTCCCTCCCCCATAACATAAACAATGAGGACTGCCTCTCTAGGGAAGCAAAAAGTTTCCTTTTTTCAATTCACAGGAATAGATGTGGTCAGAACACTTAGCTTCTGTGCACCAAGAAGAGGCAGGTGGCTAGCCTTTTGGTATCAAATAAATAGCAATTTGCAACTGAAATATCAGGATCAAGAGAACGTCACAAATCTGTGTTCAGTGTATATTGCCCCCACAGAGAGTTAGTGATGGAAGAGATTGTGAGATTCACTACTTTTATCCTTAGTTTAAGAGGAAAGAAACTGAGGTAGAGAGAGATCGCAATGCTTTTCAAGGTAGCAGGGCAAGCCTGAGGCGGACCTGGGGCTGGTTTGAACTCAGGCTTCCAGAACTGCTGCCAAGTGCTCTTTATTCACCAAACTGATCCATAACCTTTATTTGAAACTCCTAGGTCCAAGTCTGTCTATAATGTATTACTATAAACAAATAATCAAAAACACTCATATCTTTACAGTGAAAATGTGAATATTCACTCCAAGCAGGATAAAGACCTTCAGTAGCCAAATGCTAGTTTAGGTAAGATTTTGCCACCACAAGTTATTAAGAAAATTTTTATTTTTGTATTTAAGGTGTTTTCCTTTCAATTTTTTGAGATTTTATATTTTTCTTTACTTAAAAAAATTTTTATTGGGGGCATAGCTGATTTATAAAGCTTTGTTAGTTTCAGGCGTACAGCCAAGTGAATCTGTTATACATAAACATATATCCACTCTTCTTTATATTCTTCTCCCGTGTAAGCCATTACAGAGTATCTAGAGTTCCCTTACTATACGTTAGGTCATTACTGCAGGCATGCTCAGTCACTAAGTCATGTCCAACTCTTTGTGACCCTATGGACTGTAGTCCGCTGAGTCCTCTGTCCATGGGATTTCCCAGGCAAGAATAAGGAGTGGGGTGCCACTCCCTCCTCCAGGGTATCTTCCCGACCAGGGATCAAACCTGAGTCTCCTGCATTGCAGGCTGATTCTTTACTACTGAGCCACCAGGGAAGCTCACCCTGACACATACATATTACTATAAATAAAATAGATAACTAATAATGACCTGGGCTGCCCAGGTGGCTCAGGGATAAGACTCTGCCTGCCAATGCAGGAGACCCAGGTTTGAACCCCGGGTTGGGAAGATCCCTTGGAGGAGGACGTGGCAACCCACTCCAGTACTCTTGCCTGGAGAATTCCATGGACAAAGGAGCCCAGCGGGCCACAGCCCACAGGGTCACACAGAGTCGGACACAACTGAAGTGACTAAACAGCCACAGCATGTATGTTATCAATCCCAATCTTCAATTTATACTCCCCCATTACTCCCCAGGAACCCTAAATTTATTTTCTACATCTGTAACTCTATTTCTGTTCTATAGATAAGTTCATTTGTAGCCCTTTTTTAGTTTCCAAAATTGCAGATGACATTACATCATACAACTATGCTTCTATTATAAGGAGAGGTCCTATACAGCTATGCTTTCATTATAAGGAGAGGGAAAAATCTTCAAGCATTTTAAACCAGCACATCCGTTATAACACAATGGTTAACAGCAGTTCAAACATCTAGAGGCCTAATTAAAAGATAGATTGCTGCATTCTACTCCCATAGTTTCTGATTCAGGGAGTCTGGGTTGAGGCAGAGAATTTTCACTTTTAACCAGTTTAGAAAGATTTGTTTTGATCCTTGGGCCTTTTCTGAGTGATGCTGATACTTCTGGCCCAGGATCACACTTTGAGAACCACTGGTTAAGAGAACAAGACTTATACTGATGGGCCTGTGTTCAAGTCTACCATCTCGTAGCCATTTATAGACAAATTACATAGTGCCCACTGAGAAATCCACTGATAATCTTATGGAGGATCCTTGGTATGTGATAAGTTACTTTTCTCTTGTTACTTTCAAGATTATATATCCTTGGCTCTCGG
Organism: Muntiacus reevesi; assembly: GCF_963930625.1. NCBI lineage: Eukaryota > Metazoa > Chordata > Mammalia > Artiodactyla > Cervidae > Muntiacus > Muntiacus reevesi. Next base: position 81,236,074 of record NC_089253.1, on the reverse strand, counting down.
TTGTTTTTTAAAAATAATTTTACTTATTTAATTATTTGTTCATTTCTGGTTGTGCTGGGCCTTTGTTTCTGGGCAGGCTTTCTCCAGTTGCAGTGAGTGGGGGCTACTCTCCACTTGTGATGCATGAATTTCTCATTGCAGTGGCTTCTCTTGTTGTGGAGCACAGGCTCTAGGGCACATGGACTTCACTAGTTGCAGCACATGGGCTGAGTAGTTGTCGCTCACAGGCTCTAGAGAACAGGCTCAATAGTTGTGGCACACAAGCTCAGTTGCTCCGTGGCATGCAGAATCTTCCCAGATCAGGGAATGAACCTGTGTCTCCTGCAGTGGGAGGCAAATTCCTTAACAATGAGCCACCAGGGAAGCGCTCAGCTGTTTTGAGTCTCTGAGTTTATTTTACCTGCTTGGATTTCACTGGGCATCTTGTATTTGTATATCCGCATCTTCCCTCAAATTTAGGACATTTTCAGTCATTCTTTCTTCAAATAATCTCAAATAATCTTCAAGTCCCTGTCTTTCTTCTCCTTCTGAGATGCCCATAATGTACACATTGGTTCATTTGATGGTGTCCCACAAGTCTTTCTGGTTCTGTTCACTTTTACTCATTCTTCTTATTTTCTGCTCCTCAGACTTGATACTTTCCAGTGACTTTTCTTTAAGTTCACTGATTATTTCTTCTACCTGATGAAGCCTGCTGTTGAACCCCTGTAGTGAAATTTTCAACTCAGTTATTGTATTTTTCAGCTCCAGAATTTGTCTCTCGTTTATATTTTTTCTCTTTGTTGATATTCTCAATTTGTTCATGTATCATTTTTCTGATTTCCATTAGTTCTTTGAGCATATTTAATAGAGGTGTTTTTTTAATGTTTTGTCTAATGACTATTTTTCTTCAGAGATGGTTTCATCTGATCCTCTAAATGAACAATGTTGTCCTGTTTCTTTGTATGCTTTGAGATATTTTGCTGAAAACTGGACATTTGAAAAAATAGTCACCTCTCCCAATCTTTGCAGATTGGCTCCAGGAAGGGAAAGACTTTACAAATCAGTCCAGGATTAAGATACATTTTCTCAGAGCTTTTTTGGAATGCATCTTCTCTGGGCTTGTGTATATACCCTCCCCCCGCTAACTTTTTTTTCTGTTTCCCCTTTATCAATGGCTGGTTTTAAATGTCTCAATTTCCTCAAAGGTCTCTCAACCCTGCTTTTTCTTACTGTATTCCTCAATCAATAATCTCTTGCCTCAGGCCTCTGCAGTTTCCTTGTGGTTCTCAAGAGCCACTCTACTGTTTCCTGTGGTTTTCTCTAACCTGAAATCTGAGTGGTACCATATTTTAGTTTGCTGAGCTTCTAGTTAAGCAAAACAAACCAGTCCTTTAGGCAGTCCTCAGATAGCTTAGAACACTGCAAATTCAGTCCACTGCACCCTCTCTAGTTGGTGGAAGGGAATGGTAACTGGGTTACAACTTCCCAAAAACTACACCATGTCACTACACTGGGGGCAGGGTGAGGCAAGGGTGACTTAAACATACCACAAGCACCCAACTATTCTGCATGTCAGTAATTCTTGATTAAGCATTCACTTGTCTGCTATAGATTTTTGATTTCAAGAATTCCTATAAAATTATTTTAGCCAGTCTCTAGTTATTTATTTGATGTTTCCATGAGAGCTTCCTATGCAAACTGGAGGGTGTGGATGAAGTTGCCTAGTCCGCCACTTTTCTGATGTCCTTATTACATAATTCCTTAAGCCCCAGTTCTTTATAGAGACTACTCCACGAAGGTTGTTAAGATGATTAAATGAGATGATGTACAGAAATATTTAGCACAAAACTCTGCATAGAGTAAAAGTTCAATAAATTTTGACCCACTATCATTGTCATAAAAAACAGTATAATCACAGACTACATTCCTTATTTACATTGTTGGAAGACTTCAAGGTGAGTGACAGAGTGTTGGGCTTTGTACAACATGAACCTCCCCAGCAGTCCTACAAATATCAGTTGCCTAATCCATGCCTATCTTCTATAATGCTATTTTGTATCCATTATCCATTGAAAATAGATGTCACTGAATAGCTAAAGCAGATTTTTTATTCTCATGTTTCAGGTTTTCTACATCTTGCTTATTCATGACTTTTAACAGAAGTTTTCATTCCGATCACCTATCTGAAGGTCTAGAAAATTTTCTCTAGTGGCAATGTGAGAAAGCTGCATGTAGACATAAGTTTCATTTTTAATATGGGTCTAGTCAGTTTTATATTTTAAAAATGAAACATCATATTCTCAGTGGTAAAGAATCTGCTGCCAGTGTAAGGACATTGTAGTTTCAATCTCTGGGTCAGGAAAATCCCCTGGAGGAGGAAATGCCAACCCACTCCAGTATTCTTGCCTGGAGAATCCCATGGACAGAGGATCCTGGTGGGCTACAGTCCATAGAGTCACAAAGAGTCAGACATGACTGAGCGACTAAGCACACACAAGTACTGAACAGTTTTAATTTTAACACACTCATGCATTAAAAAAAAAAAAACAGTAGAAGTTCTTTCTAGAGAACACCACTTCACGCTGGTCTTATACTGTCAAGACATTGCTAATCCAGTGGATTGCAAAGCTATCTTTGAAAATCACCGTGGGATAATACAACCTTGGGGCAGGACAGAATGGTAAGACGTGTAACTTGGAGAAATTGTCCAAGCTAGATGTCAAAAGCTTATTTCAAAGAATTAGTACTAACCTGGTAGTCAAGAAGCAACCAGCAGGAGAACAAGGAAGATGAGCCTTTTGGCCTAGGCTGCTGCAATTGCTCAAAGGAGACTCATACTTCAGAGGAAGTCAACTGGACTATTGAAGCAGCCCAACCAGTGTCACAAGAATTACTGAATTCATTGCCTCAGGGACTGGTTTTGGGATGTGCATCCCAGAAACCTGATTTGGTCAGCACATTGAAATTTGGATGCTTTCCAATATGGAACTGCGTTAGCCAAGCTCAAAGAGATTCTTCAAGTCAGATAACCTTGTGTTAATCTCCCGTAGCCCGGAACGAACAGGTAGTTCTGGCAAATTTATATCCTCTCTGGTGACAAGCTACAGAGAAGTTCAAAGAGTGAACATCTTTTGTAAGAATGTGCAAGTTTGTTAGTTGCTCAGTCATGTCTGACTCTTTGCAACCTTGTGGACTTTAGCCCACCGGGCTCCTCTATCCATGAAATTCTCTAGGCAAGAATACTGGAGTGGATAGCCATTCCCTTCTCCAGGGGATCTTCTTGACTTAAGGATCAAACCCAGGTCTCCTGCTTTGCAGGCAGATTCTTTACTATCTGAGCCACCAGGAAATGGAGTGAATAAAAAGTAAAAATCATTGTTGTTGTTGTTCAATCCCTAAGTTGTGTCCGACTCTGTGACCCCATGGACTGTGGCACACCAGGCTCCCCTGTCCTTCACTATTTCCTGAAGTTTGCTCAAATTCATGTCCATTCAGTTGATGATGCTATCAAACCATCTCATCCTCTGCTGTCCCCTTTTTCTTTTGCTCTCAATCTTTCCTGGCATCAGGGTCTTTTCCAATGTTCTTTGCATCAGGTGGTCAAAGAACTGTAGCTTCAGCTTCAGCATCAGTCTTTCCAATAAATATTCAGGATTGATTTCCTTTAGGATTGACTGGCTTGATCTTGCTGTCCAAGGGACTTCCAAGAGTCTTTCCAGCACCACAATTTGAAAGCTCAATTGGAAAGATCATTCATTTTCAGAAATATCTCTCATTTCTTGAATCATCTCACCCAGTACAGGAACTAATTTGCCAAAGATGTTTCTAGTTTCCTGGACAAAGAAATCTGTTCCCTCCTATCCAGGGCTTCCCTTTGTGCCCCTTCTGTTTCCACTGCAGATTGACTTCCTATTCCTTCTCTTACTTTTCCTTCAAAAAAAATACAATTTCCTACTTGAAATTCTGATCACACAATAGCTCTGCTCTGCTGAAAATACATCCAGATCACCTTGATTGGAGTTTTGGATGTTTAGTCCTATAGCTATATATAACCTATAACTATTCAGTTATGTAATATTTGCAGATAGGTCTCTTGACACCCTCTAACAGATGGCCCCTAATTTTGATTGCTTTACTAATTTATCTTATCTTCACAAACATTTTATGGAAGATGAGAGAGTAACTTCATTAAGCCCTTCTTGCATGCCAACAGATACAAAAACCACATTTTAAAGTCTAATCATTCAAAAAATTAAAACATTGAGATTTCTCTGCAGAAATACTGCATAATTTCTCTAAATTAAATGCAACCCCAAACAACACATAGATGAGCTGAGAATTCTCCTTATTATGTTATGTGTGATTTGGTCAAGCATTGAGTTACCTATTTGAGGATTTACATATGCTAATATGTAGCTAGCTTTGCTATGACTGCTGCGAATGACTGAAAATCCCATGGGATGGGGCTTTTCCCCTTCTCACAGTCAACAACTTTAATCTGGACTCTATGCTGCCATGGTTTTCCTACAGAAAAAATAAAAGACTGCAAGGTAGGCACCAAAGCTTAAATAACTAGGTGAAACCAGTGACTCAAATAAAAATTGTATTGGAAAGGATGGCACTTTAAGTTCCTTTTGGAAATAGATGGAACTTAACAAATAATATTGGAAAAAACCATTGCCTAATAAGTTGTACATTTTTTGGTAGATATATTTGTTGAGTCAACAAACATTTAATAAGTACCTACAATGGGTGGAGAACTATACTAGACTAGGGAAATGCGGATGAAACTGCAGTTCTGCTCTTCAGGCTGACTCACCTACCTAGTATATGGACAGTCTTCAACGCTCCTTGTAGCTCTAGGATTCAAACTTCTAACTTGAAATAGTGCATTTCTAAAGGGTACTGAGATACTCAGGTACTCAGCTCCAGCTGCACTGACAATTTTTTGCATGTATTATTCAACCTCTTCATTCTCTTTGATTCTCTCTGCTGATTTCATGTTGAAATCAGCTTACTCTGGTGTGTAAGCTTTAGAATCAGAAGGACCTGCTTTAAAATTCTAATTACCTTGGGAAAATTACCTAGACAAGTGAGCCTCAGTTCTTCTTTGCAAATGGGAATTCAACACGTGGTTGATAGGTCTGAAGTGAGAAGTACAACCAACGGCTAAGTCACAGTCACTTTCCACTCGGGTTATTTTGGTAAAGTACTCACCTCCTCCATGTCTATGATTATTTCCTTACGTGTGAAAAGGGGAAAGAATCATCTTCCATAGGACCCATGCAAGCAGTAAATAACATAATGCATACAAAGTGTTTATACAGTGTCTAGTATATAGGACTCATGAAATAAATGCCAGTTATAATTATTATTTGATCATTAAATGACTTACTACACTTTTAAGCACTTAGCACACTTATTTTAGGGAAGCAAATTCCAAAGATAGCATTTTGTTTTCAATATAGTTTATAACAGAGGCATCCATCAGTAGAGCTGCCTACCTCAGGAAACAGTGTGTTCTATCACTATAAACAGCCAAAAAGATGTTCATGATTTTCAGTTAGAGCTGGGAAGAAGGGTCTCTTGTACCAGAAAGACCCTGCATACAATGATTTTTAGGCTTCCTCTCAACTTTAGTTTTCCTCACTCTATGACTTATATTTGTCTTTGGTTAGAAATGCTACTGTTATTAGCATTGAAGTAACATTAAAAACCTTATTCTTACAAAGAACCTATAATTGGGAAATACTCAACAATTTATCTAATTTTTCTTCCAGAAATATGTAAGTCCACCCTCCTTCCTGCTTCTCTTATTTTAACAGTTATAAAGAAAAGCTCAAAACGAAGTCAGTTGTCTCATTTCAGAATATACTGTGATTTTCTTTAAATATTTTTGTGTCCTGTTTATTTTTTCAATTTTGTGACATAAGAATGTTCTTGGTTAGCTCTGATTCTGGTGATAATATTATGAACTAGGTCATAAATTAGTTAAAAAAAAAAATTGTGTCCACAGCTAAGACTCTCATATCAAAAAAAGGAAAAAAAAAACAAACACTTGGCCATGTTTTGCATTCAAAATAAACTTTTCCGTCTATTCTGGGGCAATCATGAGATGTCTTTGAGAAAAGTGGCACCATGAATACTAGCCAAGGAAAAGGACCATGGAGAGAATAAGAGTCAAGGGCCTGACCACCTGACTATTAGGCCATCCCCTTGATAGAGGATAATTGACAGATCATTTCCCACTTGTTTCTCAATGCCTCTGGTAAGCTGTTACTGGGAAAGGGGTCCTCGGTACCTGGTCAAGGAAATATTTAAAAGCTTGCTTTGACTGATGCTTTTATCTGTAGCTTGAAAAGGGCAGTTTGGTGATATAGGTATCAGTATATTCTTGAAGAGTGGCTTACCTAAGAAGAAGAAACACTTAGAAAGGAATAATATTGGCACCATCTGGGACAAAAGGATGTGCCCTGCCGATACGAAGAAAAGTGTGACAAAGGAAGGCTGGGTCCAAATCCCCTTCTGTGCCAGATAAAGAAGTCAGGGAAGGTGACTCACAAGGAGCGTATTCACTGCAATACGGGGACCTTGAATGTTCCTTTGAGGGGAGAAGAGGTTTGCAAGGTGTTTTTCAGATGCCTCCGTTGTCCTGCCAAATGCTGCCAGTGAGCACTGCCAAGACCTGGACACTCTTGGTCCTGTTCCCAAACTAAGCATGCGGAGGGGCAGAGAGAAAGGCAGCTCAGCAACCAGATGGCCCTTACGCTTTGCTAGGCAAGCTGTTTATTTTTGCATTTAATTTATATGGAACTACTTTTGTACACTGAAAATCCCTAAGTAGGATTGTGGGGTACCTGCCCTAGGGAAGTGTTAAATTCACTAGTACAGAAACAGGAGTTTCTCTCTCTCTCTCTTTTTTTTTTTTTTTGGTAACAGCGGGAATACTGGTTTTAATTAGAAAATGGGGGGAAAGGTGTCAAAAAGAGAAAAGGGAAGGAAATGATAGAGAAAAGTAATGTTTTCCACACAGCGTTAGGAGAGATTAAAAAGTAAAATCACCTAGTCTTAGGACATCATTGAGGGTGGATGTGAAAGCAAATGAGTCTATTTTCTTGAGCTGAGTCCCTGAGTGGTCCTGAAGGGCTAAGGCTCTGAACCAAGAGGCGGGGGACAGGCTCCAAATAGACCCTCCTGGAATACAGACGTCTTCAGCCCTAATTTGGAGTTATCAAGTTATAAGAGCATGCACAGTGAAATTAAAGAAAAATAACCCCGGGACAATACTGAATTGCCCATTTTTATTTTGTCAAGGAAAAAAAAAATCTTACAATTTCAATCTAACATCATTTTTAACATCTCACCTCCCCAATAAAAAACATACCATCCCAGGGTAAAAATACTCTTTCTCAAGAAATCTCAGACTGATTTCTATCAGCAATGATTATATATAATTTCTATAAATATACACTAATGCCAATAAATGCATACATATGTGTGTACATATATATATGCTATATATATGTCTATGTGGTATATATTTATAAACATGTATATGCACACTCTGATATACATTGGTATGCTTGAGATGTAAGTACAAAAAATTTAATACACCCTTTATTCATGGTATTATATGGTAGGTGATAATTTTTTCAAGAGGGCCAACTGGGGGGTTCATGTTGAACAGTGTTACTTGAAATACAGCTCTAATAGATAACTTGTAGACAATTTTAAAGCATGTTCTAAATATATACTTATACATAGACTTGCTGAATGAAAATGGAAGCATTATGCCTAACTAATGTGAAGAAGTGGTGGAGGCAGTGAGGCAGAGCTGGCCGAGACTTCAGGAGTCAGACTGCTCACAGAAACACTCCATGCTCAGCGGCCACTCATACTGACATCTCAAAGGTTGTCTCCCAACCTGAGAATCTGAGAAAAAGATGCTACAGACAGATCAAAGCTTGGTCATGAACCAGTTCTGGCTCTGAACCAGACGTCTACAACCCAGTCATAAATTAAGCTGGGATGAGAAGGCTGAGGAGAGTTGTAGGTAGAAAGTTTTCAAGGTTTTCTGACCTTGGGAGGCAGGATAATACAAGGAGGCAAAAGCCAATGTATCATAAGACAAAAATAAATATACTTGGTACCTGAGCAAGAGTTCCTGCCCCAAGTAGCCCATGAGAGTCACCTGGGGAGCCTAAAATAAAAACTCTGGGACTTAATTGGCTTGGGGTGGAGTCTGAGTAGTGGTTATTTATTTATGTTTTCCAGATGATTCTAGTGTTGAGAACTAAGCTGAGAACCACTGCTTAGAAGGCTGGTAAAAGGCAGCAGGAAAAATTCTCTCTCATTAGAGAGTCTCAAACTGATTCATTTTCAGTGCTTGGAGTATGACAGAATATCCCACAACCAGATATTTACGGGCTCTGCTTTGTCACTATAAAATCTCACTGTGGTTAACAGGCAGAAGGATACCCTTCTCATCACAATTTCAATGAGATGGCCTGTGCAGGGAAAAGCGACAGAACACAGACACGGCCATGAAAAACGCTAGTGTCACAAAGAGGGCAGGAACCACCTAGAAAATCAGCAAAGCACCTGGATTACCTTCGGAAGCGCCCACACTTACTCTGCGTGGGAGCAGGGTGAGAGCTGGCCGAAGGCACAGTGGAGTTTTCACAGCCCAGGAACCTTGATTATGTGCCAGGGACTGCCACATGCTTAGTGTAAATGATCTCATTTAATGGACGTGTTTCTTCACCCAGTTCTGGCCACACAATCCTGCTACTACTCCTCAAACATGCCAGGTGTGTTTCCGCCCTCTCCTTCCACCTGGAACTCTCTTCCTCCAGGTATCTACCTTTCCGGTCTTTGTCCAACATTCACCAACTCCATGAGGGCTGCTGGAGAAAAGCTGTCACCAGCACTTCCCTCTCCCTGTTCTCTATCGCTCTTATCCTGCTGTGTTCTTTTCTTGCCATGCATTCATCACTTTCTAACAATTATCTATTCTATCTATGCAGCTGTCTTCCTTCTAGACTCTAAGCTCCACTAGGGCAAGTCTTTCCCTCTCTCTCTCCCACTGAACAATGCCTAACCATCCCTGACATCAATATATAATTGTTGAATAAGTAAAAGATTTGATAATATAGTAAATTAATATTATTATCTTGATTAACAAAATATTTCTCATCTGCTAAAAATAACTACTTTATTCTTCATTTAATAAAGAGAAAACTTTTGATAAAGGAGGAAACTAAAAAAAGGAAGAAGGAAAAAAACTTTAGTTGGCTGTTGATGACACTGGTACCTTCACAAAATGATGGGTTTTCCAATTCCTTAAAGTATAAAACATAGTCAAAGCTGAAACTGGTTGATTTATACTTTCAGTTTGTCTCCATTACTCTCCCTTTAATTTAGTGTTCTGCAGTTTTCAAAATTGGCACCTGATAGTCACCTCCCCCAATTTACCCATGGGATCTGGCTTCCCAAGGCTAATGACACATCTTTAAAACAGAAACCCACTCCAAGGGTTGCTGAACAAACACCAGCAGGGCATTCTGCTCCCTGGGAGAGTTACAGTGCCTTCCTGATCTCCACCAGAGCTGTTGGTTAATGAAGGGTAAGGGAACACACAGAGTGTTCTTGGCCCTTTTGCTGACAACGCCTGCAGCCTTTCTGGAATTCCTCTTAGGTGTATTGGTGCTGCTGTCTCCATTCAGAATTCTCTATGCAAGTCTGTTAACTCTAAAATCCTAACTCAGCAGGGAAACACATTAAAACATTTCTCTTTGCTCCCAGTGTCACAGTAGAAAAAATTTACATTTTTACAAGGTTTCTATTCTTCTAGCACTAAAATATTTAAATGGACTCTACACGTAGGATCAGAGGCTTCCCAGATGTCAGAAACTGATGATGGCAGGTGAGGAGGAGGCACAAAAGCCAGAGGATTTGAAAAGAAGTTGACAAGTGCAGTGCTCAAGGCAGGATACTGTGAAATCGTTATATTTCAACAAAGAGAGTAAGTATACCCCTGCAGAGTCAGATCTTTGCACTCAAGCATTAAAATCTTTATCTTCACCAGATGTATAAAATGAAAAATAAAATCTGAAAGAGAGAGAAGGAATCATGACCAATTTCAATTCCGCCCTCTCCTTCTCAACAAAGCAATTCATTGTAGATGCATTTGAAGCAGCAGCCCTCACCATTACTATCAGGCAAATGAGAACCAGTTAAAACATAAAAAGAGCTCTCAGTCCAAAATCAATATGTGGGAATAAATCTAGATAATGTCAGATCAGGTGAGTAAAAAACAAGATGGCTTCATTACAATGATCAAATCCAGTACTCAGTTCAGTTCACTCGCTCAGTCATGTCTGACTATTTGCGACCCCATGAACTGCAGCACGCCAGGCCTCCCTGTCCAGCACCAACTCCCACAATGGAAATGTAGCTTTTTAATGGAAATGTAGTACTGGATTGTGGTTTCACACACACACACCACAATCCACAATCCAGTACTACATTTCCATTAAAAAGCTAACTTGCATGCTTCAAAGATTCTTTGCTTAAAACAAAGTAGTCGTTCCAGGTCCTGTCTGGTACCAAAATCTGTGGATGCTCAAGTCTCATATATAAAATGGTGTAGTACATGCATATAAACTACATACATTCCCCGCCCCCACCATATAGTCTAAATAAACACTTAATACAATAGAAATGTTATGTAAATAGCTATAAATACTTGGAAATGCTATGTAAATAGTTGCCATTGTGCTGCAAAATCCAGTTTCACTTTTTGGAACTTTCTGGAACTTTTTTCTCTTTATTAATATTTTCAATCCTCCATTGGTTGACTCTGCAGATGCAGAAATCTTGGATATAGAGGGCCGAATTTAAGTGCATTTGTTGAGTACATCCTTAGTGGTACTAAAACATTTATTGAGCATAAAGCTAGAAAACATCTTATACATCTAAAGTCAAGTCCTCCTAAATTCTTCATAAAACAAGCACAAACTCTAGTTTATTATTTGCCAACCCTATCTACATTCTGAATTGACTTCCTTTACATACCAGCTTGCTCTAGCTGGAAGCAGGAATCCAAGGAATGATCTATGAGGCTGACTCCATACTGAAAAGTAGAATTTTTTTTTCTTTAAATAGCACATTTGAATCCTTTCCTGCTGGCAAGTATGGACTCTGGTTCTACACTAACCCCACCCCTTTCTGGCATTTACACATTTCCTCAGGCCATGACTTGAGGCTCCCGTGACCTGGAATTGTCAGGGGAATGATTGACTAAAATCGCCTGCCCTAGTCAGGCACAGTAGTAACCATTTGCATGAGCTATCTTACAACTCATGAGCTATCCTGCTAAGGAATGTGGAACTAACAAGCTACCACCAGCAGGAAGAACTTGGGAAAGGTCAAAAGGAGAGAGGAGGCTACAGTCCATATGTCCTACCAATCTCCCACAATCCCTCTCTCTGGAATCAATCTTGACTGAGCTATATGGAAGGATCCAGAGTCAGAATGATTAGACAAAGACAACCAGGAAACGAACTCCATTACCATAAAACCTGAGACTGCAAGCCACGTGGCAAAGCAGTTGTCTGGGTTCCCTTTCTCTGCTGCTCTCTACCTGGGCTCCCTTTTCCAATAAAATGTCTTTCTTTGTCTCCTGGGATAATTTATTTCCAACTCTGTGTTAGACAAAAGTTCACTCTTGGCCCTGGAGGGGACCCCCTTCCTGCAACAGAATAATGAGAGTGACACAGAGACCAACAGGAAGAATACATCCACACAACTGCACTCTGGGGAGCTGCACCCATCACCTGTCCACCCTGTAACTCTCAGAGCTTTCTGGGAACTCTTTTGAAATCATCTCAAGAGCCAAACGTAACCCAGCAAAGTCATTATAATCATAAAGCATTTTTGACCAGAAACCAAATTATTCATGTAATTTGAACTAATGTTCATGAACTCATGTTCATACCCTGCTTTTTCAAAAGTGCTTGCTGGAATAGATTTTACTTGTTTCTGAAAGTAAAAACCATCTACTAGGTCTTTGCAGACTAGGCATAAGATTGTGGTAGTTCAAAATTGTTCTTCCCTAGGGTGGAAACATGGGGTGGTACTAAGGGTCAGGGACTGGATTCCTACTTGGCAGCTATCCCCTGTTTGTGTGTGGATATGTTACTTGACTTCTCTCAGCGTAATCCAGTCATGAAATATCCTGTTTATTTACAGCCCCTGACATACACCTATGTTAATGTTAGACCCTTCCCCATCCCTTATTCTGGCTTGGGGGAGAAATAACAAAAGTAAAAATATGTCTCATCCTTTGCTTAAAATTTTGTACAATTAAAAGTGGCATTTACTTATATTCACTTCTTGTTGTTAGATATCTCTTTCCATCTTTTATATAAGTTTTTTAAATTGAATTTTTCCCCACATTTAATCTTTTTTTATTGAAATATAGTTGGTTTACATCACTGTTAATTTCAGGTGTACAGCGCAGTGATTCAGATTTCTTTTAAGATTCTTTTCCTGTATAGGTTATTACAAAGTACTGAGTATTATTTCCTATGTTATATAGTAGATTCCTGTTGGTTATCTATTTTATATACAGTAATGTATATATGTTAATCCCAACCTCCTACTTTTTTCTTTTTTATACTCCACATATAAGTGACATTATATGATATTTGTCTTTTTCTGTTTGGCTTACTTCGTTTACTATGATAATCTCTAGGTCAATCCATATTGATGAAAACAGCATTGTTTCTTTTTACGACTGAGTAATATTCCATTGTATATATGTACCAGATCTCCTTCATCCTTTCCTCTGTTAAGGGACATTTAGGTTGCTTCCATGTTTTGGCAATTATAAATTGTGCTGCAATGAACACTGGGGTGCATGTATCTTTTCTAAGTATGATTTTCTCCAAATATATGCCCAGAAGTGGGACTGCTGGGTCATATGGTAGTTCTACTTTTAGTTTTTAAAGGAACCTCCTTACTGTTCTCCATAGTGGCTGCACCAGTTTACATTCCCACCAACAGTGTAGGACGGTGCTCTTTTCTCCACAACCTCTCCAGCATTTACTGGTGTAGACTTTTTGATGATGGCAATTCTAACCCGCATGAGGTGACTTGTAGCTCTGGTTTGTATTTCTCAATTAGCAATGCTCAGTATCTTTTCATGTGACTTTTGGCCATCTGTATATCTTCTTTGGAGAAGTGTCCATTTAGGTCCTCTGCCCATTTTTAAAATTGAGGTTGTTTATTGGATATTGAGTTATACGAGCTACCTGTGTCTATATTTTGGAGACAAGTTTTTTTGGTGTGTTTTTTTTTTTTAATATAAGTGCACATAGCTCATTTGCTTTATAAGTAGTTCTTAAGTAAATAAGTGAGTGAATCAAATAATCTCTTGACAATGTAAGTTAAATTTCTTTAGTACCTACTATTTCAAACTTGCAATATAATGAGCTATAATTCTTTGTACTAGCACTTGAACAGCAGAATGGTCTAACAATCTCTCAGTATTTATTAACAGTTTTAAATGAATTAACTCAGAAAAATAAAACTCAAGACTGGGAATTTCAAATATGCTGACTCATTGAAAATCTTCATTAAAACTATGCATTTCAAATTTAATAGGAGTCAAAAGAGCATCATCCTTAAAATTACGAAGTGATGAGCTTTGACATGCATTACAACTGTTATAAACCACTATATGGAATTCAGTATACACAGGCTTTTAACTTTCCTAATGTGAATTCCTTTATCCCCAAGTGTTCTTACGCCATAGAAGGATGCCTTCCCTCAGTAAAAACTCTATCAAGGAATAAAGATGTTAAGTGACTAGTCAATGATTAATAACCAACTGAAGAGGATATCATTAGGAGAGAGTCTTGTTTTTGTAGTAAAAACAGTAATTTTGATTCTCCAGAGGACACAGACTTCTCTAGATTACCAGTATCAACTCTTTGTATAAAATAGTTCTTGAGAACAAGAGGTGCTTGGGCACATTCGTCCCATTCAAGGAGCAATAAATAAACACTTTCTGCCTCTGAAGCTTCATGAGGTATTTCAGGTTCAAGTATAAACTCAAAGACACTAAGGTTTCTATCCAATCAATGCACTAAGGGAACAACTACCATGACTTGAGCTCCCAGCATTGGTAAGACAAGTTTCTTGCTGTAAAGAAACTTTCAGTGTTAACTTGATTTCACTGTGGGGCAGTCTCTCTTTTGTTTGTTTCTAAAATGAAACCCTCTCCTGTTTCTCTTTCTACTCTTTTCAGTTTTGTTAACTTGATATTTCCCTGAAAATGGATGTTGACATGGAGGCGACGAGACCCCTCTTTATTCTCCATCCCATCCCTGGGGGGTCATGCCTGCTTTTTATTACCTTTACAGGTTTTTCTCTGAGGCCTCTGTCCACTAATGAGCACCAGTTTCTAAAGATCTCCACTTAGATGGCCCATAGACCCCACCATATTCAAAACAAAACTGCATTCTCCAGCTATGTTTGGGCAAACCAACCACGCAAACAAAAAACTTAAAAATGACTTAGACAATCCCTGAGTCCTGGATATTGTCTCTTCTAAAAATCTCTTGAATTTTCCCATTTTTATACCTTCACTGTTACCACCTTAGGGAAAGGAGAGCTGATATATTCTATGTGATTCCTACTAGTTACTAACCAAAATCATCTGTGGAATTTCTTGAATCCTTTATAACCCATTCCAGAACCTTAGGGAGCACAGAGCTTGAACAACTTCTCCAAGTGATTACATATGCCTTCCAACATATGTTATCTCAGCTATTCTTGACTGAAACCCTACGAGGTAGGTACTTTTAAACCCACTTATGGAAGGAAAAAAATCTCAGCCTCAGCGATGCTAAGTAACTTGGCTGTGATAAGACAGCTAGCTACCAAGTGACAGAGTTGAGATTCAGGGTTTACCTGACTCGGAATCTGTGTTCTTCTGAGTTCCCTGCCATTTACTCTCCATTTACTTGCCAGTGGTTTCCACACTTTAAGCTATGTAAGCTGTAGAAGGTTTTGTTTTTCTTTAAATGTCAGTTTCCAAGTCAAACCCACAGAAATTCTGATTCTATAGGATTAGATTCTAACCTAGGAATATGCATTTTAAGAAGCAACCAAAAGATTCTAAAATAGACATTTAGGATCATGCTTTGAGTAAAATCTGATTATTCATTAGACATACTAAACATTTTCCCCCAGAATGCAAATGAAGTCATGTCTATTTTCTTGTTAACCATTAAATAGATTCCAATCATAATCAATCCAAATTTCTAGTCACGGTGCTCATGACCTCCACATGGTGGTCACCGTCTTATTTGTCTCATTCCCACCTCTCCCTTGCTTTCATTCTGTACTCTAGTCATATGGAACCAAATGCTTGTTCTTCAGTGACAAAGTCATGTCTTTTTAAAAAATTTTATTTTATATTGGAGCATAGTTGATTAACAATGTTGTTAGTTTCAGGTATACAATAGAGTGATTCAGTTATACAAATAATGTATCTATTCTTCCTCTAATTGTTTTTCCCACTTAGTTTATTACAGAATATTGAGCAGCACTTCCTGTGCTATACAGTCGGTCCTTGTTGGTTATCTACTTTAGTAGTGTGTACATGTCAATCTCAGACTCCCAATCTATCCCTCCTCCCACTCCTCCCCCTTTGTAAACCATAAGTTTGTTCTCTGTGAGTTGCTTCTGCTTTGTAAGTTCATTTGTATCATTTTGATTTCACATATAAGTGATATCATATGATATTTGTCTTTGTTATTCTTCCTTCACTTAGGATGATAACCTTCAGGTCCATCCATCTTGCTGCAGATGACATTGTTTCATTCTTCTTAATGACTGAGTAATATTCCATTATATATATATGTATATATAAGAATGTATATAATATTCCATTATATATATATACCACATCTTCTCTATTCATTCATCTGTCAATGGACTTCTAGGTTTTTATCTTCAAACCTTTGCACATGCTATATGTGCACCTTATTTGGAAAGCCCGGGAATTGTTCAAATTCAGTTTTACCTGCTCTGTCATTCCTCCGGTTAGCTGCTCCTTTCTATGACTTCTTAACAGGAAGGGCGTCACTCATGTTAGCCTTTTTATGCTTCAAAGCACTTATTTCTTAACTTTTGTAACTCTTACCATACTCTTGGTATAAAAACTGACAATTCTTTGTATCTTTAGTGTTAGCACAGTCTTTACACAAAATAAGACATTAAATATTTGATCAATTAAAAAAAAAACTTTTGGCAGATAATCCAAAAAGTTTAAAAATTTTATAGCTACATTTGGGCAGTTTTCATACCCAAATTTCATACCCATAGTGAAATTTTCATTTCATTAATGAAATATATGGTCAACTATATCAATCTTTTGGCATTTTATAGGCTCATATAATTGCTAGAGGAAGAGGGGATTTTGGAAGTCATGTTAGGAGATATCCCTATTTTTACAGATGGAAAAACAGAAACCTGAATTAAGTGACTTTCTCAAGTTTATTCAGCAAGCTCAGTAGAGACTGAAAGTTTATCTTTCCCTGATCTAGTTCTCCTTTTGCTCTGCCATATTGCTTGTTTTTTCTTCTTTTCCTTCCATTATTCTACTTTACCAGGACTTAACACTTATTTGAGCACCACTCTGTCTATGGCACTAAGCCAGATATATTATCTTAGTTCTGCACTTTTTTTCTCTCCTTCCATCCCCAGAACTTGAACGTTTGATATGTACCAGCATGGTGCCAGTTGCCAAAAATGTAACTATTCAGGGGACATAGTTCCCACTCCAACAAACTTATAGTCTAGAAGAGAAGACAGATAAGTGTGCAGAGACTTAAGACATGGTTCCTGAAGTGGGCACTCCATGACATGCTTGAGGTTAAACATGGAATGAAAATTTGGTGACTATGTATTCAAAGGACAAAAGTCACTTCTCCTTTCTTTACCAGATTTGTAATAAGGACCAAAAGCAACAATCAGGAAAAAAAAAATTAAGCACACAGTTGAGAAGTCTCATCCTAACTCACCTGTCATAGAATTGACCAAAAAAAGAGAGTATTCTCTGAAGGGGACCTTTTCATATCCCCTGATTCCCAAGAGAGAGTAAAAATTGAGACCTCTGAGACTATAGTTATCAATGCCTGAATCTGAAAAGAGACACAATAGACATGAAGCAATCTTTTAACATCACACTTTCAGACTAGATTGACTTATACATAAATTGAAACTGTCTTACCTTTTTAAAAGCACCCTTTGACTCAACTTTCATTAATTTTCTACCCTGAACCAAAGTCCAAAGTCAACATTCATTCATGCAAGAATAATTAGAGAGATACATTATACTTGGTGTTAATACTTTGGGAACTCCACAATGCACTGTGTTCCATATTCCCAATATGTTTAAACTAGGTGGGGTTGGGCATGAGGGGAGTTAGGGAAATAGCCCTCTCTAAGCTACAGCTCCTAATCCTTTTTAAAAATATAACAATAAAAAAAAAGATAAAGTCACAAAAGCCTTTATATAAAATAGCACAACACTAAGGATTAACTTAAATTTATGCTTATAGTTCACATAGCTAATAGGGATTCTCAATGACTTTGAGATGCCAATTTTGTAAAAAAAAAAAAAAAAGCCTCTTTTGGAGACTAGATAATACTTAGTATTCACCAGTAGATAATGAGTATTATATAGGAGCAGTCAGCTCAGGCATTGAAGGTTCACTCAGGATGTAACGTAGCAGAACCAGGAGGCCAGGGCAAACCCACAGGAGGGGTGGCCTTAGATGAAACCCAAGAAATAGAGACAAGAAGGAAGGCTGTGTCCAGGAAAGGAAGCAAAACATAGAAAGCCCTTGAGGCCCGGGAAGTGTGGTGCTTTTACGTCCCAGGTAGACATTTAGACTGACCTCACATCATGGAAGCTGGTAAAGGATGGATGTCAAGAGATGGCAGGCAGGGGCCTTGAATCTCATGCATAACAGAATTTTATACAGAACTCCCTCAGGTCCTCAAGAGAGTTAGTCTCTATTTTGTGGAAAAAAAACAATCCTCTGATCCAAGCCTGAGTTTGGGGCTAAGAAAATTCAGTACAAGGATTTATACCTTAAAGTCCTGCACAATTCAGAAGCAGATTTTTTATTTTTTTAAGGAGTGAAATTAAAGGGGAGGTTTCAGCGGGCAGCAATATGTTCACTGAAAATGCCCCTCCTCTATGCAAAGCTTACTATGAGTCCTGGAGGAAGCATGCTGAGACCTCAGGACCAGGATCTGCTGGTAGAAAGCGGGCAGGAGGAGGCCAAGGCCCACCTAGGGGATAGTTCTGAGGTGGGGAAATCCAGACAGAGAGAAGCCCAGAGCTGTGGGCTGGGACATAGTATGAGGTGGACAAGCTTTGTGAGAGATTGCAGTGATTTAGAATTTACGCGTCCTCTTGGGGTTCAGTTCTAGGGCACAAGATACTTTGCCTGTTGTCATGAACCTTTTTTTATTTTAGAGGAAAATAACTTTACTTTTAATTTTTTTAAAAACCTTTTTATTTTGTACTGGGATACAGCCAGTTAATAAACAACGCTGTGATAGTTTCAGATGAACAGTAAAGGGACTCGGCCATACATATACATGTATCCATTGTCCCCCAAACTTCCTTCCCATCCAGACTGCCACATAACATTGAGCAGAGTTCCATGTGCTCCAAGGTGGTCCTTCTTGCTTATCCATTTTAAATACAGCAGTGTGTACTTGTCCATCCCAAACTTCCTAGCTATCCCTTTCCCCTATCCTTCGCCCCTGGCAACCATAAATTTGTTCTCTAAGCCTGTGAGTCTATTTCTGTTTTGTAAGTTCATTTGTATCATTTCTTTTTAGATTCCACATATTATTGTCATAAATCTTAATCTACACATTTCCACCCCAACCCAGTATGTACAGGAAATAAATGTAGGTCTGTTTCATTCGCTGAAGTCTTGTGATGGAAGATATTCACGTTACTGGATAAAACAAACATGAAGTATGGAGGCAGAGGCTGAGAGCCAGCTGGAGGAAACAGTTCCACAGCTCACCCGTACTGTGGAAGGGCCGGGGTGTTGGACAGTGTATGTGAGTTTCATAGACTACTCCCCACTTGGGTGGGCAGCCCTTACAGTAGCAGCCCCATGAAGCATAAGAAAAAGAAACGAGTAAGCAAGACCTGGATTTGCACCCAGCTTGACTCCTTACTAGGTGGGTAGATGAATGACTTTGAACCTGTCATTTCTTTGGTAAAAGTGGGATAATAACATCTGCTTTATTGTAAGAATCAATGAGATAACATTAAGTACATTACATAGTAGCTGGCATATTTTGATATACAGGAAGTGATAACTGCAAAAACAAAGCCAGATAGTATCTAAAACTGATCATTTGTGGAGGGTCTCAGACCACTGCCACCTGGGAATGTAGTTTTAAGTCCTTTCTGTGACAAGGACTCTCTACCAGGATAATTTGATAATCAAATGAAAATAGAATAGTTGCCTCTACTTTCAGTTACTAGTAAACAGCATTACTGAGAATTGCATGCTAAAGATAGCATCTGCATAACAGCTAGATAACTTAATTTCCCAGCCTGCAATATTTCTAAAAGAGTGCTCAGAATAAAGTACTTCATTTATAACAAGGGACAAGTCTGGCTCATCTCATGTAGTAAATGTTGCAGTTATTGAAGCAAAGAGATCACAGTGAAAGTTCACCTTATTGATGCACACAGGATCAGTTTTCATTGTTCTACAAAAGTAAAACACAACAATTTTTTGTAAATATCTCCTACAACTTGTTATTTCTAATTTTATGAGAAAGAAAGGATCAGAAAGCTCATTATGCCTCTCTGAAATAATACATTTACTCCATAGGTTATGTCATTTATTTTGCTACTATTACTATTATGAAGACAATTACTGTATTGGTCTCATATATTTTGCTGTGTTCTACTGGTCTCTACCAAACCACACTTTTCCATGTCCTCTACCAAACCACATGTTATACAAAAAACATGAACAGTCGAGTCACAGATGAAGAAACAGACATGGTTCATAAACATGGATAAAGATTTTCAACCTAAATCATAATTTTTAAAAAGGTAACAAATATCAACTTTTAAGCTTTATCAGATTGGTAAAGATAAAGAATGTGATAATACACAATGTTGGCAAGAGTAGGTGAAACAAGTAATCTTACATCTTCATGATACAGAACCTTTGTAATACAATTTATACTAACAATCCAAATTTAAAATGCATATATGTACCTTGTGACCTAGCAATTCCATTTCTAGGAATTTAAAGATATCCTCTTACATATGCTTAAATGCGTGTGTGTAGCTCCATCCATTGTGGCACTGCTTGATAAAACAGCAACAAAAAAATCCCCAAAGAACATAAATGTCCACTAATTAATAAAGAACTGATTAAATTAATTATATACCCATATAATGAATGCTATGGGGCCACAGATCCATGTCTGTGCTTAATCACTTGAGTCGTGTCTGACTCTTTGTGACCCCATGGCTCCTCTGTCCGTGTGATTTCCCAGGCAAGAATACTGGAGTGGGTTGCCATGCCCTCCTCCAGGGGATCTTCCTGACCCAGGAATCGAACCCATGCCTCCTGCATTGCCGGCAGATTCTTTACCACTGAGCTACTTGGGAAGCCACATCTGAATATTTAAAGATGTCCAGAAAAAGCTACAGCACAAAAACGAGATGCAAACCCATGTCTATCTGCTCCCATATGTGAGAAAAAGGGAGAGTTATACAGATACACACAATATTATAAACATATGCATGCATATAAATATATACAAATACACACAGGCATATATAAAATCATAATTCCAGAAAGATATGCAAAATCATGGCAGCACAGTTTGTCCCTTGGCAAGGAGATTCAGGGTCTTCAATAAGAGGGAGATTATGTTTCAGTGTAAGACTGTGCATTTGTATATTTTTGTCATCTGTATATATTAGTTTTCCAATTGTATAACACTGCTTATGTTACAAGTAAGACTCTAACGGAATCACTTGGAGATATGGGAGTAATAAAGCAAGCAAAGTTGCCTGAGGTAAATCTAAGATGATGGGTTTTGTAGATTAACCTTGAAAGAAGTGATCTCCAACCCACTATTGAGGTTTCTTCCAGTTAGTCATCCAAGTCACTCATTTTAATTCACTTATTTTTTTTATAAAACTCTATGGTTCAAGAGGGAGGGGACATATGTATACCTATGGTTGATTCATGTTCATGTTTGAAAGAAAACAACAAAATTCTGTAAAGCAATTATCCTTCAATTAAAAAATAAATTAATTTTTAAAAAAAGCTATGGTATCTGTACCATCACTGTCATTGTACAGCTGACACAAGTAGGTTAAATGACCAAGTTGGCACAGTGGGTGGCCAAATGGAGATATGTATGCAGGTTTCTTGGATGTCAAACCCACACACACTCTTGGGCAGCACACACACACTGTACCCTGACCTCTGCTACCAGGGGTCTAAAACCTCTCAATGGCTTACATGGCTTTGGCAAACTACAATTTCTACTTTTATAAAAGTCAAAGCCTCACCAGATGTGGTTTATACCAAAAAAAAAAAAAAAAAAATGTATTTCTGGGTACTATTTGTCTTTGTGAATGCGATTCAAAAAAATAAGTGAATGATACGATGCTTCACTTGGTAAAGCAGCTAGACATTTTCTACATGTACATTAACTGACTTTCATGTCACAACAGCCTGGAAGAATAGTCATCCTCAATTTATAAATGAGAATACTGCAGCTTCATTTAGGGACCTACTCTCTTTGAAGGGGCAGAAATGGGACTGACCCCAGGTCGTCTAAACTTAAATTTAGTGGTCCAAACACACTGCCACATCAAGGGTGAATACCATCTGAAAACTAACTTTTGGTGTGTGAGGTTTAATTGCAGACTCAGGTTGTACGCAGCCATGTCTTTTAGACCCACAATTCAAAATTCCTACTCTAATGTGAGCCCATTCTTCATTGCTGCTTTCTAAATACACAAGATGGTCTCAATTTCAAGTTTTGCCATTTTGGAAGCTGAGTTCCAGTGAATTCTTCAGCAGATTTTTCTTTTAAAACTTTCTTTGTCTCAATATACTCTCTATAATCATGGCAATTACTTTAATTGAAAGTTCCAATTACAAAGTTTTTCTAATTACAGGTCTATAAACAAAACATAAAAATATCCATTAGGCACACCCAGCTACACTTTCTTTTTGTTTATCTCCCCTCTTCTTTTGTCATTGTTTCTCTTCCTCAGGTTAAGGGCTGGGCTCTTTACTGTTGCTATGAGATTCCCTGGTGGCTCAGTGGTAAAGAAACAACCTGCCAATGCAGGAAATGTGGGTTTGATCTCTAGGTCAGGAAGATCTCCTGGAGAAGGAAATGGCAACCCACTGCAGTATTCCTGCCTGGGAAATCTCATGAACAGGGGAGCCTGGTGGGCTATAGTCCATGTGGTCACAAAAGAGTTGAACACATCCTTTCTGCATAGGCAACTGCAATAGGCCATCTGGGGAGAAGACAGCTGTGCTTTTTGCGCCTGACACCACTCTCGATGATCAGATATGACTGTGCTTAAAAGGGTTCAATGAACTTTTTGAAAAATATATACCACATTCAAATAATTTTTCTTGCAAAACAAACCTGGCAACAGGAAATGTCAAAATCATTAATCATATATTAAGTTTCATTAAAATTAAAACTTTGAAATAATTAGCTTCTGCTGCTTCCCAAGTGGTAATTATAGACCATCAGGAAGTATCTCACACTCTAGAATTTCCTCCTTTAAACATTAAATGCTAAATATAAAACATTATAGTAAAAATAATTTTTGAGATTTAACTATGGGAATATAAACAATACTTCCTGGGCACTGGGCTAAGCAAATCTCTCACAATTCAGGAAATCTGAATTTTACTTGACTCAGTGGTGAAATTAAAATGCTAATGAGCGACATTTCAAATGAAAACAGGGCTTGGGGTCAGGAAGATCCCCTGGAGAAGGGAATGGCTATCCACTCCAGTATTCTTGCCTGGAGAATTCCATGCACAGAGGAGCTTGGTGGGCTACATTCCATAGGGTCACAAAGAGTTGGACCCCACTGAATGACTATCACTTTAATTTTTTTTTTCCCCAAATGAAAGTAGAGTACAGAAGCATAAAAATACCTCTATTTAAATATTTGAAGACTTTTCTCTTTTCTTTCATTTAAAACTAAGCATTTATCTTCCATTCTCAATATTAAATGCTATTTATTCAGTGATAGTTATAAAAAAGTATGTGTTAGATTACTCTATTACATATTAGCA
Organism: Muntiacus reevesi; assembly: GCF_963930625.1. Classification (NCBI taxonomy): domain Eukaryota; kingdom Metazoa; phylum Chordata; class Mammalia; order Artiodactyla; family Cervidae; genus Muntiacus; species Muntiacus reevesi. The sequence goes on along the minus strand of NC_089253.1, from coordinate 81,212,666 downwards.
ATTTCTCAGCAGGTTTCTTTTTCTAACCAACTTCCATATGAGAACCTTTAAGTATATAATCTATAATCTTTAGTTCCTCCTCTCATAATTCCATTATTTTACCAAAATGAATTTCACCATGGAGGGATAAGAAACTTATCTAGATAATACATATTATCTAAACAAACAGAATACTGTTAAATGATACTAAACAGTATTATAACAGTATTAAAAACAACATTGTTTTTACATGGAAATTATTGCCCATTAAACAAGATTAGCTGCTCAGTCCTGATGTGTGAGACACTCTAAGACACCAAGAGAGAAAAACAGACAGGGACCCTTGTTCTCAGGGAGTTTTTGATCTTAGATGATGAGACAACGTAAAAATAGAAATGTTGATAGCACCCGTAGAAGGCCACATCTGCCATTCCAGAAATGAAATGGCCCTGAATTTGTGGAAAGGGGGCAAAGGAGTGAGATGCAGGTGGGGGCACCTTGGCCCAGGTCCCTAGGAGAATGCAAATACCCTCACAGAGAAGAGGCTCCAAACAGAAAGAAAACCACATGTAATGAGTACCTAATGAATACCTAACTCAAGCAGGGTTCTAAGTGCTCTATATTAACATTGCATGAGCAAAAAGAGCTACACTAGTTGGTGCACAAGGAGAGAAGATGACAAGAGAGGAATCATGGTCTGAGCTAGGGATTTTGGAATTGCTTGGTGAGAAGTAGAGGTGAAATCACAGGAATGACTCTGCCAAAGCAGAGAGTAGGAAATGAGAAAGAACAATACTTGAATATTGGCTGTGTCTATAAGAGGGCAATGAAAAGGCTATAAGAAATTGAATACACAAATGGACAAAACTCAGATTATATATAAAAACAGAATTCAGATCCACATGTGCAGGAAGAAAGCACAGAAATCAGCCTCTTATCCACAATAACTAGCCTTAGGAAGCCAGGCCATATAGGTCAGACATGTAGAAAGTCAGACTCCTATCTGTGGTAACAATCCACAGAGCCAAACAATGATTTTTGTAACTGAAATGACCAGGATTTTTTCATTTGATTAATAACTGATATCTTCTGTAATTTTTGTCCATGCTTCCAACTTAGAAACAACCAGAGACAGAAATATGCTGCCTTACTCCATCACATAGGCTGGCTCATTTTAATTAAGTTAGAAGCTAACCTAATGCTTCCTCCAGCATATAATGCACCTCCAGCATTCCGAGGCCAACAGCTTCCAATAAGTGCACACATGAAGGCTTCCTTTTTCCACTATAAAGTTTTCCCCCTTCTCTGCTTGACTCTGAGCCTCTACCAAATGCAACTGATGGTGACTGACTCCCTTACTATAGCAAGCTCTGAATAGTCTTTAATTTTTTCATTTGCTTGTTCTTATTTCCGCAGGATTATTGGCATAGAGATGGTTATCTTCGGAAAGGGCAAGAAAAATATCTTCCTCTGAATAAAAATGGGAGGAGGGAAGGATAAGTAAAGACACTTGGGGATTCTAAGGTGGCAAGAAAGCTGAAGTAACAAATTATACCACATAGATGCCATTTCTCAAAGTAATCTCTAAACAGAGATTCAGGAGAGGTAAGGTTGGGGCTGGAGGAAAGTGAAAGGAGTTTAGAACTGGAGAAAGAAAACAGGGAGCCAATAACAAATGGGTAAAATGCCCAGAGCAATCTACAGGTTTAATGCAATCCCTATCAAAATAACCATAGTATTTTTCACAGAACAAAAACAAATAAACTTCACATTTATATGGAATCAAAAAAGGCCATAAACAGTCCAAGTGATCTTGAGAACAGAGAACAAAGCTGGAGGTGTAATGCTCCCAGAGTTCAGACTAAAGCTATAGTAGTCAGAACAGTATGGTATTGGCCAAAAACAGGTACACAGATCGCTGGAACGGAATAGAGAGCCAAGAAATAAACCCATACATTTGTAACTGATTAATCTACAACATTCAGGTATGACCTAAATCAAATCAAATCCCTTGGTGTTATATAGTGGAGGTGATGAATAGATTCAAAGTATTAAATCTGATAGACAGAGACCCTGAAGAACTATGGATGGAGATTCATAACACTGTACCAGAAGCAATGACCAAAACTAACCAAAAGAAAAATAAATGCAAGAGAGCAAAGGGGTTATCTAAGGAGGCTTTACAAATAGTTGAGGAAAAAAGAGACGTGAAAGGCAAAGGATAAAGGGAAAGATATACCCAACTTAATGCCGAGTTCCAGAGAATAGCATGGAGAGATAAGAAAGCCTTCTTAAGTGAATAATGTAAGAAATAGAGGAAAAGAATAGAAAGGCAAAGACTAGACAACTCTTCAAGAAAATTGGAGATATCAAGGGAACGTTTCATGCAAGGATGGACATGATAGTGGGAAGGAGCTGACAGAAGCAGAAGAGAGTAAGAAGAGGTGGCAAGAATACATAGAAGAACTATACAAGAAAGGTCTTCATGGCTTGGATAACTATGATGGTGTGGTCACTCATCTAGAGCTGGATATCCTGAAGTCAAACAGGTCTTAGGAAGCATTACTATGAACAAAGCTAGCAGAGGTGATGGCATTCTAGCTGAGCTTTTTCAAATCCTAAAAGATGATGCTGTAAAGTGCTACACTCAATATGTCAGCAAATTTGGAAAACTCAGCAGTGGCCACAAGACTGGAAAAGATTCGTTTTCATTCCAATTCTAAAGCAGGGTAATGCCAAAGAACATTCAAACTACTGTATAATTGTGCTCATTTCACATGCTAGCAAGGTTATGCTCAAAAGCTTTCAAGCTAGGTTGCAGCAGTATGTGAACTGAGAACTTTCAAATGTACAAGCTGGCTTAGAAAAGGCAGAGGAACCAGAGATCAAACTGCCAGTATTCACTGGATCATGGAGAAAGCAAGATAATTCCAGAAAAACATCTATTTCTGCTTCATTGACTACACTAAAATCTTTGACTGTGTGTACCACAACAAACTGTGGAAAATTCTTAAAGAGATGAGAGTACCAGACCACCTTACTTGTTTCCTGAGAAACCCATATGAAGGTCAAGAAGCAACAGTTAGAGCCAGACAAGGAACAAGGAAAGTAAAACTGAAAGTGAAAGGTACTCAGTCGTGTCTGACTCTTGGCAACCCCATGGACTGTAATCCATGAAATTCTCCAGGCCAGATTACTGGAGTGGGTAGCCTTTCCCTTCTCCAGGGGATCTTAGTCCAAAATTGGGAAAGGTGTACGACAAGGCTGTATGTCGTCACCCTGTTTATTTAACTTATATGCAGAGTTCATCATGTGAAATGCCAGGCTGGATGAATCACAAGTTGGAATCAAATTGCCAGGGATAAACATCAATAACCTCAGATATGCAGAAGATACCACTCTAATGGCAGAAAGTGAAGAGGAACTAAAGAACTTCTTGATGAAGGTAGAAGAGGAGAGTGAAAAGGGTGGCTTGAAAGTTAATGTTAAAAAAATTAAGATCATGGCATAGACTTTTGTTGCTTTAATCAACTGATTAATAATAGTAATTGTAATAGTAACAAATATAGAAGAATTTTGCTACTTAAAACTTAATGGTCATAGGAAACTTAAAAATTTAAATTGATATTTATGTGTGAAGAAGTATGATAGGGTGAAAAATAAAACATTTAAAAATGTTTAAATGTCAATAAAACATTAAAAAAAACTAAAAATATGTTAGTACTAAGTTTTGAGAGGAATTAGAATGGAATATAAGCTCGAGAATAAATAAGGTGCTTCTCTGGTGGGCTAGTGGTTAAGAATCCACCTTGCAATGCAAGGGGCACCGGTTCGATCCCTGGTCTGGGAAGATTTCACATTTGGCAGAGCAACTAAGCCTGTGCACCACACTACTGAGCCAGCACGCTAGAGCCCGAAGAGTCACAACTCCTGAGCCCACACGCTGCAACTTCTGAAGCCCGAGCACCTAGTGCCTGTGTTCTACGACAAGAGAAGTCACCACGCTGAGAAGTGCACACGCTGTGATGGAGAGTAGGCCCTTCTCACACAACTACAGAAAGCCCAAGTGCAGCAACAAAGACCCAGCACAGCCAATAAATAAAAATTTTTAAAAAGAAAAAAAATTATGATCATGGCATCCAGTTCCATCACTTCATGACATACAGAAGGGGGAAAAGTGGAAGCAGTGACAGGCTTTATTTTCCTGGGCTCCAAAATCACTGTTGGATGGTGACTACAGCCATGAAATTAAAAGACTTGCTCCTTGGAAGAAAAGCTCTGACAAACTAGACAGTGTTTAAAAAAGCAGAGGCATCACTTTGCTGGTAAAGGCCTGTAGTCAAAGCTATGGTTTTTCCAATAGTCATGTACAGAAGTGAGAGGTGGACCATAAAGAAGGCTAAGCATCAAAGAATCAACGCTTTTGAATTATGGAGTTGGAGAAGACTTTTGAGAGTCTCTTGGACTGCAAGGAGATCAAACCAGTCAATCCTAAAGGAAATCAACTGTGAATATTCACTGGAAGGACTGATGCTGAAGCTGAAGCTCCAGTACTCTGACCACTTGATGGAAGAGCTAACTCACTGGAAAAGACCCTGATGCTGGGAAAGACTGAAGGCAACAGGAGAAGGGGGTGGCAGAGGATGAGATGCTTAGATAGAATCACCAACTGATTGGACATGAATTTGAGCAAACTCTGGGAGACAGTGGAGGACAGAGGAGCCAGGTATGCTGCAGTCCATGAGGTCGCAAAGAGTCAGACAGGACTAGGCATCTGAATAACCACAACAATCTATGACAAAGGAGGCAAGAATATACAAACAGGAAAAAAGACTCTTCAGTGGGTGGTGCTGGGAAAAGTGGAAAGCTACTTCTAAATGAATGAAATGAGAATATTTTTTATGCAGTACACAAAAATAAACTCAAAATATACTGGAGACCTAGATGTAAGACCAGAGACCATAAAGCTCCTAGAAGAAAGCATAGGCAGAACACACTTTGACATAAATAGGTATAATAATTTTTTGGATCTGTTTCCTAAAGCAAAGGAAACAAAAGCAAATACACACAAACGAGACCTTTTCACATGTAAAGCCTTTTGTACAGCAAGGAAAACCATCGACAAAACAACAAAAGAGACAGCCTATTAAACTGTTAATTTTTAACAATTTTAAGCCTATTAAAGCCTTAAACTTTTAAGCCTATTAAAAGAAGAAAATATTTGAATGTGATATGGCCAATAAGGGGTTAATATCAGAAATATATAAACAACTCATATAACTCAAAATAAAAAAAATAAACAACTCAATTAAAAAAATGGGCAGAAGTCCTGAATAAATATTTTTCCAAAGATGACATGCAAATCTCCAGCAGGCACATGAAAAGATGCTCAAGAACACCAGTTACTAGGGAAATGAAATCAAAGCCTCAGTGAGACACCTCACACCTGTCAGAATGCCCATTACCAAAAATTCTATGAACAAGAAAGGCTGGAGAGGATGTGGAAGAAAGGGAACCCTTGTACACTGTTGGTGGAACTGTAAATTGAGGCAGCCACTGTAGGAAACAGTATGGAGGTTTATCTAAAAATAGAACTACCATATAATCCAGCAATTCCTGTGTATATATCCAAAGAAAACAAAGACATTAATTCAAAAACACACATGTACCCCAGTGTTCATAGCAGCATTATTTAAAATAGCCAAGATATGGAAGCAATCTAAGAAACTATCAACAGATGAATGGATAAAGAAGATATGATACATGTATGTATGGAAGGAAATGGCAACCCACTTCAGTATTCTTGCCTGGAAAATTTCATGAACAGAAGAGCCTGGAAGGCTACAGGCCATAGGGTCACCAAGAGTTGGACATGACTTAGAGACTAAACGCAATATATATAATGGAATATTAGTCATACCAAAGAATGGGGTTTTTGCCATTTGCAACAATATAGATGGACCTGCCTGGAGGGAATTATGTTTAGTGAAATAAGTCCAAGACAGAGATAGACAAATACTGTATGTTATCATGTGTATGTGGAATCTTAAAATTAAAACAAATAAATGAATATAACAAAACAGAAACAGACTCACAAATACAGAGAACAAACTTGTGGTTACTGGTAAAGAAAGGGAAATGGGGAGGGGTAAGATAGAATTATGGCATTAAGAGGTACAATAAGTTACAAATAAATAAGTTACAAGAATATATTATTGTACAACATGGGGAATATAGAAAATACTTTATAATAACTTTAAATGGAGTATAATCTATAAAACTATTGAATCATTATTTTGATTCAATAATATTGAATTGAATCATCATATACTCAATCATTGAATCATCATATACTCACAATGGATATAGTATTCTAAATCAGCTTTGTAAATCAACTATGTTGTTTAGTTGCTAAGTCATGTCTGACTTCTTGTGACCCCATGGGCTGTAGACCTTCAGGCTCCTTGTCAGTGGGTTTCCCAGGCAAAAATACTGGAGTGGCTTGCCAGTTGCATCTCCAGGAGATCTTCCTAACCCAGGGATCGAACCCGAGTCTACTGCACTGGAGGCGTATTCTTTTACCTCTAAGCACCACTCAACTTCAATTAAAAAAAGAAATAGGTAAAATGGCTCACTTTTGATACTGGCATTATAAAAGGAAAAATACATTAAGAAATGTATAAGGGAAACAGGTTCAATGTGAGCTAAAATGGAGAAACTAGGAGAAAATGTAGAACAAAAGCTCCAGAGCCAGTTTTTGCCTTAGTCCACCTTTCATCATGATTGTTTGTTTAGTACTTAGAAATCTGTTTGTAGTACCAGGTGCTCTAGGCTTTTATATTCTTTCCTGTTCCTTGGGGGTGGGGGGTGTAGATTAATCTTTCTCTTTCTCTTTAGACAGAAAAGCACTCAGATGTCAAATATGAAGCCAAAAACCAGGTCTTCTAAATTTGGGAGCAACACTAATTTAAAAACATGGTTGGGTTTGTCAATATAAACTATGGTAGATCAAAGTTAATCTAGAGATTAACTAGATTAACTAGTTAAACTAGAGAAAAAATTTGTAGCCTAAGAAAAGGATAAAAAAAATGGATGAAAAAACTCTTATTTTGGAGCAAAGTTAAATGGAATGTAAAAGGGGACTGCAAATATTTTTAATGAACTTATGTCCCTTAATAAAAAGAATAGTCAACACTTACCATGCATTTATCATATGACAAATGTTACTGTTTGAAAGGTACTTGCATTAACATACTTAGTCTTTGCAGAAACCTCTCAAATAGGATATCATAATTGTCTTCATCATAGAGATGAAAAAAAAAAGTGTTATAATAAAATTGAGAAATTTGCCCCAAATTGCAATTCTCCTAAGTGGTACAGTCAAATTCAAACACAGGGAATTTGGCCCCTATAGTCCACGTTCTTATTTCTAAAATATGAAAGCAAGGAAAGGAAAAATGATGAAGGAATGCTGCTCAGTCACAAAAGCAATTTTAAAAGCCTCTTCTCTGGTGTCCTTGTGTCCTCATCACCAATATCCTTGGGGGATAATTTAATGACACTCTTAGAACTTAAAGTTTTGATATTTAAAAGAATGCACAAAAGGAACCAGGGCTCATTAGACAGGAGACAAACACCAGGTCTCAGAATCAGAAAATTCAAAATGGGGCTGGAACAGCTTGCAGCTTCCAGGAGGCAAGGCTGCTCTTGGAGATATCTAGAATAATGTCCAAATGTACAAAAGACAGCTCCTACTAGCCAAGAATAAAAAGGACATTAAAAGGGAAAACAATGATTATAGTCTATTGGAGCAAGTTGTATCTGTTAAAATAGCTCTAAAATCATGATACAAAGAGAAAGCACAAACCACTAGGAGGTGATTGTCAATGCACAAAGAGGTCTCTCAATACTATCTTCTAGAAATGTTATATGTTGATGATCCAAATTATATACATCCTATTTGAGAGATGCAACTGGGTTATTAATATATAGATACCTCAGTGGCTCAGATGGTAAAGAATCTGCCTGCAATGCAGGAGACCCAGGTTCGACCCTTGGGTTGAGAAAATTCCCCTGGAGAAGGAAATGGTAACCCACTCCAGTATTATTCTTGCCTGGAGAATCCCATGGACAGAGGAGCCTGGCAGGCTATATAATTCACGGGGTTGCAAAGGGTTGGACACGACTGAGCAACTAACACTTTGGCACTTTCATGAATATATTATTTTAAAGTAAGTAAATAATGGATCGGAAAAAGAAATTCAGAAAACAAAGATATGAAAAACATAAAATAGGGAAGCCAGCTTTCTAACAGAGAAATTGTAAAATTTATACAATGTATAAAAAGTGTGTGTGTGTGTTGGTGGTGGAGGTGCCCTATTAAACTGAGTCTGCCTTTACTATACTTTTTGTAGCCAAACCTTGGTGGTGTAGACCACCCTTTATTAGAGAACAACTATTATAACTTACCCTACTCCCCTGGTGGCTCAGTGGCAAAGAATCCACCTGCAACGCAGGAGATGCAGGTTTGATCCCTTGGTCAGGAAGATCTCCTGGAGTAGGAAATGGCAACCCACTCCAGTATTTGTGCCAAGGAAAATCCCATGGACAGATGAGCCTCGTGGGCTATAGTCCATATGGTTGCAAGAAGTTGGACATTACTGAGCAACTGAACACACACATAGTAACTTATACATTAATTACCCAGCCTAAAATATTACATGGGTTCCATTTTATACAGACCCAAGTCCATTCACTTTAGGGTAAAAGCAAATTACTGGGTTCAGGAATAGTGGGGATTATATTGGTTGGTCTGAGTTGGTCCATTCCCTTTATGCTTCAGACCAAATGGGCACAAGCTAAAATGGATATGCAGATTTGTGAGTGAGCCCAACCAGGCTAGTAGTCACCCAGACCCAGACCAAGGACGGATTCACAAGGATGAGAGGCAAGTGGGAGGGAGCCCAGGAGCAGGGGCTGACATAATTAATAATTGCCTGGATAGAAATGATGGCAAACATCCATCGATATATTTAGAAGTCAACAATAGCCCACCTGGAAATTTATGTTTATTTAGCTTGTTTATTGAGAATTTACATTACTATAGTTTATGAGAATTGGGCTTGAGATGGAAAAGGAGCAAGGTACAAAGTGATTCTGTGTGAATTTATCTGCGAGGTGTGGTAAAGAAAAATCCTTCTTCTAGTAAGTGTCTAACGATGTCTCTAGTGGGGCAGTAACAATCCAAAACAACTGATGTAGAGTTTGTCCAGGATAGATGCAACTGCAGAATGAGAAATGGAGGTCTCTCATCCAAATTGGTGAGTTCCACAGGTGAGCAGGTGTTCTGCATGTGAGCAGCAGTGGGAGGTAAGTTCCAGTATCTCTGGTCCCTGGGGATGTGACATGGGAAACATCACAGTTCATGGCTACATCTTGCAGGAATGGTGTAAAATAATAATTAGGGCCACTGCTGCTGCTGCTGCTAAGTTGCTTCAGTCGTGTCTGACTCTGTGCAACCCCATAGACGGCAGCCCACCAGGCTCCCCCGTCCCTGGGATTCTCTAGGCAAGAACACTGGAGTGGCCACTAGTGAACCACAAATTAGCCCAAACACAGGATGTATACAATCTCCACTGGCCGTTTAAGTCATTCTTGACTTTCAGTAATGCCCCAGAGCCCGCTGAAATATAATTTCTTGGTAAATCTAGAAAATCTGCCTTTCACCCTCTCGGGTGATCAAGTGATGTGGAGGCTTATATTACTAGGAACTGAATCAGCAATTAAAAACACACAGGAAAATGATGGAAAGTACATATAAATTCAATACAAAGAGACAGAGAAATAGGTCAAAGTCATTTACTGAAGTCAAAAAGATCTTGTTTCTGGGCACAAAAACTGAGATTGGTTGAAATACACTTTGGAAAATATGTTTAGAGCAGTTATTTTATTGACTCATATGGAAAACTATAATCGAGGGTATCATTATTCTACTATTAGAACAGTATTACAGAAGCTAAGTAATAAAAAGAAGAGAAATAAAATAAGTCAGGAAATAATAAATCACAAATTGGATATTATTTATTGGGAGATACATGTTTTAGAGAGACATATAAAAGACTCAACAAAGAAAGACATGTTGAGTGGGTGGTATGACTCAGAGTGGGAATATGTCAGAGGACAGAAAGGTATCTAGGCTAGTTAGTAGAGATAAAATGAATTAAAGCAATATATTTAGAAAAGAGTACACTGGGTGAAGAGACCTTGGAAAGGGGCTGTCAAAACAGTGAGAAGCTGCTGACAGACTGTAGGATGTCTTGTATTCTTTCAACTTTCAGGAGTGAGGAGTGCTACAAACACAGAGGGAGCTTAATTACAAAGGTAATGAGATCTCAGCAAAGGCTGCACTGAGCAAGCTGCACTCTTTAGGATAATGACACCATAAGGAGAAGAACATAAAGAGAAAACATTGCAAGTGAAAGTGTTTGTCGCTCAGTTGTGTCTGACTCTTTGCGACCCCATGGACTATAGCCTGCCAGGCTCCTCTGTCCATGGGATTCTCCAGGCAAGAATACTGGAGTGGGTTGCCATTCCATTCTCCAGGGATCTTCCTGACCAGGAATTGAACCCTGGTCTCCCACCTTGCAGGCAGATTCTTTACCATCTGAGCTATCAGGGAAGCCCATATAAGGAGAAGAACATAAAAAGAAAACTGTGTGAGTCAGTAAAAGGTAACTGGAAGCTGAGCATCATGTGACTTCCTCAGCACCACCTTGAGGCTGGAATGGTTAATGACAGGAAAAGGTCATAAGAGGAGGACGAGAACTTTGTAGAGAAGGGCAAAGTTGAGACTGGTATGCTAGGGCTTCTGCAGATTGGCAGTTTTCCCTCCTAGTCTATATCAGCACCAGCGTGCTCAGTGGGTGCATCTCCAAACAATGCTACTTCTTTTACCTGGGGCATCCCTGCCTGGAGGAACCTAGGACTGAAGAACGAGGAACTCACTCTCTCTGCAAGCTGCTGGTAGGGGTGAGCAATGGCTGAGGATGCCCTGAGAATAGGATAGGTGGGACTAGGAGTTAACCAGTTTAAGAACTGGCAGCATGGTTGAGGCACAAGATCCAAGGAGGCAATTAAGAGTATAGGATGCTACAGGAAGTATCCAAGACACACTGGTCATGGTCTAAGAAATGGATAAAAACAAAGCGAAACCAGAAGGGGCTGTTAGTACAGGAGGAGGTTTAGGGAAATGGGAGATTGAATATGCAAATCAGTAATGGCCAGTCCACATATGTGTGTGTGTGTGTGTGTGTGTGTGTGTGTGTGTGTGTGTGTGTGTGTATGGTAGAACTCTGACCTCATAACCTGCAGCTTGCTGCCCAGGAAACCAACTTCTTATCTATAATAACCAGCCCAGCAAGTCAGCCTGCTCTGAGTCAGACTTGTAGGAAGGAGGATTGCTATCTCTAATAATAATCCAGGAAACTAAACAATAACTTCTGAAATCAAGATAACCATAACTTAATTAATAACTGCCATTTTCCCTTATTTTTGTCCCTACTTCCAATTTAGAACCAACCGGAGAAGACAAATATGTAACCCTAACCCATCACGTAAGATGCCCGCTCCCCCAGCTGCCTCCAGCTCCCGCAGGCCAATGGCGCACACCACTATGAAGCTTTCCCCCTCCGCTGCCTGCCTCTGAGTCTCTGCTAAAACACAGGTGACTCAGTGAACTTCGTTTCATAGCAAGCTCTGAATCAATAGCTCTGTCCTCATGTTCACTTCATTCATTCTCAAATGTTTATTCTCTTTGTTTACCTCTACAGAATCAAAGACTAGTAAAATCAAGATAAAGCATAGATTCAGGATGAGTGTGAAGTGGGGAGGGAATAGGAAGCTAGTTGCAAATAGAAAAGGGGAATTCTGTATGCTTAGGAAGGGACAGGGAGACAGCTGACATTTATATATTGCTTGCTATGAGTTTCCTGTGGCTTGGTTGTAGATTTATACAATTTACTGAAGCCTCATAAAACCTTGTGAGAGAGATTTTGTTTAATCTACCATTTTAAGGGAAATAAAACTAAAACAGTTTTCATAACCCATCGGGAGTGGAGTGGCATCCAAAGCCAGGTTTCCTCTTTGCACTCTGTCGGGCCACTCTCCTAAACCTTCTCTAACTTTCCCACTGCACTTCTGACCACAATCGCCACGACTGTCTCATGAACTACGCTGCGACTCCTTGTTCAGTCCTTTGTTGCTCTGCAAAAAGGTGAATAACATAAATTACATATCTTGCCCAAGATAACACAACAAGTAACTGGTAGAATGTAAATTTGAATCCAAGTCTTTCAAATTTTGAAGTCCATGGTCTTTCACTACATTAGGCTACCTGAGAGGTGGAGTAGTTTGCTGGCAGGTGCAAAGGCAAAGTGGGTACTAAATTTATTGACTTGAAGTGGTTAAACACAGCTAAGGCTAGAGTACTGAAAATAAATTTTACAGTTACTAACAATGATGGCAAGAGATGGAACTGGTGGTTAGAAGGCCTATTGTTTTTTAGTCACTCGGTCATGTCCAGCTATTTTGGGACCCCATGGACTGTAGCTTGCCAGGCTCTTTTGTCCATGGGATTTCCTAGGCAAGAATACTAGAGTGGATTGCCATTTAATTCTTCAGGGGATCTTCCTGATCCAGGGATCAAACCCGCATCTCCTGCATTGCAGGCGGTTTCTTTACTGCTGAGCCACCATCCCAGCCCAGAAGGTCTGTTAGCCAGGCACAGAAGGAGGGAGGGAGTCCTGGAAGTTAGAAGGTAATGTTGCCTACAGTGATAAGGAGATAGTACTGACATAAGAAAAGGTCATCAAATTAAAACGAGAATGATTGATGGTGGGGAAACGGTCTGTCCCACTGGAGACTGGGACTGGATTGGTGTGTAAGAAATTGCAGTTGCCTTGCCTCCACCCTGTGCTCTGGAGAGAGGGGAAAAAGCAGAAGCTTCTTGGGATGAGGACAGGAGGAAGCCAGATATGACTAAGGAAGATATGCAAAAGTGACAAGGCTGAGAATGCAGGAGAAAGGAAATACAAGACACAGGAGAAGAGACTGTAGAAGAAAGGAAGACCTGGAGGGGCTGCAAGTTCTGGCAAAGAGTTGCAGGGCTTCCCAGGTGGCCCTAGTGGTAAAGAACCTGCCTGCCACTGCAGGAGATATAAGAGGCTTAGGTTCAGTCCCTGGGTTGGGAAGATCCCCTAGAGAAGGAAATGGCAACCCACTCCAGTATTCCTGCCTGGAGAATCCCACGGACAGAGGAGCCTAGTGGGCTATACTCCAGAGGGTTGAAAAGAATCAGACACGACTGAAGCAATTTAGCACATGCAACCTAGTGATCAAGGCAATAATTGCAACTACCCAAGGAAAAGAAAGCAGGAAAATGGTTGGTAACTGGAAGAATACATTCTAGACAGAGGGAGAAGCAATATTGAGTCATCAGGATTTAGTTATTGATTAAGATGGAAGAAATAACCAGGTCAAATTCCAATTGTATGAGCTGAAAATTAAAATTAGAATAAATTTTATAATAGATTCCTCCAAGTTAAAATAGGCATAATTTGAAGGCTTCCCCTTTTTTTGTTGTAAAAAAACACACACACACCTGGTAACATTTGTTAAAAGGTCCTGGGTATTTTGTCTTAAGGAAGTCATTACAGTTTGACCTTTACAAAGTTGCTCTCTAGATTCTGGAGTTTGCCATTTAAAGTACTCAGCAGTCTTCATTACAGGTGAGCTGAGAGAGGGGGGCTGAGCCACCCCAGTGGATAAGCATGACTCACTGGCCCCCTGCCCATAGTAAGCTTATATGTCTCATGTAACAGGATTAGCACAAGGTAGTGATGCAGACAGACTTTTCAGGAGGAAGATAATGATGATCTATGGTTTTTCTCTTTCTTTCCTGATAATCCCAATATAATTTTCCTCCCAAATTCAGTCTGGGAAGTAACCATATTTAGGAACACCTATCTAGCATGAAGGAATAACCTAAAATGTATACTGATTTCTCTCCTGTACCCTTGTTCTACACAGTACTGTTGCCTGGTAATTATAATGTATCATGGGTTAAAAAGAACCCCCAAATTTCTATTGTCTTATCCAGATTTTTTTTGTCAGACATTCAACCCTCAAGACAAAATATCTAGGACAAAAACTTACATATACATTACTAGGCTGTGGTTGATTGTAAGCTAGAAAAGAGGGGCACTTTGACTAATGCTTTTCAAAGGAAAAAAATAATATTTAAAATTCATTATAAGCACTAATTCATAATAACCATGTCATTTTATGACCTCACTTCAACTCTGCAGCACACAAACATAAAAATAAACCTCTTGTTTCTCTGCCCCTTCTTGGTACATTTTTACATCCTCCTACGAACCTCAAAAAACAAAGTAGTACCTAGGGAGGAGTTGGATGAGGAGATTTATGAGGATAAAGCCATGCTGTGATGGCTCTGCAGTCAGAAGTGACCCTAGGGAAATGCTATTTAGTCTACCTGAAGAAAAATAATACAGATATGTAACAGGAAAGTTGTTGTAATTTCTGGATGAAAAATAAACTTTGTGCTAAACTGGGACAGACTGAGGAGGCGCATGTCTTCTCATCGATACACTTATTTATTTGATCCCTAATTTTAAGCTGGAATTTTCCCTGAGATGTGTGTTTAACTTCTGATTGACAACAACTAGCACGGTATCCTCAGTCTGTTGAGGCTTTCATTACTGCCAAGCTTATTATGGAACAAATCAAAACCTCATACACAGAGGTCTCCGGAAATGCCGATTGTTGCAAAATTTCATTTTGTCAACCACACTTCTGTACAGAATATGCCCAAACTGTAAACTGAATTAAATCATGACTCATTTTTAGTCCCTTAGTCTAAATAAACGCAAAATCCCCAGTGGACAGCGACTTATGCTTAACCCAATAGGCAGTTAGGTGCTCACGTGTGTTTATGACATTTTTCTCTCACTGTCCAAGACCCCCTCTGACTTTCTCACCCACTCCCTAAAAGAGAATTTTTAAATTTCTGTTTGTTACCTCTTACCGACATTTATTTTGACAATTTTTTTCTGACAGTCCATCTTCATCCTCTCCCATGATATCCACAGCTGAAAATATCAAAGCAACGAGGATGGCAAAGCAACACACCAGCGCAAAGATCACGATGCACTTCTGCTGGGACTGCAAGAGAGAGAAGATAGAGAAAAGTAAGTGAAGCAGCTGTGGCTTAGGGACTTCAAGCTGTGACAGCTTTTCTAAAAGCTCCATGCAAAACCCTTTGGGGAAGAGTTAGTTTTCTTACTGCCAGAGGAGCACTACTCTCTGGATGAAATGTCTAAGACCTTTATACTTATTCCTTAACACAGCTTTCAAACCCTTGCTAAATATGTTAGAATCTATTAAATAATTCAGGTGCTACATCAAGACTTCCAAATGAATTTGCTCTTTTTCTTTCTAATCAAAAGTATTCCAGAAAAGATGACTATAAGACCCATTACTGCAAATTAAAAATGAAACACAAGGTGGCTCAATAATTATTCTCTGTTCCCTGTTATCACCACTATGCAAACTGCATTTAAACTCTGTATCCTCTTGCTTTTCGCATCTCATCTTCCTCTTAAGATCTTTATGGTGCGATGACTTCAGGAAAGATGCCCTTGGTGGTCAGGATCAATTCTGCACTTTGACCAGAAAACTGCATCTATCAGATGCCAGCATCATGGGTCATTAAGCAACATCATGCATTTCAAAACACTGAATAAAATCTTAACCAATGTTCATGGTGTTGACAGGATTTTCACTTAGAAATCCAAACCCAAGTTTCAGGTGTTAAAATAAATCATGTCCTTATCTTTAGACCCAAGTGTTATAATGTTATCTCTATGTCCAGGGGTTCATGGTCAAAGGTGGCAGAAAATCAGGCTATGTTACTAGGCAAAAACCATGACCACGGGGACAAATAATTTTGCCTACATTCTTTTTATTAGATAAATTGAGATGGGGAGAATAGAAGAAAGAGCAATTTTAAAAAATATTTTTGCAGCTTCTAGGGAGTATTTTCAGAAGGAGCAAGAATGACCTTTGACCAGGCAGCCAGGAGCATTCTCTTAGCAATGGGACACATACGCACAGATATGCATGTACAGGCACATAGATTTCAGAGCTTTGGCGACACCAGCTGGCTTTGTTTCCTCCTACCACCCTCCTGCCCTTCATCCCTGCAGCCACATGGTCTCCAAAGAATCATGGAATCTTCTAAAGTACAGTGTCCAGTTTGTCCAGCGGCAGCCTCAGGTTACAGATTACACAGAAAGATGTAGTCTGGAAATAATTTTGTTGCTGCGACCAGGCACTACCACTTCAAATGGTTGTTTCTTTCTAGTGTTTTCTAACCCTCCCTCAGGTCTCATCTCACAGAAGAACCTGTTCCAAGTCCACTCGTGCCTGTCATTATGTTCTTCTCCTACTGCACACTCAGGGATACAGTGAGAGAAAACACAAGTAAGATATACCATTGTTCTTTAACCACATGTTCTGGGTACCTCTAGGGCATCTACAAGCAACAAACCAAGAGCCTAACAAATAGAAGGTGCTCAAGAGGTAGTGACTGTATAAACAAATACAGAGTGGATGAATGAAATGAGAATCACCACGCAAATGGAGAGCAACATGAGGTATTGCTTCCAGTGACCTTCCTGAAACAAAATTGGTTCATTTCCACCTTTTGGTGACTGTAAATCTTGCAGCTCATTCTTTTTCACATTGTTTGGGATCTAGAGGCAAATCTATGGGCCTAGCTTATCAACTCTGCAAAATTCTGCAGAATAGATTATGCATTCATCTTGCTCCTTTACTTGGCATTCATCCTTGAATCTTCACTAATTTTAAAGAACCAGCGCTATAAACTTGTTGAAGGCTCAGACTTTAGAAAAAGATTGCTTGGACTCTGCCACTTAATAGCTGTATGCCCTTGGGCAAGTATTTAGCCTTTATGCTTTAGATTCTTTGTCTGTAAAATGGGCATAATAATAACAACAACTGCCTTATAGGATTGTTATTAAAAGTTAAATTAAATAAGATAATTTATGTAAGTACTTAGAACAGTGCCCAAAAAATAAAGAGCACTAAATGAGTGTTATTGTTAGTATATTGTACTATATGAATCTCTGTAAGTTGCCTCAAGTATTTTGGGGAAACAAGGTAAAGATATGAATAAACCGAAACATACAACAAAAAATGCAAGGAGGTCTAGAGAAAGGCTGAGAGATAGACAGAGACAGAGAAGAACAGGAAGAAATAAGACAAAAAGAGAGAAAAGAAATGTGAGTTGGAAGTTTTCTAGGATAAAATTAAGAAACTGATCTAGATCAGTATTCACAATTCAAAACACAGCATTTCTCAAACTAAAGCATGCATCTAAATTACCTGGAGAGCTTATTAAAACATTCATTGACGAGCCCCACTTCCAGAGTTTTTGATTCATTAGGTCTGGGGTGGGGCCCACGAACATGCATTTATAACAATTTCCCATGGGGATGTTGATGATCCCAGCCCAGGTGCCATACTTTGATGTATCAAAGTGTCATCTCTACTAAATGCTGCTTAATATATATTCAGTATTCAAATCCACCTGCCTACAGTATTTTATTTTCAAACATTAAAGGGATCATGATAAATACACCCTACTAATCCAAACGTAAATCTTGCAATTTTTTTTCTTTGTGAAGGTTTAAAAAATTATTTAAACAATAATTTTTTTAACTTTTTGAATAAATTTTCTTCTGCTCTTTACTTGATATTTTAATGATACTCATCATTCATATAATCAGAAAATGTTTGCTGTTAGTTACTTCATTAAAAAGAAAATAAATCACCAGGGTCCCACTGAGATATGACTGTCATCAACATTTTCTTCTGGTTCTTTCCTATATCACATCTACCTATATAGAAATCTGATAATATTAATAGCATTCTTTATACAGTTTTGCATCCTGCTTTTTGTACAACATCATGTTTTACTATATTAAATATTCTTTTAAAACATAGTTTTAAGTTGTTGTGTAGTGTTTCACTGCATGAAAAATAATTCTCTCCTTTGCTCACAAATCTCTCCTTCAAAGCCACTAATTCTATGACAGAAATAAAGATTAAACATTTCCCCCATTTTATTAATTTCTCTATAAATTATAAATAGAAACACACAAAAAACTTTTAGAGATTTAAAATAATATGATATTCACATTAATTTAATACAGAAGATCCTCTAACCCAGGATAATACAATTAAATATTTTCTCAGAATCCTAGAGACAGCAGCATGTCAGCTGTGGGTACTGTATGTAGGTCAAGAAGCAATAGTCAGAACCAGACATAGAACAATGAACTGGTTCAAAATTCAGAGAGGAGTATGTCAAGGTTGTATATTGTCACCCTGCTTATTTAACTTATATGCAGAATACATCCTGTGAAATGCTGGGCTGGATGAATCATAAGCTGGAATCAAGATTGCTGGGATAAACATCAATAACTTCAGGTATGCAGATGACACCACCCTAATGGCAGAAGGCGAAGAGGAACTAAAGAGCTTTTTGATGAAAGTGAAAGAGAAGAGTGAAAAAGTTGGCTTAAAGTTCAACATTCAAAAAACTAAGATCATGGCATCTGGTCCCATCACTTCATGGCAAACAGATGGGGGGAAAAGAAAACAGTGGCAGATTTTATTTTCTTGGGCTCCAAAATCACTACGGACGGTGACTGCACCCATGAAATTAAAAGAGGTTTGCTCCTTGGAAGAAAGACCATGACAAATCTAGACAGCATGTTCAAAAGCATAGACATTACTTTGCTGACAAAGGTCCATATAATCAAACCTATGGTTTTTTCAGTGGTCATGTATGGATGTGAGAGTTGGGCCATGAAGAAGACTGAGCGCCAAAAAATTGATGCTTTTGAACTGTGGTGTTGGAGAAGACTCTTGAGAGTCCCTTGCACAGTAAGGAGATCAAACCAGTCAATCCTAAAGGAAATCAGCCCTGAATACTCATTGCAAGTACTAATGCTGAAGCTCCAATACTTTGGCCACCTGATGTGAAGAACTGACTCATTGGAAAAGACCCTGATGCAGGGAAAGACTGAAGGCAGAAGGAGAAGGGGATGACAGAGGATGAGATGGTTGAATGGCAACACCAACTCAATGGACATGAGTTTGAGCAAACTTTGGGAGATACTGAAGGACAGAGAAGTCTGGCATGCTACAAGTTCATGGGGTCGCAGAGTTGGACATAACTTAGCAACTGAACAACAGCAACAAAGTCTTAAATAATCTAAATTTCTACCGTAAGAATGTAGAAATCTTTTTTTAAAAAAGCAAGATAAACTGAAAATAGAGAAATAGAAATAATACAGACCAGAATTCATTTAAATACAAAATAAAAAATACCAAGAAGATTTAACAATGAAACAAAAGCCTGGTTCTTTTGGAAAATCAATAAAATTGATAAATTTTCAGCTATACCTATATGAAAAAAGCAAGGAGACGCAAATTAAAAATAGCTCTATTAAGTCATATAAAATGAACCAAAAATAAGGTAATATTATGAATAAGTTGAAATTAATCAGTGTAGATAAAATGGACAACTTTTGCAAAATAAAATTACTAAACCTCACTCAAAAAGAACCAGGTAAACTTAATACCCTTATATCAATGAAAGGAAATGAGTTTTTAAATTTAAAACGTTCACACAGAGGAAACTCCAAGTTTAGGTGATATCATTTTAGAAATCAGTTCAGTTCAGTTCAGTGGCTCAGTTGTGTCCAACTCTTTGCAACCCCATGGACTGCAGCATGCCAGGTATCCCTGTCCATCACCAATCCTGGAGCTTACTCAAACTCATGTCCATTGAGTCAGTGATGCCAATCCAACCATCTCATCCTTTGTCGTCCCCTTCTCCTGCCTTCAATCTTTCCCAGCATCAGGGCCTTTTCCAGTGAGTCAGTTCTTCGCATTAGGTGGTCAAAGTATGGAGTTTCAGCTTCAGCATTAGTCCTTCCAATGAATATTCAGGACTGATTTCCTTTAGGATAGACTGATTGGATTTCCTTGCAGTCCAAGGGACTCTTAAGAGTCTTCTCCAACACCACAGTTCAAAAACATCAATTCTTCAGCTCTCAGCTTTCTTTATAGTCCAACTCTTACATCCATACATGACCACTGGAAAAACCATAGCTTTGACTAAACAGACCTTTGTCAGCAAAGTAATGTCTCTGCTTTTTAATACACTGTCTAGGTTGGTCATAGCTTTTCTTCCAAGGGGCAACTGTCTTTTAATTTCATGGCTGCAATCACCATCTGCAGTGATTTTGGAGTCCCCTAAAATAAAGCGTCTCACTGTTTCCACTATTTCCCTATCTATTTGCCATGAGGTGATGGGACCCGATGTATGTTCTCAGCTTTCTGAATGTTGAGTATTAAGCCAACTTTTTCACTCTCTTTCCCTTTCATCCAGAGGCTCTTTAGTTCCTCTTCACTTTCTGCCATAAGGGTGGTGTCATCTGCATATCTGAGGTTATTGATACTTGTCCTGGCAATCTTGATTTCAGCTTGTGCTTCGTCCAGCCCAGCATTTCTCATGACGTACTCTGCATATAAGTTAAATAAGTAGGGTGACAATATAGCTTTGATGTACTCCCTTCCCTATTTGGAACCAGTCTGTTGTTCCATGTCCAGTTCTAACTGTTGCTTCTTGGACTGCATACAGATTTCTCAGGAGGCAGGTCAGCGGGTCTGGTATTTCCATCTCTTTCAGAATTTTCCACAGTTTGTTGTGATCCACACAGTCAAAGGCTTTGGCGTAGTCAATAAAGCAGAACTAGATGTTTCTCTGGAACTCTGTTGCTTTTTTGTGGAGAAGGCACTGGCAACCCACTCCAGTACACTTGCCTGGACAATCCCATGGACAGAGGAGCCTGATAGGCTTCAGTTCATGGGGTCGCTAAGACTGAGCATCTTCACTTTCACTTTCCACTTTCATGCATTGGAGAAGGAAATAGCAACCCACTCCAGCATTCTTGCCTGGAGAATCCCAGGGACAGGGGAACCTGATGGGCTGCCATCTACGGGGTCACACAGAGTCGGACACAACTGAAGCGACTTAGCAGCAGCAGTTTGCTTTTTTGATGATCCAATGGATGTTGGCAATTTGATCTTGGTTCCTCTGCCTTTTCTAAATCCAGATTGACCATCTGAAAGTTCATGGTTCACGTACTGTTGAAGCCTGGCTTGGAGAATTTTGAGCATGTGAGATGAGTGCAATTGTGTGGTAGTTTGAGCATTCTTTGGCATTGCCTTTCTTTGGGATTGGAATGAAAACTGACCTTTTCCAGTCCTGTGGCCACTGCTGAGTTTTCCAAATTTTCTGGTATATTGAGTGCAGCACTTTCACAGCATCATCTTTTAGGATTTGAAATAGCTCAACTGGAATTCCATCACCTCCACTAGCTTTGTTGGTATTGATGCTTTCTAAGGCCCACTTGACTTCACATTCCAGGATGTCTGGCTCTAGGTGAGTGATCACACCATTGTGATTATCTGGGTCATGAAGATCTTTTTTGTAGAGTTATTCTGTATATTCTTGGCACCTCTTCTTAATATCTTCTGCTTCTGTTAGGTCCATACCATTTCTGTCCTTTATTGAGCCCATCTTTACAGGAAATGTTCCCTTTTATCTCTAATTTTCTTGAAGAGATCTCTAGTCTTTCCCATTCTATTGTTTTCCTCTGTTTCTTTGCATTGATTTTAGAAATAAACATTATCAATTCCATAAAATTTTTTCCAGAAAGCGGAAGAGAGGGAAAATCTTCCTAACACATTCTGAGGTTACTTTTACCCTGATAGAAAAACCAAACACTTAAGAAAAAACTTTTTTCTCCTATTGTTTAATGATGCATTGCCTAGAAAACCAAGTCACTACAGTCATAATGCAACATTTATTTAATGTCTACCCCACTCAAAAGGAGCACAAGGAGGGATCTGCAATGGCCATAACCTCAACAGGGAACAGAATTTCTCAATTTTCTTCAGAATTCTTACAACAATTGCAGAAGATCTTATCCATCTGAGCACACCTTGAACTGAAAGACAAAACATCAGCTACACAGTCTGCCTTTTTTTTTTTTTTTTTAAATGCATACTACAGTTCTCCCAATGGTACTTAAGGGTGTCCCTCTTTTAGGAAATTTTCACTCTTTTTACCAGACCAATAATGAAAATTATTTCTACAGTAACATAAAGGCTTATATCTTTTCCCTTTCAAGGACATGCAAATTCATTATCTGATCATGCATTAATTTTCTACCTTTTGGTCTCTTTCACTAAACTGAGCTCTTTGAGTTCTACAATCTTGCCTAGATCTATATGCATGGCAGACATGGTCGATAAATATTTGTTGAATAAGTGATGAATAAATAATGAGGGGAAAGGGCTAAAAAATCAAAATGGTGATTGTTTTTTTTTTATAACCCTGTTTATTTATTATTTCTACAATTTCCTGTGGATTCCCATAACAGAAGAAATTCTATTTGTAAAATTGAACATGAAAAAAATTAAAGAGATCAACATTAGCTAACACAAGGATAACTGTAGTAGAGATGGTATCTTTTCCAAAATACCAGGACAGAAAACAAAAACTCAAGTTTGAATCAACATATTAACTGAGCACAAGAACCTACTCCCAATATTACACTAAATCATTAGAGATGAAGAACAGATATAATAATGATAATGATAATTTTTTAATAGTGTTTGACAACTAAAAGTTGCCATCCATGGACAAGAAATTTTGAAGATTTACTGTAAATTAGATTGATCAAGGAGATCAAAGCCCAAGACACACATGTATACAAACATGGTAAGTCACTTCAGCCGTGTCTGACTTTTGTGCAACCCTAAGGACTGTAACCCACCTCGCTCCTCTGTCCACAGGATTCTCCAGGCAAGAATACTGGAGTGGGTTGCCATTTCCTACTCCAGGGGATCTTCCTCACCCAGGGATTGAGCCCATGTCTGTTACTTCTCCTGCCTTGACAAGTGGGTTCTTTCCCACTAGTGCCACGTGGGAATCCCCAAGACACTCATAGGAAAGCACAAACAGCTATAAAGGAGAGCTCTAAGTGTAGAGGTGATAGAAGAAACTGGAAGGAACTTTGGAATGACAGACACTATACAGGCACACCTCAGAGATACTGCAGGCTTGGTTCCAGACCACTGCAATAAAGTAAATATCATAATAAAGTGAGCCACAAATATTTCAGTGTTCCAGTACTTATAAATTTATGTTTACACCATACTGGTCTATTAAGTGTAAAATAGCATTATGTCTACAAAAACAATGCACATATCTTTAGTAAAAATGCTTTATTACCAAAAGTGCTAACCATCATCTGAGCTTTAAGCGAGTCATCATATTCTTGCTGGTGGAGGGTGTTGCCTTGATGTTGATGGCTGCTGGCTGAGCAGAGTGGTGGTTGCGGAAGAACGGGTGACTGCAGCAATTTCTTAAAATAAGACAATGGTGTAATTTGCCACATCAATTGAGTATTCCTTTCATGAGTGATTTCTCTGTAACATGTAATGGCAATGTTATCTTTTACCCACCATAGAACTTCTTTCAGAATTGTAGTCAATCTTCTCAATCACTGCTGTGGCTTAATCAACTAAGTTTATGTAATAATCTCAATCTTTTGTTGTCATTTCAATAGTCTTCACAACCTCTTCACCAGGAGTAGATTCCATCCCAAGAAATCACTTTCTTTGCTCATTCATAAAAAGCAATCTGTTCAAGTTTGACCATTGCAGTAATTCAGTCACACTTTCAGACTCTACTTCCAATTCTAGTTACTTCCTTCAGTGGTCTTGAAACCCTCAAAGTACACTTAAAATGCTCAGTAATCATGTTGTAAACAGATTTGATATCATCCAGACTCAGTTGTTCCATTCATAGAGCACAGGCAGAGTAAATTTAATGTAATTCTTAAGGGCCCTAGGATTTTTGAAATGATAAATGAGCACTGGCTTCAACTTAAAGTCACTGGCTGCCTCTAACAAGAGTCAGCCTATCTTTTGAAGTTTTGAAGTCAGGCATTGACTTTCCTTTATAGCTACAAGGGCTTCCCTTGTGGCTCAGCTGGTAAAGAATCTGCCTACAATACAGGAGACCTGGGTTTGATCCCTGGGTTGGGAAGATCCCTGGAAGAAGGGAAAGGCTATGCACTCCAGTATTCTGGCCTGGAGAATTTCATGGACTGAGTCAGACACGACTGAGTGACCTTCACTTTTTCACTATAGCTATGAAAGTCCTAGACGGCATCTTCTTCGAATATAAGGTTGTTTTGTCCACACTGATATGTCTTTCAATATATCATAGTAAGCCCAAGTCCTTTCTGCTTACTGTGATTGAAGGTTTTTTTCTGAAGTCAGTTGGTTAAGACTGCTTCATGTTTCTTATATAAATTATTTTTTTTTTTCCCCAATCACAGTAAAGGTTGACATGTCATCCAACTGGGGGCAAAAGAAAAAAAATCTGTCATTTCATATAGCCACCTTCATTAATTATCTTGGCCAGATCTTCTGGATAACTTCTTGCAGCTTCTACATCAGCACTAGCTGCTTCATCTGGTGCTTCTGTTACAGAGACATCCTCCTTCCTTGAAGTTCATGAACAAACCTCTGATAAAGCTTTTCTTCTGAAATTTCCTCATCTTTCTCAGCCTTCATAGAATTGAATATGCAACATAAAAGTTGCATCTTCCTATACACAGAAAAGTGCTAAACTAATTAACTCTGTACTTAATGACCTCATACTTGCAGTCTGTAGGTCTGTATTGTGGAGGATGGGCAAAGAAGTATAATATAATATGATCTATACCTCTATAGGGCTGGGAGAGAGATGTGACTGTGATCCATTTCATGGAAGAGTTCCATCTGAGCAGGCCAACTCTGTTGCCTCCCACCTTCTCTTCTATGCACATCTAATTTCTGGAATACAGAATTAGGGATTTCCTCTATACTCATCATGAAGAGAAAAAAGATATTTTGAATATCAGTGAATGAACAAGAATGCTTTATATAAGTCCATAAGAAGCAGCCAATATTTAATGGCTGAAATGTTATACTTTCATCTTCTCTGTGCCCCCACTTCCATTATAGATAAAGTTAAACAAAAAGTAACAACAAATTGTCAGCTGGTCTTTGAAAAGTTGAGGGCCTATTCCTCAGAAGTTGTGTATTCTACACTCTGCTTTTAACGAGCCGAGAAAAAGCTCTGAATCTTTCAATATATCAAAGTAAGTCCAAGTCCTTTCAACTTACAGTGAAAGTCAGTTGGTTAAGACTGTTTTATGTTTCTTATATAAATTACTTCCTGATCACAGTGAAGTTTGATATTTTACCCAATTGGAGGCAAAAGAAAAAACATTGCTGACAAAACTCAACAATCTTTATTTTAAACTAATTAAAATGCAAAGAAAAGCAAGGATTGACCTCGGGTATAACAGTGAAGTGAGCAAAAAAACAAATTTTATCTTTCATCCCCTGTGTTCAGTTTCCTCTTATGTGAAAAAGAAACACACACACCCCACATTTATAAAAGGGTGTGTTCAGGGAAGCTTGGAGTTGGAGTAGGATGGAACTTAAAGCCATCTAATATTAATTTCCCACTCAGTGCAGGGGTCTCATTGGAAACAACACCATCCTTCTCTGCTAAGACACTTCTAGCTACCAGTCTCCCTACTTAATGAGTCAGAACTAATTTTTGAAGGTTCTTATTGACATACGAAGACATTCAATGAATAGAAGCATATCTTGGATCGCCATGACTAATGCCTACCCAGATGGCCCCTTCCCCTCTTACTTCTTCCTAATTCTCTTTGCCTCTTTT
Organism: Muntiacus reevesi; assembly: GCF_963930625.1. Classification (NCBI taxonomy): domain Eukaryota; kingdom Metazoa; phylum Chordata; class Mammalia; order Artiodactyla; family Cervidae; genus Muntiacus; species Muntiacus reevesi. The sequence continues at coordinate 81,186,697 of NC_089253.1, read as the reverse complement.
CCTGCTCGTCCCCTCCTCATCCCTTCATCTCCCTCCTTAGTCGCTCTCTTTTCGGACTTCCTTCTCTCCTTTATCTCCTCACTGCTTTCCATCTCTGCCACTGTTCTTACTCTCTTTCAAAACTTCCAATCCCCTGCCCCCACACATCCCAGTTTCCTCCTGTTCCTTAATCCACTCTGGAGCTTCTGCGGGGTTTTCCCACAGAATTCACTCTCTTCCCACCCTAATTACCAGGAAGGAGTCCTGAAAAAAATACAAATAGTAATATCCTGAGGCGGTGGATAAAGAAATGCAATTTTGTAATATAGACAAGTCAGGTCATTAAGAGTAGAAGGGAGAAGGGCAGAGGTAAATATTTTAGTACATACTTTAAAAGATTTCAATAGAATTCAAATCTTGTTTAATTAACAGCACTGGAGGAAAAATGTTTTCTATTTTTACATATACCAAACTGCCCCTCTCCCTGAACCATTAATTTATTAACTTTCTTTTTCAAAGACTCAGGAAAAAGTCCATCACAAGCCACACATGCAGGCATAGCTACTTCCATATACCTAGCAGGATAATCTATAAGAACATTGCTTTGTGAAGCCAGGGAGAATGTAGCAAATATCTGAACAAAGCACCACATTGAGCCACGGAACAATCACTTTCTGCAGAGAGTGTCATGAACTGTGGTTCTCAGGCTGAAAGGAAGCTGAGCTGAGTTGCTGTCAAGCTATACATAAATCTTCCTTTGGTTTAGCCATTCATAGCAATTGCTCTTCAAGCTTTCATGCCTTCCTACCACAACATATTTATCACTCCCGCAAAAGCAAAACAAAACACCTTATAAATTCCAAAGCAACAAAATAAATTTATTAGAAGATCATAAGAGAACCTATTGTACAGCAGAGGGAACTCTACTCAATTCTGTGATGACTTAAATGGGAAAGAAATTTAAAAAAGAGAGAGGATATATGTATACACTGGAAGGAAATGGCAACCCCTCCAGTATTCTTGCCTGGAAAATTCCATGGACAGAGGAGCCTGTCAAGCTACAGTCCATGGAGTCGCAAAGAGTAGCCATGACTGAGCAACTGAGCACATATGTATAAATAGAGCTGATTCACTTCACTGTACAGTAGAAACTAATATGACATTGTAAAGTAACTATACTCTTAATAAGGATTACTTTTAAAAAAGAAGATCAAGGAACTGGGAAGAGAAAACGAGTAAGTATGGTTTTCATGTTCTTTCTTTTCTTCCTTGGAGCAATGCTCCATCAATCTCTCCATTCATCACAAAGGCTGATGTGGGTTCTAGTTCCTCATCAAGGTTTCATATACATGGACAGGGATAACTAGCACCAATTACATATGGCTTTAGAGTTTACAAAGCTGTTACGTGTACAAGTCTGTCATTCCCTGCTTCTCCTTTTCTGATCTTCTCTCTTTGAGTTAAGATTCCCGAGCTGCCCAAGCCTACCTTCAGAGTCTTCAGGCAGTGGAATCAGGTTAGATGTTTGTTTAGGGCTGTTCCTGGGCAGAGAATGGTCAGGAGTGATGAATCCAAGTGCTAGGAACTATGCTGTCTAGTTTTCTAAAAGGTCTAAGTAGTGTTTCTTACACTGCAAGGACATCAAATCAGGGATTTCATAGCTGCTTGCCTCACAGAGCAGAGTTTAATTTTTTATAGTAAACACAGCTTCTCCCCACAAAAGCACCAGAGAATAGCTGCCTTGCTATTCATTCTAAGCAATGGAATCTCATATTCTACATTAGGAACTTGACCCAGTCCCAGGACAACCTCATATAGGAGGCTTGATATCCTGAGGAAATAGTGGTAGATGAATAAACAGATAAATAACTCAACAACAACAATAAAATAAACAACTCCATTAAAAAGTGGGCAAAGGACTTGAACAGACATTTCTCTCTCTAATGAAGATGTACAAATGGTGCTAAACATCACTTTAGGGAAATGCAAATCAAAATCACAATGAGATATTACTTCATAATCATTAGGATGGCTAGTACCCAAAATAAACAAAGAAAAACAAAAAAAACAAAAACCAGTGTTTGTGAGGATGTGGAGTAACTGGAACCCTTGAGCATTGCTGGTGAGAATGTAAAATGGTGATGACCCTATGGAAAATTATCTAGAAGCTCCTCAAAAACTAACAATAGAAACACGATATGATCCAGCCATTCCACTTCTAAATGGAAAGGATGGAAAGCAGGGACTCCAACAGAGATTTATACACCCATGTTCTTAGCAGCATTATTTACAACAGACAAAAGGTAGAAACAGTCCAAATCAACGGATGAATGGATAAATAAATCATGTCTTTAGCTATATCTGTTCATTTGGAGATATATACACACACAATGAAATATTATTCAGCCTTAAAAAGGATAGAAATTCTGATACATGTCACAACAGTGGATGAACCCTGAGAACATTATGCTAAGTGAAATAAGCTGAATACAAAAGAATACATACCATATAATTCCACCTATATGAGGTACCTAAAGTATAAAGAAAGTGGAACAGTGGTTGCCAGGGGTTAGAGGGAGGGAGGGATGGGGAACCATTGTTTAATGAGTACAGTTTCATTTTGCAGTATTAAAAGGGTTATATGGACGGATGGTGCTGATAGTTGTACAACAATGTGAACATACATAATACCACTGAATCATACACTTAAAATGGTTAAAACAGTAAACTTTATGTAATGTGTATTATAAAGAAAAACCCAACAACCAACAACTGCTGAGTTTGGACTTTATCAGCTTTTCCTCTCTACCTAGGACTTTTTCTAAATAGTTCAAAGGCTTCCTCATGGCCCCAGACTCATTCCCGGGTCATCCACACTTCAGAAACTTTCTTCCACATTCCAGGAAGTCAATACTTGCTGATTTTAGGTGGCACTCTTTGCTTCTCCTGCCGAGGAGATAACTAGCTAAATCCATTAGTCCCGCCGTGGGATATATGGGGTACAAAGCTTCCACTCCTGGTAAGAACACCAGGCACTTTTTTGGGGGGGGGGTGAATGTTGTCTATAGTGTTCATGAGGTCACTTATATGCACAGGGTGGAGTTCCCAGGTGAAATGTAACCTGCACAGTCACCCTTCAGATGATGCCTATACCAAATACACTGAAACCCACCAGGACACTTGACTGCCCATCCTTTATGAGCTGCCTATTCCCGTCTGAATGTACCTGGTTCTAGCTCCCTCCCAAATAAATCTCAGCTTGTTCCCTCATATCCAAGAACTGTACAGAAAAAATCATGTGTATGTGTTGGGGAAGGGGAGTACAACCAGCCATTGCTAAAAATATCACAGTTGAGTTACAGTTAAGCTATCTTCCTTTCTTCATTTTCTACTTTTATGAATTTGTGTATTTTTTCAAAGTCTTAGATTAAACAGGAGCACATCTTATATTTCATACTTTTTGTAGCTCCTATTTCTTTTTATGACAGGTCTACTTTTCAAGAGTTATATTTTTCTCCCTACAGTAAGTTTAGGGAAATATATGTGCCCGTCCACTTTCTACTGCCCTCTGCATCCCATGTGCATGCTAAGCTGCCCACTCAGTCATGTCTAACTCTTTGCGACCCCATGGACTGTAGCCCACCAGGCTTCCCTGTCCATGGGATTCTCCAGGTACGAATACTGGAGTGGGTTGCCATCCACTCCTCCAGGGGATCTTCCCGACCCAGGGATTGAACCTGTGTCTCTTACTACTCCTGCATTGGCAGGTGGGTTCTTTACCGCTAGCGCCGCCTGGGAAGCTCCTGCATCCCATATATTTAGGCAAAATGTCATGCTTAAAGGTGAAATCCTTTGCCTGGGCCCTGTTTACTGTCTCAAACATCTGCTTTTATTTTGTTACTCAATTTACCTTTTAGCAGATCCATCTTTTCATCAATTTCCAACAAACACACAAATTAAACCACATGAATATGTTAATGGATGTTAGTAAACCTACACAATATACTTCATTTGTCACCTGTGGCTCTCATGAAGACCCTTAGGAACACTAGGGCTTTTTGGTTACTACAGTAAACCAATGGAGTGACATTTGTTGGCAAAAGATTAAAGAGAGCTAACATTTATTCAAGGTCGTCACTGCTTCAAATATGCTGCACAATGAAATGTTCATATATATATATAATATATTAAGATAATATGAGACTACTAAGAAATTTCTCACTTATAGTGGGTATGCTCTCAAGCTCTGAGAGAAATATGTGCGCTTTTCCATCTTTGGAATATTTCAGTGGAAAGGTTTATTAATCCTTTCAACAATATTGCTGAGCTGTTGCCATTCTTATTAACTAGGAAACAAGAGATGAATAATTTACCCAGGGACCAGCATTTGGTAAGTGGCAGAAAATGAATGCAAATCCAACACAGAGCTCAACAAACCACAACCAAGCATCGACAGCCTCAGATAACAAAAAATCTTTTCATCCCAAATATCTTTCCTGAAAATTTCTCTTTGCTCTGTCCCACCACCCCAGAGCCCCACATCTGCCTATGCATTTTCTCAGCTAAGTTCTAAATTGCTCATTAGAGCTTAACTAAGTGTTGAACAATTTTGATCTATAGCTCTCATGACTGAAGCAGTTTAGTTCTTTTTAAGTTTATCACTCCTGTATTCAAAATACCTTGAGGACTATGCCCTAGGAAGTCTTTAAATCAATTCGCTTCTCCCCTTTTGCTATCTCCTATTCCACAATGTTTTCCAGCCAAAACCTTTGTGATAATCCACTTTCCATCATCATATTCATCTCGGGGCCTCTGTTCCTGCTGCTTTGGGAAAGGAACTGTACTCTGTACATCCATGGCTATGCTTTATTTCCAACACAAATTACATGCTATGACCTTGTGAAATGAGTCAAATGCTGGCTGTGTGCAAACACCTGTCTTCTTTGTTGAACTCCAGGTATATGTGAACTGAGGAATAACATTCCTCTAGAGGGTACTGTGCAACCACACCCTACTTCCAGCCAAAGTTCACTGCTTCACACAAATATGCACAGAAAGAGGGGAAAAAACGAACAAAAGAGGCTTCCCTGGTGGCTCAGTGGTTAAGAATGTCCACCTGCCAATGCAGGAGACACGGGTTCAGTACCCAGGCTGGGAAGGTCCCACATGCTGTGGAACAATTCAACAGGCAACAACTACTGAACCTGTTTTAGAGCCTGGGAGCTGCAACTACTGAGCTCATGCCACTAGATGTGTGCTCCACAACAAGAGAAGCCACAGCAATGAAAGCCTGTGCACCGCAACTAAAGAGTAGCTGCTGCTCAATGCAACTAGAGAAAAGCCTATGCAGCAACAAAGACTCAATACAGTCAAAAATAAACTAAAAAAATTTAAAAGAACTGAAATGAATAAGAGAGAAAAAAAGATTTTTGTCTGCTGCCAAACATGTAAAACAGTAACAGATGATGTTCTTGGGGATCCTAAAGATGAGACGAAAAGTATATTTTCTTCTATACTGTACAATTGCTTTAAAATTTACCTAGGATTCATTTTACTCAGAAGACAAGGAGACGAATGCCTTCTTAATAGCTGATCAATTCTAATTCCCAAGGGGAGGAGGCACGTGCTATAGCATACAGCAGGGGTCTCCAACCCCTGGGCTATGGACTGGTACCAGTCAGTGGCCTGTTGGGAACAGGGCCCCACAGCAGAAGGTGAGCAGTGGGCGAGCAAATGAAGCTTCATCTGTATTTACAGCCACTCCACACTGCTTGCATTACTACCTGAGCTCTGCCTCCTGTCAGATCAGTGGCAGCATGATAAATAATGTGCTTGAATTGCCCTGAAACCATCCCTGCTCCCTGGTCAATGGGAAAATTGTCTTCCAGGAAACCGGTCCCTAATGCCCAAAAGGTTGGGGATCACTGCCATATTATAGGGCCACATCAGCACCAGGGTCGGTCAGAAGGCAACAGCAGTGAGAGGAAAGCTTTTGCCAAAGACTTTGTTGTGGTTTCCAGGGAAAGAAATGGGTGAGGACAGTTAAGCAAATCTGAGCTAGGATTGGATAATTAGGATTAGGTAGTTTGAATAATTCTGGTGGGCTCTGGGGAATACGCGATGGTCTCTAGATGTGTGGTACCTGGCCCTGGGTGATTTGGGCAAGGCAAGTGTTGGCTTGGTGTGTGAAAGCTAGAAAAAGGAAGTGACTAGGGATTTGGGCTTTGGACTGGTTGATTTATATATGAAAGGTATGCTCACAGGCAAGCTGCTGACTATCTCTAGAAATTAGCTACTCCTTGGAAGCGCAGTCTGTCTAGGATGAACAGGACTCTAAGATGGCAAAGTGTCATAAAATACAGGAAAAAAGAAACCATTATTAATACTATAATGCTTCCCTTGTGGCCCAGCTGGTAAAGAATCTGCCTGCAACGCGGGAGATCTGGGTTTGATCCCTGGGTTGGGAAGGTCCCCTGGAGAAGGGAAAGGCTACCCACTCCAGTATCCTGCCCTGGAGAATTCCATGGACTGTACAGTCCATGGGTTGCAAACAGTTAGACATGACTGAGCGACTTTCACTTCACTTCACTTCAATGCAATAGGCTTTCCATTTTCATTTCTGTTTCATAGAAACAGAATGAACCAAAAGAAGAGCTGGAAACTAATCATTCCCAGTGGGCCCACAGTCCCATTGTTGGTGTTTTATAAATTCACAGCATCCATGCTCACTAAAGGACACTGCATCTTAATAAAGCCAAAAAATGTCTCTTACTAATATGAAAAACCACATTGAAGTTGGAATCCAACTGACATAGAATGATGTCATATTTGGGCTTCCCATGTAGCTCAGCTGGTAAAGAATCTGCCTGCAAGGCAGGAGACCATGGTTCAATTCCTGGATTGGGAAGATCTGCTGAAGAAGGGACAGGCTACCCATTCTAGAATTCTTGGGCTTCCCTGGTGGCTTAGCTGTGAATTAGATATTATCTTGTTTAACTGAATATTTTGTATTATCTTATATGCTGTTCTTAACACTGAGTGATGTACTCATTAATAAAAGAAAGGATTTTCTGTAATGATACTAAATTGAAAAATAATTATTTAAATGAAAAGCTCTTAGAGTTTATAATAAAACTCTTAGTCTACTTTCAGAGTGGAGGCTAGGGTTGTATAAGAGACAGAAAAGGTCACTAGTAGTAGGATGTCTCTCCTCTGAAGGTCCAGGAAGGATTCCCCACAGTGAAACCAAGACTTTTAATGACCTTACCTATCATTTCATAATAAACACTAAGGTCCTCAGATAAGAACTTCTTGGCAGAGAAGAACAATAAAATAATGAATGAAATATGTTTGGGTATATTGTAGTTCCTCAAACTAAAAGTTAATTAAGTCACATATAATGGAATATTCAGAAAACTAAGATCATGGCATCTGGTCCCATCACTTCATGGCAAATAGATGCAGAAATAGTGGAAACAGTGTCAGACTTTATTGTGGGGGGCTCCAAAATCACTGCAGATGGTGATTGCAGCCATGAAATTAAAAGACGCTTACTCCTTGGAAGGAAAGTTATGACCAACCGAGACAGCATATTAAAAAGCAGAGACATTACTTTGTCAACAAAGGTCCATCTAGTCAAGGCTAGACTAGGTTTTTCCAGTGGTCATGTATGAATGTGAGAGTTGGACTGTGAAGAAAACTGAGCACCAAAGAATTGATGCTTTTGAACTGTGGTGTTGGAGAAGAGTCTTGAGAATCCCTTGGACTGCAAGGAGATCCAACCAGTCCATCCTAATGGAGATCAGTCCTGAGTGTTCTTTGGAAGGACTGATGCTGAGGCTGAAACTCCAGTACTTTGGAGTACTCATGCGAAACTCCAGTACTCATGAAACTCCAGTACTCATGCGAAGAGTTGATTCATTGGAAAAGACCCTGATGCTTGGAGGGATTGGGGGCAGGAGGAGAAGGGGATGACAGAGGATGAGATGGCTGGATGGCATCACCGACTCGACGGGCATGAGTTTGAGTAAACTCCAGGAGTTGGTGATGGACAGGGAGGCCTGGCATGCTGTGATTCATGGGGTTGCAAAGAGTTGGACAGCACTGAGTGACTGAACTGAACTGAACTGACTGAATGAAATATTTGACATAGAAATATTTTGGTGCATGAATTTTTCAGAAGTCTGACTCACTCTCTAATGATTAAAATTTGGGGTTGAACAAAATTCATTCATGAAACAAATATTTATTCAGAGTCAATCAGTCTTAACAGTATCCTAGGCTCTGGAGATTTAGCAGCAAACCAGACAGATATGGTCTCTCCTCTTGGAGCTTCCATTTTAAAAGGAAAGGTAAACAATAAATAGGCAGTCAAATAAAAAGCAAGTTGACATCCGATGTTGAAAAATGCTACATAAAAATAAATAGGGTGACGTGATGGTGACTGAGGGTTAGCACTTTTGGTGGAGTGGTTAAGGAAGGCCTCTTTGAAGAAGTGACATTTTATCTAAGAACTGGAGGAGCTAACCAAGTGAAATCAAAGAAGTATTCCAGGGAGTGAGAATAGCAAAAGCAAAGAACTTTGGATGGAAATGCTCTAGGTTGGTATCTAGGTAATATGCATTTTATGTTCAGTAAAATAGAAAAACATTGAAGGATTTAAGGCAGGAAACTGGTATGCTATAACTGAACTTATTTTTACTCTGAACCATTTGAAAACAGGTTGTAGGCATGATGTTCCATTGCCCTTGAAATATTTCCACAACACAAAAACATTCTCCTACATAACTATAGTACATAACCAAAGCACAACCATTTAAAGCAAGACATTAGCACTTATACAATGTTACACTTCACAGACCCTTTTCAAATTTTATCAAATTTTACAACCCAATTGTAGCAAATGGGTTCAATTCAGGATGATGTACTGGAGCTAGTTGTTCTATCTCTCCAGTCTCATTGTTACTGCAGTGTTGCTTCTGCTAGACCTTCCAGTTCACAAAGTTAAGAAATAAATACATACTCACATTCTTCTCTCCCTCTTTTCCTCCTTCCTTCCCTCCCTCCCTTCTCTATTTATTTTGACATTTATCTTTATACATTAAAAACCATGAGTTCATTCCAACATCTCAAATTCCAGTCTATATCCCAGTTTGTTATCACTTTCCAGTTTTATATTTGTAACTCCCTTTGTTGACAGTAAGAAATCTTTTCCCCATTATGTCCAATATGCATATCTGTTCAATTCTCTCATGTGCAAGTAATCTCCCAACCCTGTTGGACCACCAACTTCCTTACTTAGTGCCAAATGTTGTCTCCAAGAAATATTAGGGAAGAGAAAAATGGACAGTGCTTCATCACTTCAAAAATATTTCTCCGGCTGATGGTGGAAGGCAAGACTAGAATCAGGAAGAAGTTAAGAGGCTGTACATTTATCAACTTAGTCAAGAAAAAAATGATTTAAGGATATAAAAATAAGTGGAAAAATCCAAAACATGTCTTGGAGCTAGACCTGGAGAAGTGAATGTGAGAGCTGGACCATAAAAAAGGTGGAGCACCAAAGAATTGATGGCTTTTGAATTGTGGTGCTGAAGAAGACTCTTGAGAGTTCCCTGGACTGCAAGGAGATCAAACTAGTTAATTTTAAAGGAAATCAACCCTGAATATTCATTGGAAGGATTGATGCTGAAGCTGAAGCTCCAATATTTTGGCCACCTGAGCTGACTCATTGGAAAAGACCCTGATGCTGGGAAAGACTGAAGGCAGAAGAAGGCAGAAGAGGATGAGATGGTTAGATAGCATCACCGACTCAATGGCCATGAACTTGAGCAAACTCTGGGAAACAGTGAGGACAGGAAATCCTGGTGTCTTGCAGTCCATTGGGTCACAAAGGGTTGGACACGACTTAGTGACTAAAAAACAACAACAATGATGCCAACTAAGCAGTTGAATATGAGTCTGGAGATCAGAGGAAGGATTGGGACTAAAGATATACAGACTGACAGCAGCAGCAGCATTGAAAGCGGCATTTAATATTGTGGGGCTAAAAGAGATGTCCAAGGAAAGAATAAAGATAAAAATGAAAAGGGAGCCTGAGGCCAAGCCCTAACGTTCTCTAACAGTAAAAATATGTCAGAGGAGAATGAGTCAGCAAGAAAAAGATAGAAGGGGGAGCTATGAGACAGGAATGTACTCAGGAGATGACAGTGTCCTGGAAACCAAGAAAAGAAAGTGTTTCAAGTAGGAGGGAACAGCTGACTATATCAAAAGTTGCTGATGTGTTTGGTAAGTCAAGAAAAAGAAGTGCCTAGAGGAATGGAAATTGGGGGATCTGGATAAAAGTATTTTACTATTACAGTAAGGAGGGTTGGAGGGGGTTAAAAAGTGAAAGAACACTGCCTTTCCAGCAATAAGGACAACTAGTTATCAGGAGAACTTTACTGATAGAAAACATATAAAGTGGTTCATAAAATATTTATTTATTACAGATTGGTGTCTATGGGCTTCCCAGGTGATGACAGTGGTAAAGAACCTGTCTGCCAATGCAAGAGACATAAGAGACACGGGTTCAATCCCTAGGTTCGGAAGATCCCCTGGAGAAGGGCATGGCAACCCACTTCAGTATTCTTGCCATGGAGAATGCCATGGACAGAGGAGCCTGGCAGGCTACAGTCCATAGGGTTGCAAAGAGTTGGACACAACTGAAGCAACTTAGCACACAGCACAGTGTCTTTATATTAAAAATAGATATAATTCATTTACAGGAAAAATAATATCTTTAATCACATGTGTTCCATTAAAATAAACATTGACATTTATTAATTATATTCAAATAGATTTTTATATCTTTTCAATTAAATTCCTTCAAAGACTAATATTTTTATCAAAATATTCACAGGTGCAAAATTTCGCATAGGTCTGAAGTGACAGTTCTCAGGGCAGAATTAGCATCTTCAGAGAAGTTTTGGTTTTCAGTGAAAACAAATGTCAGCTGTCTACCAGATCCGGGTCTAGCACACTGTTCTCTAGCACTTTCCTTTCCTTCTTGCAAAGCAGCTGCTGAAACGGGATCAGCAATTCTCAGGCTGGGGGTCTCACATCTTTTCCCTTGAATTTTCTTTTGCCACTTCTTAGTAAGCTCTTCTCAATTATTTTCCTTCACTAATTCTATGTCTCTTTTAAACATTCAAGTCTTTTGTATCTTTAAGAAGTTGCCCTATGCCCTGATCATTGATGTCAGAACCCCTTTCTCCCCGATCTTGTTTTTCACTTATTCTTTTTCCTATCTTTTTCTTTTTTGAGGATCTTGCTTTGCCCAAGCTTTATTTTTATAAGTATTTTTCTACCTTCATTTTCTGTGTATATTTTCTTCTCTATACTACTCCAGAAGCTTCTGCCTCTGCTTTTGTCTAGTTTTATCTTTCAATAGAAACTGTGTCATTTTCATAAACATAAAACCTGCAAATTACTTTTCTCCTTAGTTCAAGTGTTTGGGGGCAAACTTAGGAGAAAAAAACCTTGCCAAGTCTAGAAAACTTAAGATTCCTGAATTTGAAGAAGAGGTTATATTCATGCTTTGCATAATCTTAAACATATGATATGTAAAGCTTTCATTCCCCTTTTAAACAGAGCTCTGTCGTCTATGGTCATGGGCAGGCAGGGCTATAAAACAGAGTCTAATGTGTTTTCCTGAGGTTTCTCTCATGTACATTTTTTTTTTTTTTTTTTTTTTTTTTGGCTGCTTGCTTGTTAAAGTAGAAGGAACCTGCTGTATGACTCTTCCTGGAAAGTAAGAATCCCAACATTTTGCCTCCTCGGTCATATTGGGCTGTTCAGCCTCAGGACTACAACACAAAAGCATTTGCATTGCTAGCAGAACCCATTGTAAAACTCAGTTTAACTCAGGAATGGCTATTTCCTGGCCACCACATCTATGAACTTTAAAATTTCACTTTGCAATTTGCTTGTGTTTCATATTACCTTTATAACCTTTTCAGGTTCTCCAGAGTCTTTCCACAATATTCTGACCAACTGCAAGTATGAAATGGTAACAAAATGATTTTCCAGGTTCTTATTTTGAAGAAAATGCACCATTAAATTATGTCCTTTTGTCCCATACACACTGTATCGTAAGAGAGAAACTATAGGTGGGTGGGGATTCCAGTGCTTTCAAATGCAGCCCCATTCTCCTCATAGAGGGCCAAAGTAGATCCCAGATTTTCCATTCCTGGTACCAAGTAGGTGGGAAAGATTTGCTCCCTTTGCCTTGGCAAAATTTTTAAAATGGTATTTATATGCACCTCAAATGCACATCCAGAAGTCTTTCTGTTTCATCAAACACCAGGATGTCAAAGGATCCAATGGCTAAATTCAGTCGCTCATCTTCCTTTAGAACGTGCCCTCTGAGTGGCTTGAAATTACAACTCTGAAGTTGTTAGCCCTCCAGTGTCCTTTCTGAGATTCCTGTGTATAGTATAAATAATTTAAGCAAAAAATGGCAGCTGCCTTGTTTGAATAGCCAGTTCTGTTGCTACAACCTGCTTTTCTTTAACACTTTTTTTTTTCTTAAAAGAATCTTCAAGATAGAAAGAAAAATGTGTTACCTTTTGACTCAGAAATATGCCCCTCAGAATCAACCTTGAAAATACAGCTTCATTAAAAAAAAAAAAACATGGATTGTTCTCACATTACTGTTCAGTAATAAAATATCGAGACAATAACCTAGGAGTAGCAGACTGATGAAATAGATCATGATGTATCCATTCTAATACTACACAGTGTTAAAAAGATTTCTCTGTACTGATTTGGAGAGATCTCCAAAACATTTTATACCATGGGAAAAAAGCAATGGACTAGATATTTCATTTGATATGCTAAATTTTTTGTATTAGAAGAAGGAGAAAAATGGATACAGGCATTATACTGTACTGTAATTCTGAAACTATCTCATGTATATTGTAAGATAAAGCAAATTAGAAAATATGCCACTGTGGAGAGTATATTCTGGTGCCATCTAACCAGTAGGGCTAGTGACAACTTCTGGAAGTTGCATGGCCCAGTGGCACTCAAGTCAAGAGAAAGGCAGACAGAGTCAGTGGTATAGCAACTTCAGGTGTGGGTCAGCTTGAGTTAGGACAACAAACAAAGAGCTTTAAGGACTTTTAGGGCTGATTCTCCCATTGCATCTGGACAAGGAATCTAATTCATAACACCTGCATTACTAAATACAGCCTTCAGCCAGTCCAAACAAGAGACCTAACAAGAGTATACAGAAAGATGCATAGCCCATCCAACAGCCCTACATACAGTGATAACTGAACAAAAAGTAGAGTCCATGGCTTCCCCCATCTGCAGAGCAAAACCAGTGGCCTCACACGACCAGGGAATTTAGTGCACATTGAGGTCTGATTTGAGCTCCCAAATAATGAGCTGTATAAACCCCGAGACACATACTGCTTCCCTGACAGGGAAGGGAAGCTAATATACACCTTGGTCTTCTACTGAATACAGTACCCAGTACACAGTCCCAGCCATGAGGTAAGCCTGACCAAAGAACCTGGGCAATCACAGAGTCCATCCAGCATCCTCACTTGGGTAGGAAACCACGCTAGCAACCTTGTCCTGTTCTCAGCCAGTGGCATACCCTCCCTCATCTTTGTCCTCAGATTTCAAAGAGTTGCCTGGCCCCAGTACATAGCATGGCCCTCATGCCCAAAGCCACTACCAGCAGACATACTCAGAAACCCAAATAGAGCTGACTGGTGAAGAATTGTCTCTGCTGAAGGAAACTTACAGAGTCTGGAAGAGGAGTCCAATTACTCAAATGTGCAGATATCAATATAAGCAATCACAAAATCAGATGAATATGATGTCATCTAATGAAACTAATGAGATGAGAAATGCTGGGCTGGATGAAGGATGAGAAACACTGGGCTGGATGAAGCACAAGCTGAAATCAAGATTGCCAGGAGAAATATCAATAACCTCAGATATCCAGATGACACCACCCTTATGGCAGAAAGTGAAGATGAACTAAAAAGCCTCTTGATGAAAGTGAAAGAGGAGAGTGAAAAAGTTGGCTTAAAGCTCAACATCCAGAAAACTAAGATCATGGCATCTGGTCCCATCATTTCATGGGAAATAGATGGGGAAACAGTGGAAACAGTGTCAGACTTCATTTTTCTGGGCTCCAAAATCACTGCAGATGGTGACTGCAGCCATGAAATTAAAAGACACTTACTTCTTGGAAGGGAAGTTATGACCAACCAAGACAGCATATTAAAAAGCAGAGACATTACTTTGCCAACAAAGGTCTGTCTGGTTAAGGCTATGGTTTTTCCAGTGGTCATGTATGGATGTGAGAGTTGGACTGTGAAGAAAGCTGAGCACCAAAGAATTGATGCTTTTGAACTGTAGTGTTGGAGAAGATTCTTGAGAGTCCCTTGGACTGCAAGGAGATCCAACCAGTCCATCCCAAAGGAGATAAGTCCTGGGTGTTCATTGGAAGGACTGATGTTGAAGATGAAACTCCAATACTTTGGCCACCTCATGTGAAAAGGTGACTCATTGGAAAAGACCCTGATGCTGGGAGGGGTTGGGGCAGGAGGAGAAGGGGACGACAGAGGATGAGATGTCTGCATGGCATCACCAACTTGATGGACATGAGTTTGGGTAAACTCTGGGAGTTGGTGATGGACAGGGAGGCCTGGCGTGCTGCGATTCATGGGGTCTCAAAGAGTCGGACAGGACTGAGTGACTGAACTGAACTGAACTGAATGAAACTAATAAAGCTCCAATAACTGACATTTAAGAAATAGAGATCTATGAACTGTCTGACAAAAAATTCAGAAAAATCTTCTTAAGTTTAGCAAACAATAAGAAAACACAAACAGACAACTAACCAAAATTAGGAAAACAATGAATGAACTAGGTGAGAAGTTTGACAGAAGAATAGCAATCATAAATAAAAACAAAAATCCTACAGTTGAAAATACAGTCATTATAAGAGTTGAAAAATATAATCACTTAACTGAAGAATGCAAAAAGAATCTCAAGAGTCTCAAAACCAAACTCAAATGCAGAAGTAAGAATCAGTGACCTGGAGGTTATGACACTGGAAATTACCCAGTAAGAGGAACAAGCAAAAGGCAATAAAAAAAAAATAGTTATTTAAGCAAACAAAATAGATGTAAAACTAAAAATGTTAAAAAGAGATGAATAAGGTCATTATAATAATAAAGGACTCAATATACCAAGAAGATATAACAACTGTAAATATTTACATGTACAACATCAGAGCACCTAAATATATGAAGCAAAAACTAATAACTAAAAGGAGAAATCAGTAGTAATAATAATAGTTGAAGATTTTAATACTCCACTCTCAATAATAAATAGATCATCTAGACAGAGAATCAATAAGGAAACTGCTTATTTGAACACCACAGACCAAATGAATCTAAAAGACATATAAAGAACATTCTGTCCAACAATGGCAGAGTACATGTTCTTCTCAAATGCACATGAACTATTTCTAGGACAGATCATTAAGCCACAAAACAAGTCTTAGCAAATTAAATAAAATGAAAAACATATCAATTATTTTCTCTGACCACAAAGGCATAAGACTAGAAATCAATAATAAGAAGAAAATTGGAAAATTCACAACCACATGAAAATTAAACACTTTCCTGAAAAATCAATGGATCAAAAAATTAAAAAGAAATTTTCTTGAAACAAGCAGGATTGGAAACACAACATACCAGAACTTATAGAATGAAGCAAAAGTTCATAACAATAAATGCCTACTTTAAGAAGAAAGAAAAATATCAAGCAAGAAACCTACAAGCAACCTAATTTTATGCCTTAAAGAATTAGAAAAAAAAGTAACAACTGAGCTCAAAGTTAGAAGAAGAAAGGAAATAATAATGACTGGAGCAGAAATAAATGAAATAGACAACAGAAAACCAATAGAAAGGATTAACCAAACTAAGAGTTCATTCTTTGAAAGATGAACAAAATTGGTAAGATCTTATATAAGGGTTGGTGTATACAGATGAAAAAGAAAGGATACAAATAAAATTATAAATACAAATTAGACATTACAACTGACATGCACAAAAATTCGACTATACAATAACTGAACAACCTTGAAGAAATAGAAATAGAAAAATTCCTAGAAAATTTAAAAACTTATAAAAACTGAATCAGGAAGAACTAGAAAAACAGGAAAAAAGCAAGATGGTGGTTGAGTAGGAGAATGTGGAGTTCAACTCTCTCCACAAATGCATCAAGACTACGTCTACATATAGAACAATTCTCACAGACCAGCTGAACACTAGCAGACCTCAGATGCCATAAAGGACCAGAAAGACCCCTGTATAACTGGGTAGGAGGAAATAAAGGAGGGAAAAAGAAGAGAGGAAGTGGATGGGATCTGTGCCCTTGGAGTGGGGGAGCTGAAGGAGCAGAAAGGTTCCCATATTCAGGGAAACCTCAGTAATGGGGAGATCGGTTGGGACAGGAGAGCATCTGGAGCTGTCAGAGGAGAGCAGATATGCTGGCTGGAACAGAAAGGACAGAGTGAGATCCACACAGATGGTCTGTGTCACATTCCTGAACACCCTTGCCTGGGACATGTGCTCAACAGTGGGCATGGAGGTTAGGTGCTGGGATTTGGAGACTGGAGAACAAATGTAAGGAGAACTGTTCCTGGATGCAAGGAGAGAGCCTGAGGGGATGGGAGTGAGGAAATCTGCAACCAGGAATGCTTGCAGAGGAAACCCAGACTAACATAGAATCAACATGTCAATTCTAACTGATATGGGGGTGGAGCTGCCATTGCAGCCTCCCTCCTCATGCACTGGCCCCTGCCCCTCAGGCCCTTGGAAAGCCCCCACTGGGGCTGGTCCACATGCATCTGCTGCTGGATGCTAGGAAAGGTCCCTGCCAGGGCTGGCCATCTTGTGCTGGTGGCCAAGAGCTAGGAAAGGCTCACACCAGGGCTGAGTCTCTCACACCTGTGGCCACTGGCTTTCCTGTGTGTTTCATCACCAATGGGGTCAGATTTCTCATGGCCAATGATTCCCCGGCACATCTGTCACCATTGGGGCTCCCTCCACCCTGGCAGCCATGCCAGATCCACACTGTCCTCACTGAGTGCTCCAAGGCAGCCTCAGAAGCAGACCCCTGTGGGTGGCCCACATGCAGAGGTGGGGCTAAAACCACAGCTGAGCTGCAGGGGCTATAGAGCTAAGGGAAAAAATGCTGAAATCTCTCCTCACAGCTGTGCAAACTGTGAATTGACACCCCCGCAGCTGACTTGGTTAAAAACTCAGCGCCTACAAAACATATGAACAGACGAGTGTTCCCACAGCCAAGAGAGACGTAGCTTTAGCAGCTGCAGACTTTGGGGGCCCATATACATTGGATTTGGGCCAGGTTAAACTCTGAGCTGCCTCCATAACACTAACACAACAGGTCCAGATCCGTGATTACTGCAATCCTGGGACTTGACTTCAGTGAATCTAGTCTGGTGGCCTGGTGAGAGCAATGTCTGAGAGACATGAAGGCCAATTGCCAGCATACACACAGTTAAGATGGGGACAAGAGCAGTGCCAACATCAGCATAATCTGATAGCTCACACAGTCTATGAAAGGTGATACAACACAGCACATCCACAGGTGAACAGGTCCAGAGGAGGAATACACTGTAGCTTTCTTACCAGCAGGAGTACTCCACTCCTACCTACCTCACACCATAGATCATAAACATGGCTAAGAAGCAGATAGGGGTGGGGTGGTTCTATTCCAACAACTAGGAACAGACCATGTCCCTGACAAGGAAATGACAACCACAGAGCAAAGGGGATGCCCTGTACAATATCCAGGGGAGGCTCTGGTCACCAAAACAGCAGCTGAACTCCCTATCATGGGTCTGGTTTTAGAAGCTGTGGGCTCTGTGGGCGTATATACTTTGCTTAGGGCCACATCAGGGTTGAAACTGCCTACATAGCTCCCATGTTAGGTCCAGGTGCATAATTACTGTGTCACTGGCACCTAACCTCCTTGGACCTGAACCAATGGCTGGGTGTAACAATGCCAGAATCACTAGGGCTAACTGCCAGCGTAGCCACAGTTAAGGCAGGACCAAGAGCAAGTCCAACAACAGAATACTTTGTGAGCCTGCACAGTAGGTAAAAGGGGACACAACAGAGCATAATCACAGGTGAACACTTCCAGTGGAGGAAAATTCTGTCTTCACTTCCAGTGGAAGTGCTCCAATCCCACCTACCTCACAGCATAGAGCAAAATCTCAGCTGAGAAAGAGATCTGGGGACCTCTACTCCAACAAATCCACCAGGATTTCCCTGGTGGCTCAGATGGTCTGCCTACAATGAGGAAGACCCATGTTCAATCCCTCGGTTGGGAAGATCCTCTGGAGAAGGAAATGGCAACCCACTCCAGTACTCTTGCCTGGAAAATCCCATAGATGGAGGAGCGTGGTAGGCCCATGCGGTTGCAAAGAGTCAGACACGACTGAGCAACTGCACTTCACTTCACTCCAATAAACAGGGAGCAGACCCATCCCTGAAAAGGCAGTGATAACCACAGAGCAAAAGGGAAGCCCTGCTCAATATCTAGGGCAGACTCTAAGCAACACAACGCCAAACAAACATCCTATCGAATGATTAACAGAACAAGTCTCTGGACCAAACGGACACACCAGGGGCAGATACCAGAAGCAAGAGGAACTATGATCCTGCAGTCTGTAAAAAAGAGACCACAGATACAGTAAGTCTGCTAAAATGAGACAACAAAGAAATATGTTGCAGACAAAGGAGCCAGATAAAAATCTACAATAAATATTAACAGAGAATATAAGTAATCTATCTAAAAAAGAATTCAGAGTAATGACAGTAAACATGATCCAAGATCGTGGAAGCAGAATGGAGGCTTGAATCAAGAAGATACAAGAAAAGTTTAGCAAAAACCTAGAAGATCTAAAGAACAAGCAGAGATGAAGAAGACAAGGACTGAAATAAAAAATACACTAGAAGGAATCAACAGGAGAATAACTGAGGCAGAATGAATAAGTGACCTGGAAGGCAGAATGGTGGTAATCTCTGTTGTGGAACAGAATAAAGAAAAATGAATGAAAAGAAAAAAGAACAGTCTCAAGAAACTTTTAGGACCAACACTAAATGTGCCAGCATTTGAATTATAGGGGTTCCAGAAGAAGAAGAAAAAGGTAAAGGGCCTGAGGAAATATCTGAAGACATTATAGTCAAAAAATCCTCTAACATGGGAAAGGAAATAGTTACCCCAGTCCAGGAAGGGCAGAGAGTCTAGTAAAAGAGTCTAGTCCAAGTAGAAAAACACCAAGACACATATTAATCAAAATAACAAAAATTAAACATAAAGAAAAATATTAAAAACAGCAAGGGAAAATCAACAAATAACATATAAGGGAAATCCCATAAGGTTATCAGCTGATTTTTTAGCAAAAATTCTGCAGGCTAGAAGGGAATGGCAGGACATATTTAAGGTGATGAAAGGGAAAATTCTACAAACAAGAATACAAACAGATTTGAAGGAGAAATCAAAAGCTTCACAGACAAGCAAAAACTAAGAATTCATCACCACCAAATCAGTATTACAATTGCTAAAGGAATTTGTCTAGGCAAGAAACAAAAGAGAAGAGGACAAAAGAGGCAAGGAAGAAAAAAAGATATGAAAACAAACACCAAACAAGTAAGAAAATGGCAATAGGAACATACATATCAATAATTACCTTAAATATAAATGGAATAAATGCCCCCAACAAAAAACAAAGTCTGGCTGAATGGATATTAAAATAAGACTGCTGTATATGTTGTCTAAAGGAGACGCAGTTCATACAGACTGAAAGTGAGGGGATAGAAAAAGATATTCCATGAAAAGGGAAATCAAAAGGAAGCTTCAGTAACAATACTCACATCAGACAAAAAGAAATCAAGACTGTTACAAGAGACAAGGAAGGACACTACATAATGACCAAGGGATCAATCTAAGAAGAAGATACACTAACTGTAAACATATATACACCCAACATAGGAGCACTTTAATACATAAGGCAAATGCTAACAGCCATAAGAGGGGAAATCGACAGTAACACAATAGTAGGGAATATTAACACCCCACTTACATCAATGGATAGGTAATCCAGACAGAAAATTAACAAGGAAACACAAGCCTTAAATAAAACATTAGACCAGACAGACTTAATTGATATTTATAGGATATTCTATCCCAAGCAGAATATACTTTCCTCTCAAGTGTACATGGAACATTCTCTAGGAGAGACCACATCTTAGGTCAGAAATCAAGCCCCTATAAATTTAAGAAAACTGAAATCAGGTCAAGCATCTTTCCCACAAGGCTATGACATTAGAAATCAATTATAGGAAAAAAAAAACTGTAAAAATCACAAACACATGGAGGATAAACAATGTTACTAAATAACCAATAAATAATCACTGAAAAACACACAAAGAAAATTTAAAAATACCTAGAAACAAATGACAATTAAAACATGATGATGCAAAACCTATGGCACACAACAAAAGCAGTTTTAAGATGGAATTTATAGCAATACAATCCCACCTCAAGAAACAAGAAAAATCTTACATAAACAACCTTATCTTAAACCCAAAGCAAGTAGAGAAAGAACAAACAAAACCCAAAGTTAGCAGAAGAAATCACAAAGACCAGAGAAGAAATAAATGAAATAGAAATAAAGAAAACAATAGCAAAGATTGATGAAACTAACAGCTTGTTTTTGATTAGATAAATAAAATGGATAAAACTTTAGCCAGATACATCAAGAAAAAAAAAAGGGGGAGAGGATTCAAATCAGTAAAACTATAAATTAAAAAGAAGTTACAACTGACACTGCAGAAATACAAAGAATCATAAGAGACTACTACAGGCAACTATACGTCAATAAAATGGACAACCTGGAAGAAAGACAAATACTTAGAAAAGAATAACCTCCCAAGACTGAACCAGGAAGAATAAAAAATATGAATAGACCGATCACAAGTAAAGAAATTGAAACTGTGATTAAAAATCTTCCAGCAAACCAAAGTCCAGGACCAGATGGATTCACAGACAAATTGTATGAAGCATTTAGGGAAGCACTAACACCTATTCTTTTCAAATTCTTCCAAAAAATTGCAAAAGGAGAAACACTCCCAAATTCAGTCTACAAGGTAACTGTTACCCTAATACCCAAACCAGAAAAAGGTATCACTAAAAAGAAAACCACTGTCTAATATTTTTGATGAACATAAACACAAAAATCCTCAGTACAGTACCAGTAAACAGAATTCAACAACACATCAAAAGGTTCATACACCATGATTAAGTGGGATTTATCCCAAGAGTGCAAGGATTATTCAATATATGCAAATCAACAAATGTGCTTATCATATTAACAAATTAAAGAATGAAAATGATACAATCATCTCAATAGATGAAAAAAACCTTCTGACAAAATTCAACACCCATTTATAATAAAAACTCTCCAGAAAGTGGACACAGAGGGAACCTACCTCAACATAATAAAGGCCATATATAGTAAACTCATAGCAAACATTATTCTCAATGGTGAAAAACAGAAAGCATTTCCTCTAAGATCAGAAACAAGACAAGGGTGTCCACTCTTACCACTGTTATTCAACATAGTTTGGAAGTCCTAGTCATGGCAATCAGAGAAGAAAAAGAAATAAAAGAAATTCAAACTGGAAAAGAAGAAGTAAAATTGTCACTGCAGATGACATGATACTATACATAGAAAATCCTAAAGAAGCCATCAAAAAACTACTAGAGCTTAGCAGTGAATTTGGCAATGTTGAAAGATACAAAATTAATGCAGAGAAATCTCTTGCATTTGTATATACTAACAATAAAGGATCAAAAAGAGAATTTCAGAAAACAATCCCATTTACCATTGCAACAAAAATAATAAAATAGCTAGGAATAAACCTACTTAAGGAGACAAAAGATCTGTACTCAGAAAACTTTAGAATACTGATGAAAGAAATCAAAGACAACATAAACACATGAAGATACGTGCTTTATTTCTGGATTGGAAGAATCAATATTGTGACAATGACTATACTACCCAAAGCAATCTACAGATTCAGTGCAATCCCTGTAAAATTACCAACAGTATTTTTCACAAAAATAGAACAAAAAATTTTAGAATTTGTATGGAAACACAAAAAATCTCAAATAGCCAAAGCAATCTTGAGAAAGCATAATGAAGATGGAGGAATCAGGTTTCTAACTTCAGACTATACTAAAAAACTGCAGTAATCAAGACAGTATGATACTAGCACAAAAACAAAAATATAGATCAATGGAACAAGATAGAAAGCCCAGAGGTAAACCCATACACCAATAGTCGCTTAATCTATGACAAAGGAGGCAATAATATACAATGGAGAAAAGACACCCTCTTCAATAAGTGGAACTGGAAAAACTGGACAGTTACATGTAAAATAATGAAATTAGAATCCTCCCTAACACTATACACAAAAATAAAACTCAAAATGGATTAAAGACCTAAATGTAAAGCCAGACATTATGAAACTGTTAGAGGAAAACACAGGTAGAACATGCTGTGACATGAATTGCTGCAAGGTCTTTTTTGACCCACCTCCTAGAGTAATGAAAATAAAAACAAAAATAAACAAATGAGATCTAATCAAACTTAAATGCTTTTGCACAGCAAAGGAAATCATAAACAAAATGAAAAGATAGAATTCTCAGAATGGGAGAAAATATTTGCAAATTAAGCAGCAGACATCAGACATGGGATTAATCTCCAAAATACAAAAACAGCTCATGCAGCTCAATACACACACACACACACACACACACACACACATATATACATATATAAAACAATCAAAAAATAGGTGGAAGACCTAAACAGACATTTTTCCAAAGAAGACATACAGATGGCCTAGAGGCACATGAAAAGAAACTCAGCATCACTAATTATTAGAGAAATGCAGATCAAAACTACAATGAGGTATCACATCACGCGAGTAAGAATGGCCATCATCAAAAAATCTACAAACAGTAAATGCTGGAGAGGGTGTGGAGAAAAGGGAACCCTCCTACAGTGTTTGTGGGAATGTAAACTGGTACAGCCACTATGTAGAACAATATGAAGGTCCCTCAAAAAACTAAAAATAGAATACCATACAAACCAGCAATCACACTCCTGGGCATATACCCAGAGAAAAACCATAAGGCAAAATGATACATGCACCCCAAAGTTCACTGCAGAACAGAATGTGGGGTATCACAGGTAATGTTGTTACCATTAATAATAAAACCTAAAGTGTAATCATAGGAATGGCTGACAGAGATGGGATGGAAGAAATTATTCTTAAAAGTCATTAAGGAAGATTTCCTTGGCCATCCAGTGGTTAAGAATCTGCCTTCCAAGGCAGGGGATGCAGGTTCTGATTGGGGAACAAAGATTCCACAAGCGGTGGGGCAACTAAGTCCAGGTGCCACAACTAAAGCCTGTGCCCCACAACTACAGAGAGCCCACGTGCTGCAGTGGAGAGCTCGTGTGAGGACCCAGCTCAGCCAAAATAATTTTTTCTTTTAAAATTATTAAGAAGTTAAGGTGTTAGATAGGGTTTCCAAATGATACTGAGATCACAAAGGATAATAATGTGAATCTGGATAAAAGAAATTCTGAGAAACTGAATTTTCAATTTAATTTTAATAATTATTGAATTTTCATAGTTAACTAATGTCCTAACCTTAGAAGCAAATGAATGTATTTCAAAGTGTGAAAATATATTTACTCATAAAATTCTCAACTCCTGGAGTCCATGCTACACTGTGGCTAACTTTCTTTATTTCATTAAATTAATTTATTTTAGTTGGCAGCTAGTTACTTTAAAATATTGTGGTGTTTTTTGCCATACATTGACATGAATGTGGCTGATTTTCTAATAATAAAAGAGCATTTGAAATTTAATACACATCTTATAATTGCTTATACTCTCCACAGGTTTGAATTATCTATACCAACAGTTTCTATAAGCTGAGTCATCAATATAGCAAGTCTATATATCTCTTCCAAAGGATTCTATTTAGATATTACTTATGGCAACACATGACATCTAAAATAATGTCAAATAAAATCCCCAATGAGTGAGAAATATCTCACTGTTCTACAATTTTAAAATCACTCAAATACTCTTTGAGAAAAAAAAATCATCTGTTCAAGATTTTCTGAGCTATATCTCAACAGCAACTGAGAAATAAATATGCCACTTAGACTTTTAATGCCCTTCTTTGGATAATATAAAATTATGTAAGACTCAGGCTAAACTGGTATAAGATGATGTAAGACTCAGGGCTTCCCTAGTAGCTCAGACATTAAAGAATCTGCCCGCAACGTGGGAGACCTGGGTTCAATCCATGGGTTGGGAAGATCCCCTGGAGAAGGAACTGGCAACCCATTCCAATACTCTTGCCTGGAGAAACCCATGGACAGAAGAGCCTGGTGGGCTACAGTCCATGGTGTTACAGAGTTGGACATGACTAAGCAACTAACACACATAGGCTAAACTGACTTGAATAACAGACATCCATTTCAATGGCCTCTCTGCAGTGTGTTTCATGGGACGTTAAGATAAACAGTGGCTATCGTTACCATCCTTCTAAATTCCATATATATGTGTTAGTATGCTGTAATGTTCTTTATCTTTCTGGCTTACTTCACTCTGTATAATGGGCCAGTTTCATCCATCTCATTAGAACTGATTCAAATGAATTCTTTTTAACGGCTGAGTAATATTCCATGGTGTATATGTACCACAGCTTCCTTATCCATTCATCTGCTGATGGGCATCTAGGTTGCTTCCATGTCCTAGCTATTATAAAGAGTGCTGCAATGAACATTGGGGTGCACGTGTCTCTTTCAGATCTGGTTTCCTCAGTGTGTATGCCCAGAAGTGGTATTGCTGGGTCATATGGCAGTTCTATTTCCAGTTTTTTAAGAAATCTCCACACTGTTCTCCATAGCGGCTGTACTAGTTTGCATTCCCACCAACACCTATATGCAAAACAGAAAAAGAGACACAGAAGTATAGAACAGACTTTTGAACTCTGTGGGACAAGGTGAGGGTGGGATGTTTCGAAAGAACAGCATGTATATTATCTATGATGAAACAGATCACCAGCCCAGGTGGGATGCATGAGACAAGTGCTCGGGCCTGGTGCACTGGGAGGACCCAGAGGAGTTGGGTGGAGAGGGAGGTGGGAGGGGGGATCGGGATGGGGAATACGTGTAACTCTATGGCTGATTAGTGTTAATGTATGACAAACCCACTGAAATGTTGTGAAGTGGTTGGCCTCCAACTAATAAATAATAATAAAAAATAAAAACAAACAAACAAAAAAACAAAAAATGAGCCAAAGATCTAAACAGACATTTCTCCAAAGAAGACATACAGATGGCTAACAAACATATGAAAAGATGCTCAACATCACTCATAAAAAAAAAAAAAGATAAACAGTGGCTCTTAATATACATTAGCACCCCCTTCATAGTTCCATGGATTTATGTAGAACTCAGTAACCCTGAATGTAGGTTACCCTTCTATTTTATGAACTACAGAAGCCATATAATCTCATCTCTGGTACAAGTTTGGGGTTTGGCAGGATGCTATTAGCATCTGCTGTATACTATTGCTGGAGTGTATAAAAATTTGATGTACTCTACTAGGAAAAATGATACAATTTAGTCAAGTCCCCACTTAAATTAACCAGTGCAGATAAGGGATGTAAGCTTGGAACCCAAAGAAGGGAGATTAAGTATAGTTTGCACTATAGGAGGGTGGACAGGTTGGGTAAGGGAAAGTTATTAAAATAAGTATAACACACAAAATTGCAAAGGACCATGGGGAAGTAGTTGGGTGTACAGTTAATAACAGAAATGTCTACACAGGGTAATATTTATAAAAGAAATGCCCTCCTGATTCAACTTTCTCTTCCAGCTACCATCTATTTCATTACTCTTTTTCTGTGCACAGAGAGTACTTCAAAATCTTTGTAATCACTGTCTCCAGTACTACCACTCCAAAGAAAATTCTCTGATCAAAGTTATCAACAACTTCCATGTTGATAAACTAGCAATCAGTCCTTAACTCAGTTGACCTGCCAACAGCATCATTTTCCTTTGAAAATTTATCTTTAACTTTGAAGACAGAACTCTATTTCCTTCCTGACTGTCTGACCTCTCCTTCTTAGTCTCTTTTACTAGCTCTTACTCATCTTTCACATTTATAAATGTTTGGTTTCCCAGGTGACGCTAGGATTCTAGATGAAACAGAAAGCTGTAGGACATGCCTGACAAATTAAGAAACTACAAACATCAACACCAATAAGTGCTAAGACTAGCAGTTCCTTCATGATATGTGCTCTGTTTCAACAGGGATAAGAGAGCAATGATAACAGAACTGTTCTACTAACAGTTAGGGACAAGGTTTAGGAGACAGGAAGTCTTTCCACAACAATATATTCCCTTGGTAAATGATCTACACCTAGATCCTTAAAGGCCATTCTTAACATCACCTTTCCTATGAATATTTCCCTGACCTTCTTGACATGTCTTTTTCTTTTCTTTTTTTTTTTTTTTTTGGTATCCTTAACATCTTTCAGAGTTCTTAGACTAGAGCAGGAATATATACAAATGTTTACTAAAAGTTAGAATAAACACATTAAGAAGTATATCAGTCAATGCTTCAGATGTTCACTTCAATTCATGGCTTAAAAGAAGAAAGTCCCAATTCTAGATATATTTAAACTTAAGCACCCTTCTTGAGAAAACATTTAGAAATGTACTTTCCAAAATGAGGACCTCCATATTTATTGCAGACAGCACAGATTGCATGGATTTACCCCTGTTTCTGGAGGCAAATCACAGCCATATGAAGGAAGTTCAAACAAGCTGTGGAGAGAAAAGAGCAGCTGAAAACTTCTTATGTATTTATAGAGGTGCACAGAGGACCCAGCAATATAGCATTTATATGTTCAACCCTGCAGCATACATTATTATATGTAGGCCAGGGGAAAAATTAACATCCCATTTCCATAGATTTATTAATACAGCTCATATGTACTAAACTCCTAAGGGCTATGTTTCTCCAGGGAAGCTTTTTATTGCTCAATCAAAAACCAGGAAGTGTCTCACAATACAAGCAAGCTCTTTCTGCTGAAGATACTCACATCTTGTTGAAAACACCTCCAGGGTGATCACTCAGTCCCTGGCAAGAAAGAATGTGCTATCTTCCACAAAACCTCTGCCACCTCTAGCATATACTGATGTTTTGCTTCATATTCTCTTTATACATTTTTTTTGGCTATCTATCACTAAATACTTTCTGAAGTTTCTTGTATTGCAATCATGGATGCCATTGGTTGGTGGAAAGAATATGTATTTTTGGAGTTTCAACTTCATTTTAAACTTATGTTACACAAGCTGTGTGATCTTGAGCTTTTAGTCACTTAACTTTGTAAACTTCCAACACTATACAAACTCAAGTTATTAAAAAATAAGGCCATGTAGAGATACTCATATTTTTGTAGGCATGGCATATGACAGAAAGATTAGATGCAAGCCACAGAGAAATCTCTATATAATTTCAGGACATGATTCAAAGTTGTCCAAAATTCTTACAGGGAACTGAGGGAGGTGGTGAGCCCCCTCACTAACAGGGCTTAACCAAAAGAGGTCATACTATTGTGGGAGTTATAGAAGGGGCATGTGCATTGAGTAAGATTTGGAAGGACAGCATCCTAAGGTTCCTCCCAGTTTGAAGTTTCTGGGAGAATTTTCCATTCTCACATAGTTACATCTTCTCTCAGTAATTAATTCACAAGGAGAACAACACTGTGCATGATACTTATTTGCATTCCTCACATGCTTAGCAGTGTTCTACACATAGTAGGGGTTCAATAAATATTTTATAATTGACTAAGAAAAGCTGTAATAAATGTCACTGTTCTGGAGGTTTTTCTCAACATGAGTAGAGAGAATTTATGTGAAAAGAAATAACTAAATTGCATGCACCCAAAATAAACATTATCAAACTCAATTTGTGTTCGAAAAAGATGTTGGCAGTCACTTGTACATGCCTTGGAAATGTTTCCAAATTAAATGCATTCTGGACAAAAACACAAGATACAATTAAGAAAATGCTGGATACAAAAAATCAGCTGAGTCTATTCACTCTTTCCTAGAAGTAAAAGTCACACTACTAGGCAATAAAGCTATATTTTGCTTCAAAAACATTTTTAATGATTATAAAACAGGAAGATTTTTTTCTTGATTAGTTAGTTTTAATTGTTGCCTTGGTGGGCTATGCAATGGTAGTTAAGATAATTATTTGAATTCACATTGATCATCATGATTTGTCCAATATATACTGAATGCCAAAATATTGAGACTCAAGGTAGGACAAAAATGAAGAAACTCATGGTACCTGCCTCTGACAAAAAACAAGTTTGTCAACAGGCCTCAATTGTGGAGTAAAGGTATAATCTCTACACTCTGGATAAGGAGATTAAAATTCAGCTTTAATTACATTTATAAAGCACCTACTAAATACTGAGTCTAGGTGGCACTAGTGGTAAATAACCCACCTGCCACCAATGCAGAAGACATAAGAGACTTGGGTTCGATTCCTGGGTCAGGAAGATCCCCGGGAGGGAGGCAAGGTGACCCACTCCAGTATTCGTTCCTGGAGAATTTCACAGACAGAGGAGACTGGTAGGCTACAGTTTGTAGGGTCATAAAGAGTCGGACGCTACTGAGCAACTTACCATGCAGTTATACACAGAAAGTCTCAAGCCATTCCATGAGCTGAATTACCTGTGTTTCTCAGATGAAGCTCGAGGCAAGAATGGCTCATCATGAAACTGAAGCCAAGTCCCAGGATCTCTGATTCCAAGTCCCAGGATCTTTCCCTGGGACTTGCACCAGGATGCTCTTCCAGCCCTCCCACCCACAGACAGCCTCCTGTCAAATATGTTTCCAGCACAAAAACATTTTCTGCATGTAGTACAGAGAAGAAAGACCCAGCCAAAGCATGAGCTAGTCAGAACCACATTCAGGAGCAGAAGGAAATTATGGAGTTAGCAGAAGCTAACAAAGAGTAGAGTAAGAAGAACCAATCCTGTGTGTGTAACTGTCATCTGTATGTTGATAATGCCTAAATTTTTATTTCAGTAGGTAGGTCCTGCTTCCTACTCTGAGTCCTAAACCATTATCTTTAAGTGCCCACCCAACATCACCACTTCCATGTCTAGTAACCAACTCAAATACACAAGCAAAGCACAAGTTTTGATAGTCTCACCCTAAAGCCTGTTTCTCTCCTCACTGTCTCCATCTGAGGTCCTGGCATTAGCATTCATCCTACTGGAGCCTCAAACCTGGGGTTCACCCTTGATTCTTCTCTGTCTCCTCCACCCACATTGACTGCATCATTGAATCCCATCAGCAATACCTCCAACATTTGTTCCAAAATTGTTCCTGCCCTCACCACTGGCAGCCTCATCAAAAGCACCCTAGCCTCTTGCTCAGGCAGCTACAGCAGCCTCTGAAACCACTCTGGCCCCCTTCTGTCTGTTGTCCACTCACAGCAGCCAGAGTGGTCTGCAACCAGAAGCAAAATCCTGTTGACTGCTCCCTCCCTCTACAGGCATTACACTTAGGATAAAACCCAGACTCTTTCACTTTGGTCTGTGAGAGCCAACATGATCTGGCCTCTGCAGGATCTTCAATCCCATATCCAGTTAGTTTTCCCAACTAAGGATTCTCCAGTCACCTGGGTCTTGACATTATGTTACTTCCTCCAGCCATCCACACCTCCTATCCTCTCAGTCTGAAAGCTGTCTTTCAGACCCTGGCATGTCATCCTTTTCTCAATGTCACCACCTCAGAGAAGGACCCTTGACAGTCTGATCCAAAAAGGACTGCAATCTGTACCCCTGACCTAATTTACTCCCTCCAGGGCCGTTACTGACTTGAAAGCTCATTATTGTCTACCCCATTCCATCCTTCTGCACAGTAGGTCTCATTAGGAGCTATAAGATCCTACTTCCTCTATTCATCACTGTATCCCCTATGGTAGAGGAGTTCCTGCAAGTTCCTAGGGGTGTTTAGTAAACATTCGCTGGCTGAATGAATGAATGAATGAGAGTTATGTTCTAAAGTCAAGGGAAAAAAAACTATTTGTTTTCCACTTATTTTCAACATAAGCTATAGGTTGAGAGTCACTTGGACTGCAAGGAGATCTAACCAGTCCATCCTAAAGCAGATCAGTCCTGGGTGTTCATTGGAAAGATTGAACAGTTTGAATACTTTGGCCACCTGATGCGAAGAACCTGATGCTGGGAAAGATTGAGGGCAGGAGAAGGGGACAACAGAGGATTAGATGGTTGGATGGCATCACTGACTCAATGGACATGGGTTTGGGTAGACTCTTGGAGTTGGTGATTGACAGGAAGGCCTGGCGTACTGCGGTTCATGGGGCCGCAAAGAGTCAGACACGACTGAGTGACTGAACTGAACTGATGTTGTATTTCTGTTCTTTTCTAATGTTTCAGTGCTTTTCCTGCCATCAGAGTTGCTAAGAAAATGATTGGGAGACTTCAAGTCCACTTATGCTGGGAGAATGGTATAGAATGCATTTCAGGAGCAAGATTAGTCAATTATATTTTTGACAGGATAACTACATGACATAATTTATATAAACTTGATATTAAATGGAACGAGTAAGATTATTCATAGTTTTATAACACTTAAAATAAAACAAAACAGACATATTCTTTTGTACAAATTTTCACCACACTGACCTTCACTGAATAAATCTAAAGTTATTTCATGAGCTGTTGATTTTAAAATTTGTGCTGTCTCGTGCATTATAAAAGATGTCATCTGCATTGTAAAAAAGATGAAAAAAATCAAGTGTTATAAGGAAAATGATTATAGATGTCAGTGATTACAGGCAAGTAAACCTATATGGCACAAAATGAAATAATTTAAAAGGTGAATAATTAGATAAATTACATGATGGCCTATTTTATCTAACACTGATTTATTGAAACCTTATATTATAAATTTATTATAGCTGGCTATAGAGAAAACATACATTTCTGGTGATACTATTCCATAAAATATGGATTTAATGTGTCTATTAAAGATATATTTTTATTTACTTGCCCACACACAAAGTTTCCCTGGTGAGTCAGTGGTAAAGCGTTTGCCTGCCAATGCAGGATACCTGGGTTCAGTCCCTAGGTCAGGAAGATCCCCCTGGAGAAGGAAATGACAACCTTCTCCAGTTTTCTAGCATGGAAAATCCCATGGACAGAGGACTCTAGCAGGCTGCGGTCCACAGGGTCAAAAAAGATGTGGACATGACTTAGCGACTAAACAACAATAACAACAATACATGAGATAATCTTTCCCCATAAATCAGTACGTTTTGTTCTTTAATGTCCAACTTCATTTTTTCCTTCTAATATGAACATTCACAAGAGGAAGTTTCCCTTAAAAGTGAAAAAAAGTACTGCATATAGTAAACAGTGCATATGGGGAGGACTGGAAATTGTGAGAATGACTATAATCCCTATTGTATGAACCAGCAAAGCCACACTATGATTAGTAAATGGGGGTAGAGTCCTTTAAGATCCATAAATGATGCCAGAAGATACTCATACTTTCCAATTGTAATAAATTAGAATATGATGAATACACTCAGGAGAGAAAATCAGAGGCTCCTTTTCCCTACTATTTCCACACAGTGTCTTTTCTAACTTATTTATTTGGCTGTGTTGGGTCTTAGTTTTGGCACGCAGGATGTTTTGTGTTATGTGCGATCTTTCATTGCAGGGCAGGAACTCTCTAGCTATGTCCAATGGACTTATTTGCCCCATGACATGTGGGATCTTAGTTCCCTGGTTAGAGATCGAACCTGCATCCCCTGCATTGCAAGGCAGATTCTTAACCTCTGGACCACCAGGGAAGTTCATCCACACAGTGTATTTTGGAAACCTCCTCTCATCTTACTACCCACTCCTTTAGCACCAGACTAAGGAACAGAAGACATGCAGAAGTAGGTTTCTCTTTCTGAAAGATGTTTAGTCTCCCCCTTTGGTCCAGTTCTATTCCTGACAGTTTCTGGGTCAGACGGCCATTTGCCAGGCTGGGTTGAAGGTCCCTGCACTCCCCCAGAGCCCTGACCCACCTGTTGTCATTGTCCTATTGGTGGTGGCTGTTGAGGCCAGGCCTGTGTTTTCTGACTCCCTTCCCTGCGATAGCGTCTCCCCTCAAGTACACCAGAAGTCTTCTGCTTTCTACCCTGAAAGTCTACCTTCAGCACAGAGGCACAAGCCAGAAGCAAAGGGCAGGGATACCCCAGGGGCAGCTCTGTACCCAAGGAGACAGACGGCAGTGGGTTCACGCTTCTCCCCAGGGTTCCTGAGCAGGCCAGGCAGAGAGGCATCCTTTGTGTCTAGAAGCCCATGGGTGGGAATGAGCCCCAGAGGTTCCTCCTTTCTCCTTCTGAGGTCCTCAGTCTCTCATTCAATGGGAGTCTGAACTGGATGAATATAAGGTTCCTTCCAATTCTGCATGTTATTAAAAAAAATTAGAAAGTCACACTCTAGGTGTGGAATGTAGTATTTCCAACCACCCATAGCTTCTGAAAAATGCCAGAATTGGAACAGCTGGTTAGATCTCTTTCTTGAATGCCTGTAAATGGTAGGCACTATGCTAGGTGATAGAGATACAGTAGGGGCAAGATAAAGATGCTCCTACCTTTAGGGAGCATACAGCCTAGAAAGGAGAGGCAGTAAACACATGATTATCAAGAGGTGAATACAAGCTTAACACTGAAAAATACTGCAAGAAGTACCAGATGTTATAAGGGAATACACAAGGAGAAGTAAACTAGTACTGGGGTGCACAGAGAGGTCCTGGGTGGCGGGTGGGGGGGTGTGTGTTCTCTGATGAAATTACTTTTAAGACTTTAAGAACAAGGGTAGATGAAGAGAGATTGGGAAGAGCTGACCACCTGGAAAGACTAGTCCAAGAAACAACCTTTGATGGAAAGAACATGGCATGTTCAAGATACTAGGAAAACGAATCTTGTTCAATTCTAATCAAATGTGCAATTCTAACCATGTCAAAAATTAACTATGAACATATGGAGTTGGTTTCTACATGGTTCACACCACCAGACATGGGTGAGGAGAGGGTAGGGCCTTTGAAGCTTGCATTTCTGATTCTCTTCATGAACACTGTCATCTGTCACCTTTCCAATCTCACAATTTCTTTAGACCATCAGGTCATTGATTATGCCACTTTTGCCCTCCTAATTACTGCCAGCCATTACTCTTTTTACTCTCTTACTCTCTCACTTTTTGTTTAGGCATCATGATAAAATCCTTCTTTTTACTCACTTCCCCAACCTCCACACATTCACATGCACACACTCACATAATTATTTCCAAACCTGTGTGATCTCCACCCTTCTTGATACCTCTGTGTCTCTCCCCTTTCCCATCATGCCTTTATCTGTTTACTGCAACAGCTTGGAAGGACCCATGTCTCCTCTCTGTTCCCTGCTTTCTTTCAGAGCAAATCTGATATTCTCAAGGAACAGCTTCAATGCATTCCCACAGTTTGCAAGGTTATGTTCAAATTCCTTATCTCCATGTTTCCCAGCTGGGATAGTTTTATCCTCAGAGGACATCTGATTATGTCTGAGGCAGTTTTGGTTGTAGAACCAGGGGAAGAGACTACAGGCATCTATTGGTAAGTAGGTACCAAGGATGCTACTAAACATGCTACAAGGCACAGCATTATCCTCCAACAAAGAATTATCTGCCACAAAATGTCATTGGTGCTGAGGCTGAGAAATCCTGCCTTTGCCAGGCACAGAAAGCTCTTCCACATCTGGTCCTGCCCATCATTCCCAACCCACCTCTTGCTATTTCATCCCAAACACCTTTGCTCTGGGCATGAACCACTATTAGATTGCACCAACGCAACTGCCAATATTTGACAATTTTAACTAAAAAACCTCAGCTATTTCACAATTTCATGATTCAACAAAATGCCATTCCTTAGGTGCACTTGTGTTTATGCCTAAAATGCAACATTCTCACTGCTTCTGCCTACTGATCTTCCCAAAGCCAGGCCAAGTTCCACATTCCTAAAAGCCCTTCCCGGAGACCTGAGCAGGACATCATCTACCTGCTGTGCTCATAGGCAACCTGTCAGTACCATCAGAGTCTCCCGAGAATGTATGACATCTGGACAGAACGGTAAGCAACTTACGGCCTGGTGCCACGTCTCATTCACTCCAGATACCTAGACACACAGGTCTTGGTCTGTAGGCAATGCTCCATAATAAGGAAAACTAAATGAAGAAACTCATCTATTCCAAATTTTTAATCACACCCATGTCTCCATTGGGTTTCCCAGGTGGTGCTAGTGGTAAAGACTCCCCTGCTGATGCAGGAGACATGAGACCCAAGTTCAATTCCTGGGTCGAGAAGATCCCCTGGAGGGCATGGCAACCCACTCCAGTATTCCTGCCTGGAGAATCACATGGACAGAGAAGTCTGGTGGGCTACAGTCCATGGGGGTCTCACAGAGTTGGACATGACTGAGTGACTTAGCACACACATACATGCACTCACAGGTCTCCATTGGGAAAGGCAATGGCAGTACTGCCCTAAGAAACATCTCCCACTGTGATTCTAGTTAACTAACATAACCAACACTTCCCAAAGGCCAATGAAAAGTTTACTTCACATACACAACCAGTGATTTTGTGGTCCCTAACTGCTGATCTACCACAAACTGTGTGCTAAGCATCAATGTAATAAACTAACCATCTATGACCCAGGTTTCTTGCTTACTGCCAAGAAAAATTTTGAGAAAATCTTAATTTTTTTTTTAAGAAAAATCTGGGAAAGGTTCAGAGAAACCAACTCTAATATCAGTTTTGACAGATATGCTCAGTTACATCAAGATCTTAGACAAAGACTCAACTTTCTCCCAGAACAGTGTTCCATACTGTTTCCAAACTGAGAACTTGATATAACTTAAAACTAAGATTTAGTTTATAAAATTCAATGAAAGATATTGAATGGGGATTAGATAAATAAAAAACTCAGATATTTCTTGTTGGATAGAAAATCAACGAGCCTTCAAAACCATTAACAGATTATAACAGAACTTCTAAATTGAAACAGGCACTTAACAGAAGGTATGTGTATTTGCTGGGTTTCTGTTGTTAGTGGATTTAGAGATTTTTTGCCTACTTTTTAGTTCTACAATTTTTTTTTTTAATTTCTCAAGTAATATACCATACATTTCTATTCTTAAACACTGTACTCAAATATAGACCACTAAAATATAATATATACAAAAATCCTTCCTATCCCATCCCTATTCCTTCTCCAGAGATAATCACAGCTGTTTGCTATATTTCTATAGAGATCTCTATGCATATTTCTATACTGAAACACCCATGTAAATACATAGTTTTGCTTGTTTATTTAAAACAAAATGGAATCAAATTGTACATATATTTTGCTACTTTCTTTTTTTAGTTGATAATTCTTGGAGAATCTTCTGCATCAGTACAGCTGATGCAGAAGGATCAGTACATCAGTACAGCTATTCTTTATTCTTTAGGAGCTGAAGAGTATTTCAGAGTATAATGGGTCTTCAAAATTTCTTTTAAAGATCAAAACACTTAAAAATAAACATTCTCTATTTACTAACATCTTATAAATTTACTTGAAACCATAAATTGTGTAGAAGTTAAAAACCCTGCTGCTTTTACTAGAAGATAATTAATGTGTCTTGAGGGACAATCTGAAATTGTCCTCAGCCAGGTTTCAGAGAAGGTGGAGTAAAAGATGAATTAAGTACTGAAGCTGAGAGGATTTTACACACAGGGAAAGATTAATTATATGGAGACAAGTCAGGAAAAGAGTGGTGTTTTCATCCTTTGAATATTTTAGGAAAAGTAACTTTCAGCCCAGGCTTACATGGAGGGAAGTTCTAGCCAGGGGTTCCAGACCCAGCTTTGTCACTACTAGCTTTTGGCTGTGGTAGAACAACCTTCTCATGCCCATTTTTTTCATCTCTTACTTATCTCAGCAGTTTTCTACACATCAAGTACAATAAACACTTGGAAAAAATATGAGTCCTCATACAAACTCCAGTACATTAGCCACCTGATGCAAAGAGTCAACTCATTGGAAAAGACCCTGATGCTGGGAAGACAGAAAGCAGGAGGAGAAGGGGACGACAGAGGATGAGATGGTTGGATGGCATTACCAACTTGATGAACATGAGTTTGAGCAAACTCCAGAAGATGGTGATAAACAGGGAAGCCTGGCATGCTGCAGTCCATGGGGTTGCAAAGAGTCAGACATGACTGAGCGACTGATCAAAAACAACATACAAGTTTGAATTTGGGGGGCAGGAAATTGGTCTAGATGATTCATGAGATCCATTTCGGTTCAGATGATGGCAAATTCCACTAGTAAGGTGAAATTTCACACTCTCATTTGTCATGTTAGGAAAAAAATTCTTTGCATTGCTTATTGCTGCAAACAGAAGCTGAAAGCATTGGGCAGACAGGCAAAGCTGAAACACAAAGCATTTTCGGGATACACAGATAGGTACCTAACTGAGGTACCTGATGGAGGGACAGACAGACAGCTGAGGACTACCCAAGGTCTTGTAAGAACCATCCCAAACTAAGCACCCAAGGGGATCTGCAACTCCATAAACAGGTCTGCTCCGACAGACCCAAGGAAAAAACCCACTCATTTTCTGAAATATCTTACTTGTAAATATTATATCATCATTTCCAAATCTCTAGAGATACTGCTTTGTGCCACACACAGTATTTCAGAGGAAAAAAGATACACCTAACTGACCTGATGGCAGAGAAGAAATTAAAAAAACTGTGCTCAGTCACTTTAGTTGTATCCGACTCTTTGTGACCCTATGGACTGTAGGCCGTCAGGCTCCTCTGTCCATGGGATTCTCCCGGCAACAATACTGGATGGGGTTGCCATGTGCTCCTTCAGGGGATTTTCCTGACCCAGGGATCGAACCTGCATCTCTTGCATCACCTGCATTGGCAGGTGGATTCTTTACCACCAGTGCCACCTGGAAAGCACAGCAGACCTGTTTAAAAGAGTTTTAAATTGTTATTTTAAAACAATTTCATTTCACTCAGGAAATAAAGGAACTGAAATTAATCTTACTAAATATTCATCAGTAAATTATAATTACCTGACTCAGATGCCTGGACTTCCCTGGTGGCTCAGATGGCAAAGAATCTGCCTGCAAGGTGGGGAGACCTGGGTTTGATCCCTGGGTTGGGAAGATCCCCTGGAGAAGGGAATGACAACCCACTCCAGTATTCGTGCCTGGAGACACCCAGGGACAGAGGAACCTGGTGGGCTACAGTACATGGGGTCGCAAAGAGTTGGACATAACTGAGTGAGTAACACTTCCTTTTCTTCAGATGCCCGGGCTCCCTCGGGTATTTGGTGACAGGCTGTAGCAGGGACTCCTGATGCCTGCTTCCATGCTGAGACAGTGTACTGTACTCTATATCTCAGGTGGTCAAACACCACTGACTACAAGAGAATGGAAATCTATGGATCATAGTTGGAGTATTCACAGTGTTTCGTTCTGTGCCCGATGCCCAATCAACAACCTAAAAAAACAAATATTTTTAAAAGGCCATTGAAGAATGCAAATTACTCCAAGATGGAAATGGGGCAGACCAGCATTTGGGCAGACAAAATAAAAGTCAAGGTAATTTTGACAAATAAAAGAAACAGATTGCAATTAACAAGAATCATCATAAAGTAATAAGTTCTTCAAATGGAAGGACAAGGGAGGGTTACACACAATTCTAACCTATCCACCAGCTCTCCCCACAGAATCTCTAAGAAGGGACTACCCAGCTGTGGGGTTTCTTCACCTTTCAGTATTGTGATTTAATGAGAGGCTGAATTCCAACTCTTAATGGGGAGCATAAATTCAGAATAATATATTTTATGAATTATTTTAGGGTTTTTACTGGATAATTTAGACTAATTGCAATGTTTTCATTGACATTTTTATTGAGATAATTTTAGATTTGCATATAGATGTCAGAAATAATATAGAGACCTTCCTTGTACACTTTGCTCAGTCTCCCCCACTGGTAACATCTTACAAAATTATAGTTTAATAATTGTAGGGCAGGGCAGGGAAGAGCTGTCATTTTAAAAGATGGCTGGACAAGGCTCACTCAGAGGTAACAAAGGCATAAAGACCTCAAGTAAATGAGGAGGTTAGCCATGGTGTTAATCTGGAGGAAGAACATTCGAGGCAGAAGGAAGCGTAAGTTATAGATTGTGGGAATATTCCTGGCATTTCTGTGGAAGGAGGAGGCCAGTGGGGTGAGGGGGTGAGGAATAAGAGATGGAGCAAGAGAAGGAGAAACGGGCAAAAGATCAGCAAGGGATACGAGGCCACATCCTGGAGGCCATTATTAAGAACTTTAGCCTTACTCTGAGGGATGTGGCAAACCAGCCACGGAAGGAATGTTGGCAGAAGAGTGATGTGATCTAAACTAGTCACCACTCAAAAGGATACTTGGTGAGAACAGCCCTGGGGGACAAGGGTGGACACAGAGAGCTTTTGCCACAATCCAGAAAAGAAACGGTGTAGCTTATCAATGTTGGGATGCAGCACTGGAAGTGGTGAAAATGGTCAGATTCTGAATATATTCTGAAAGTAGATTCTATAGTATTTATTTAAAGACTTAAATCTATAATTCAAGAGAAATGAACACAGGTAAGATTAACTCTAAAATTTTGACCCTAGAAACTAGGATAGAAATGCAATTATAGAGATGGGAATTACTACAGGAAAACCTAATCCAGGGAAGAAGATTAGGAGTTTTGTCCTGGTTGTGTTAGACCTGAGATGCCCATTAGATGTACAAGCATCAAACAGCCAGCTGGAAATGAGCCTGAAGTTCAGGGCGAGGTCAAGGCTAAAAGAGATAAATGTCAGAGTCATCAGTGTGTGAACAATACTTACATAGAGGAGTTCGGATGGGATCATGGAGGCAGTGAGTACAGACAGAAAAAGAACGTGCTCTCTTCTGGGGTACCTCAGTATTTAGCTGTCAGCAATATGAGATGAGTCAGCAAAGGAGATCACGTAAAAGCCAGGAGGGTGAGGTATCTTGATAACTCAGCAAAGAAAGTGCTTTGGGAGGAGGGTGTGATCTACTATATCAAATTCAAATGTTGCTGATACATTACATGACATGTTAACTGAGAATTGCGAGGTCCTTCTTGGTCGTTGACAACTTAAGGTGATGCTCTTTGAACAGGTACCCCACATCACACCCTGTAGTCTCCTTTATCCATCAAAACCTGTGCTGTATCTGAGGCTATGGCCACATGCTCTTGACTGAGGATCCAAGGAGGTGTTTCTTATCCCAGAGTCATATGGAAATACCAGCACCAAGCTGGAATTGTCTCTAAGTAAAAAGATTCACTGTGATCTAGATATTATCTAGGGCTTCCCTGGTGGCTCAGTGGTAAAGAATCGGCCTGCCAATGCAGGAGATACAGGTTGATCCCTGGATAAGGAAGATCCCCTGGGGGAGGAAATGGCAACTGACTCCAGTAGTCTTGCCTGGAAAATTCCATGGAGAAAGGAGCCTGGCAGGCTATAGTCCATGGGGTTTCAAAAGAGTCTGACATGATTTAGTGCCTAAACAACATACATTATCTTAGATACCAGTATTTTAGTTCCCTAGCTAGAACTTGATGTGGGTCCACCTTCCTTTCAATGAGTGAGACTTCATACAAAGATGTGGATAACATGGCAGAGATAACACTCAAACAAGCTTTAATGCCACCACCTACGGTCCTGAGATATAGGGAGAAGAAAGAGAACCGTCTGTAATGAAAGAGATTAATTGGAACCTCACCCCTCCAGGCAGGATTTAGCTCATGTATCCTAGAGACATGGGTGGCTCTGATATTCTCAGAGCCCATGGGACTTTCCTCATACTCTGGAGAAGGACCTGGAGGACACAAAAGTCATGGAAAGGATAAGGTGCATGAGATGTGGTCTCCAGCTATCTAAGGAACAAGTCATTTCAGATGCAAGGTAGGTGGGGTCCTGAATTTTATTGCAAGCAGTCAGAAGTACAGAGCTCAGACTGCCCAAATACAAAATATGTCATCATCCCTTTAAAAAGATAAAGTGAAAAGCTAACCACACTCCTATATTTCAAGTGCAGCACCGGTGCCCCAGTTCATATCACTGTGCTGTGTCGTGCTTAGTTGCTCAGTCACGTCCAATTTTTTGTGACCACTCCAGGCAAGAAAATTGGAGTGGGTTGCCATGCCCTCCTCCAGGGAATCTTCTCAACCCAGGGAATGAACCCAGGTCTCCCACATTGCAGGCAGATTCTTTACCAGCTATGCTGCCAGGGAAGCCCAAGAATACTAGAGTGGACAGCCTATCCTTTTTCCAGGAGATCCTCCCGATCCAGGAATCAAACTGGGGTCTCCTGCATTGCAAGTGGATTCTTTACCAGCTGAGCTACCAGGGAAGCCCTCATACCACTGTATCAGAAATAAATTACATCAGCCAGATTTTTATCCAAGGTTTATAGGCTTCAACACCTTTGAAAGTTCTCACAACAATAGAAAGTATCATTAAAATGTGTTATTTGCTCAGGGAGCCCCAACTTAGAAAGAAGACTTTCAAGGACTCTTACGAAACGATATTAAATCTAGGACTCCTGCTGCAGAAAGATCTTCTAGCACTTCTACAATAGTTGTAAATAGTATATTGATCACTTGCAATGAGCCAAGCATAATTTCAAGTGGGTTATGTGCATCAATATCCACAAAACCTTTATGAGTGGACACATCATATGGATGTGAGAGAGTCAATTTCTAGGCAGGCTGATAAGAAGTCTAGGGGTCCCCATGGAGAGAGGGGTTTGGAATTCTCAAGAAGGAAGAAAGGACAAACTTTTCCCCCCCCTCTACATTCCTTAGGATTATATAACAATAATGTATTCTGCTTGAGGACAGTCTCTGGAAAAAAACCTTCTGGCTAATCCTGTTATCTTAAAATGTAAATCATGGGAGTAGGTCTGGTGAGGTCTTTACAACCTCTAGACATTCTTTTGATTCACTGTAATAACTAATTTGAGAGCATATCATTCCAGTGCTAAGACTAGCAAGGGGGTACTCTTTCTACCCTCTTCTGATGTCTATGTCAGAAGCTTTCTCTATCTCCTTTATACTTTAATGAAACTTTATTACACAAAAGCTCTGAGCGCTCCAGCCTCATCTCTGGCCCCGGATTGAATTCTTCTCCTCCGGAGGCCAAGAACCCCGGTGACTTTGCGTGATTCAGCAGCAACCTTTCAGATTAGAAAATTGACACTGAGTAAGATTAAGTTACTTGACCAACTTCTTGCAATTATGAAGTACTAGAGTCAGGATCCAAACATGCACTGAGACTGCAGTCAACATGTGACATGCACCTCCGGGGACTCGCTCCTGTGGTCAAAGTCTCCTGCAGCCCCAAATGCCACAGCCAGTTGTATAATTCTGATGTTATGCAACTTTCTACTCCTATGTTATTACTAAACTTTGTTAGATACTAAAAATGTCTTTAAGCATACGTATCCTAATAATGCTCTCCTCAAGTTTACTTCTGCACCGACTTTTATGATGCAACTGGATGGAAACCTTAACTCCTTTGAAAATTTCTTCTCCTATGTGAATATAACTATTCAACATTGGAAGGAATGACAAGTATGTATCAATACATTTGAATTCTCCAGTTTCCCTATTTTTCTACTCTTGCTTTCTGGGGCTTCCTCTCTTATCTACATCTTCCAATCAGCATTTCCATACAGAAGTGATCATCATGGTATGTATCTCAGTGGTTTATCTGATGTGGACCATCAGAAATTGTGAAAATTCTTAGCATTCTAACACTTTAAAAAATGTATGTTAATTTTGATCCTATAACTTGTTTATGGTTACTTCAGTATTAAAATATATTTTAAATGACTTAATTTTAAGCTGAATGAGAATGACCTTTTTTTTTTTCTTTCACAGAGTTTGTATTTCCCTTGAGGGAAAGAGAAAGTAAGTAAAAGTAGCAAATAAATAAACAAGAAACAAACAATGCTAATTTTAAGCAAACAATAAACAATGTTAGCACTGAGTACTATGCAGAGAATATAAGTGTGGTACTATTAAAAAAAAAAGATTGAGCATCACCTTTAGATTGAACATTCAGCAAAGATGAAGAAAAACATTTTCATTCTCTCTGAAGGTATGAAATTTTTTAAAACTTTTTATTTTGTATTGGAATATAGCTGATTAACAATGTTATGATAGTTTCAAGTAGACAGCAAATGGACTCAGCCATACATACACAT
Organism: Muntiacus reevesi; assembly: GCF_963930625.1. Classification (NCBI taxonomy): domain Eukaryota; kingdom Metazoa; phylum Chordata; class Mammalia; order Artiodactyla; family Cervidae; genus Muntiacus; species Muntiacus reevesi. The sequence goes on along the minus strand of NC_089253.1, from coordinate 81,144,104 downwards.
GTATCCACTCCCCCCAAAACTACCCTCCTCCATTCCGGCTGCCACATAACACTGAGCAGAACTCCATGTGTGACACAGTAGGTCCTTGCTGGTTATCCATTTTAAATATAGCAGTGTGTACATAAAGACCATATGTTTTCACTCTTTACTGTAATACCAGAGCCAAGGCATGTCCTAAAAATTTATTGAATTAAAAAACCGTAACAGGCGCGTCAGGCTACAGGTTGGGTGTGGATCAGCTACAAGGAATCTTCTGATTCTGGGATCCAGGCTGAAAGAACATATGCTTTTACATGTCCGGATAAGGCTTTTCATAGCAAACAACACAGGAGCCCTGGAGGCTGGTTGGAACTTGGTAATAACTGTATGCTTCTATGACACGTACCACTGAGGGTCCATTTGTTGAAGCAAATCACGTGGCCAGGCCAGACCACAGAATGTAAGAGACCACAGAGCAGGGGCTGAGGAAACACAAACACCCGCGCAGTCCTGGGCATACTGTGCAAGTGCAAGTGGGGAGGCCTTCTGCAAGCTCTTGGGGAAGCTTCTAGAAGGCAATGATCAGAGGATTTAGTGTCATTCAATTGCAAGTTTCCTCAAAGGTTGTTTGTACATAATTTTATTGATGCTGCTTTTAACAAATATGAATATACTCAGAATGTAGTAAAAGGTCCCAGCTTTAAAGAAAAGCAAGAGACATCTTCTGAGAAAATGAAGAATCCTGATGAAATGCAAATATTTTCTTCAGTGAAGGCTTAAGCAGTATGGATTTGGGGGGTGGGGGTGGGGGTGGGGGCGGGGTTCCAACATTTTCCTAAAGTAGGCATATCCTATTCTGTCTTTAAAAGTGCAATAACATTCAGCTGAAGAGAGGGGTAGCAAAGTAACTGATTCAAAAGATTCACCATCCACAGATCCTCAACCCTTATTCTAATTCAGGCTGGTTCGAGAAGGTCCTCATTACTCAGTCATTTCCCTAAGTATTCTTAGGGAGCCTGCCCCCTTTTTTGCTAGAGACACTTAGTTTCCATGCAAGGCACTAGTCTTGTTCCAGATAAATGGAAAGCACTAAATATACACATTCTGCTCCCAACATATTTTCCACGGGGAAGAAGACAGGAGAGAAAGAGCACACATAGAAAGAGAACATCTGCTACAAAGCCAACTGCCAAATTCACAGCAAGAAGTGCTTGACGGGTGCAGGCCCAGGTTCATCTTCCTGGGACGGGGAAGAGAAAATACAGCTCATGACTAGACAAAACTTAAAAAAAATTTTTATATATGTGGATAAGCACTACAAACTATTATAAGGTAAATTAACTAGTAATGCAGGATTTTCTGGAGAAAGCAATGGCAACCCACTCCAGTACTCTTGCCTGGAAAATCCCATGGACAGAGGTGCCTGGTGGGCTGCAGTCCATGGGGTCGCCAAGAGTCGCACACCACTGAGCGACTTCACTTTCACTTTTCACTTTCATGCATTGGAGAAGGAAATGGCAACCCACTCCAGTGTTCTTGCCTGGAGAATCCCAGGGACGGAGGAGCCTGGTGGACTGCCGTCTATGGGGTCGCACAGAGTCGGACACGACTGAAGTGACTTAGCAGCAGCAGCAGCAGCAGGATTTCTTCAGGGTACTCCAAATAGAAATATCTGAATATACAATATTAAAATGTGCACGTTATATATACTGTACAATATAAATAACCAATATGTAGTTGTCTTTAATAGCAACCTCAGTATTGCTCTAGGTGGTTTGGTGGTTTTAGTTGCTAAGTGTGTCTGACTCTTGCAACCCCATGGACTGAAACCTGCCAGATTCCTCTGTCCATGGGATTCTCTGGGCAAGAATACTGGAGTGGGTTGCCATTTCCTTCTCCAGGGGATCTTCCTGACCCAGGGATCGAACCTGGGTCTCCTGCGTTGCAGGCAGATTCTTTACCAACTGAGCTACAAGGAAGCCCCCATTGGCCTAGGTAACAGTGTAATTTATTTAGGAAAACTGAAGTTGAAGTTTTCTGAAAATTACCTTACATTCTTGGAAATGTTTCTGCAATGACAGACAACAGTTGGATACCTGGCATCCATAGAACAGGGCTGAAATACAGTTTTGGGGGCATAATGTTGGCTACAGACAATAAGTACAAAAATTACTCCAGTTTCTGCCTTTCTGTACTAAGCACTGTGGGCAAAAGAAGTAAAAGCTGAAGCTTTTGTCCACAATGAAGTGACAATCTAGAAAGGCAAATAAAGCATATTTCAAAACAATTAGTAACCAAGAGTATCTGTGAAAGGCTAAAATATACATCAACAACAAGTCAGAACTAAGAAAGTAAAAAACAAGGTGTGGCTGTGTATGGCAGCCAGTAAATGCAAATGTATCAGAAAAACCAGAGATAAAAAACATGTTCTAAAGGAAAAGAGCCTGTGGTGAGCTTGAAGGTGAGATGGGTATAAGAGATAAAAGTGATGTGGTACTGAAGGGCAGGAAGGAAGGACAGGATAGCATGATAAAATATCTGAGTGATCCTATGTACCCTACAACACTTTACACTCAGATACTTGACACTAACTGGGGAAATTGGACAAGTCATTTAGATCATTTGGTCCTCAGTTTCATCATCTATAAAGTGAGAATAAACACTTTATCCATTTTACCAGGTGATTATATCAACAACACATTGTGTGTAAACACCTATCAGAAATTGGAATTATTATCCAGTACACTAAGTCATCCATCTGGGGTATCAAAAGTGTCAAGGATACTACAGAAAACTTGTAGGGTCTAACCCCAGTGAAAACTGAAACTGAAAGTTGCTCAGTTGTGTCCGGCTCTTTGCAACCCCATAGGCTATACAGTCCACGGAATTCTCCAGGCCAGAATACTGGAGTGGGTACCCTCCCTTTCCCTTCCCCAGGGAATCTTCCCAACCCAGGGATGGAACCCAGGTCTCCTGCATTGCAGGCGGATTCTTCACCAGCTGAGGCACAAGGGAAGCCCCTAACTCCAGTGGATATCATCAACATTAATATTTTTACCACTTAAAAAATTATTAACATTACCAAATAATACTGTCACTTTGGTATCTTCTTCATGCCTTCATCAGTGGGAAGCATCTGTCTTCTAAGCTATCCCAACTATCAAGTGTCATATGTGTTACAAGCATGGAAATCCTGACAAGGTTCATTCTGCTGTGATTAAATAATTACTTTGATACCACGGTAACCACTGCTGTTGTTGTTGTTCAGTGTCTAGATCATGTCTGAATCTGATCCCACAGATGGTAGCATGCCAGGCTCCTCTGTCCTCCACTATCTCCCAGAGTTTGCTCAAATTCATGTCCATTGAGTCAGTGATGTCATACAACCATCTCATCCTTTCCCACCCTCTTCTCCTCTTGCCCTCAATTTTTCCAGGCATCAGGGTCTTTTTCAAAGAGTCGGCTCTTCACATTGGGTAACCCAAACACTGGAGCTTCAGCTTCAGCAACAGTCTTTACAATGAATATTCACAGTTGATTTCCTTTAGGATAGACTGGTTTGATTTCCTTGCAGCCCAGGGGACTCTGAAGAGTCTTCTCTACCACCACAGTTCAAAAGCATCAGTTCTTCAGTGCTCAGCCTTCTTTATGGTCCAAGTCTCACATCCATAATTGACTACTGGAAAAACCACTACTTTGACGATACGGACATTTGTCAACAAAGTGATGTCTCTGCTTTTCAATATGCTGTCTAGGTTTGTCAAAGCTTTTCTTCCAAGAAGCAAGCGTCTTTTAATTTCATGGCTGCAGTCACCATCCACAGTGATTCTGGAGTTCAAGAAAATAAAGTCTGTCACTGTTTGTATTATTTCCCCGTCTATTTGCCATAAAGTGATGGGACTGATTGCCATGATCTTAGTTTTTTAATGTTGAGTTTCAAGCCAGCTTTTTCACTCACCTCTCCCACCTTCATCAAAAGGCTCTTTAGTTCTTCACTTTCTGCCATTATAGTGGTATCATTTGCATATCTAAGGTTTTTTATATTTCTCCCAGCAATCTTGATTCCAACTTGAGATTCACCCAGTCCAGCATTTCACATGATGTACTCTGCATATAAGTTAAAATAAGCAGGGTGATAAAATACAGCCTTGTCATATTCCTTCCCCAATGTTGAACCAATCTATTGTTCCATGTCTGGTTCTAACTGTTGCTTTCTCACATGCATACAGGTTTCTCAGGAGGCAGGTAAGGTGGTCTGGCATTCTCATCTCTTTAAGAATTTCCCACAGTTTGTTGTGATTCACACAGTCAAAGGCCTTTAGCATAGTCAATGAAGCAGATGTTTTTTGAATCCTCTTGCTTTCTCTATGATCCAACAGATGTTGGCAATTTGATCTCTGGTTCCTCTACCTTTCCTAAATCCAGCTTGTACATCTGGAAGTTCTCGGTTCACATACTGTTGAAGCCTAGCTTGAAGGGTTTTCAGAATAACCTTGCTAGTATGTGAAATGAGCACAACTGCACAGTAGTTTGAACATTCTTTGGCATTGCCTTTCTTTGGGATTGAAATTAAAATGGATCTTTTCCAGTCCTGTGACCACTGTTGAGTTTTCCGAATTTGCTGACATATTGAGTGCAGCACTTTCATGGCATCATCTTTTAGCAGTTTAAATAACTCAGCTGGAATTTCTTCACCTTCACTAGCTTTGTTGGTAGTGATGCTTCCTAAGGCCCACTTGACTTCACACTCCAGGATGTCTGGCTCTAGGTGAGTGATCACAGCATAATGGTTATCCAGGCCATTTAAGAACTCTTTGTATAGTTCTTCTGTGTATTCTTGCCACTTCTTAATCTCTTCTGCTTCTGATAGGTCCTTACTATTTCTGTCCTTTATTGTGACTATCCTTGCATGAAGTGTTCCTTGATACCTCCAATTTTCTTTGAGAGATCTCAGGTCTTTCCCATTCTATTGTTTTCCTCTCTTTCTTTGCATTGTTCATTTAAGAGAGCCTTCTTATCTCTCTCTGCTGTTCTCTGGAACTCTGCATTCAGTTGGGTTTATCTTTCCCTTTATCCTTGGCCTTTCACTTCTCTTCTTTCCTCAGCTATTTGTAAAGCCTCCTCAGACAACCACTTTGCCTTGTTGCATTTGTTTTTCTTTGGGATGGTTTTGGTCTCCGCCTTCTGCACAATGTCATGAACCTCCATCCATAGTTCTTCAGGCACTCTGCCTACCAGATCTAGTCCCTTGAACCTATTTGTCACCTCCACTGTATAATCATAAGATATTTGATTTAGGTCATACCTGAATGGCCTAGTGGTTTTCTTACTTTCTTTGATTTAAGCCTGAATTTTACAATAAGGAGCTCACGATCTGAGCCACAGTCATCTCCAAAGTGAAAAGCGCAATGATGGCAGATGGGAACATGAAAGGCTTTCTACTTCATCTTAATACTTTGGAACCCAGCAGATCTTCCACTCCCAGAAATTTTACAAAGCCAAAACTCTATCATCCCATAAGGAAATTTAATTGCTTTCCTTTTTAACATATTTATTCCTAGACCAGTCTGTGCACCACTCCAAGCAGACTGATGATTAGTTGACAAATCTGTTTCATCCCGCCTACTAGAATCAACAGACAGCAGAGACTCTGCCTCTGCAAAACAGAAACGGACAGTTGTCCTTTTTTCCCATTCTTTTCCTCATTTTAATGAGCAGATTCTGATTAGCAGACATTCTTCAATGTTCTTGCTAAATATTAATAGCTTTTCTCTAGTCTAAATAACAAAAATGTGTGTTTAAAGATGAGAGGACCAGGGAGGAAAATAATTGCAATAAGACTAAAAACAGATCTAAATCCATATAAACTTCTCTAGAGCTAAAATGGTAGAAGTTTTATCCTAAAAAAATTTCACAGACGTTCAAATGCCTTTCTGTGATTTTTTTTAATCAGTTTATTGTCTCCATTTTAAGCAGATGTACTGAATTCCAGCAGACTGTTAGAGAAAAGTAGGATGCCACAAAAACCTTCTCCAAGAAACAACTATTTTAGACTCTTTGATAGAGTAAGCATTAAAAAAAAAAATGAAAATGCACTTTGCTGAAATCTGGGATATGACAGAAATGAAAGCCAAAACCACTTCCTATTTTGCCTTGGCTTATAAACCAATTGCAGGGTATCACAGTTTTGTTCTATATAAGGACATGTTTACTCTCTGGCTAGAAAAGTAGCTCAACTACTCTTCCAATATTTATTCTAAAACAAAAAGTATTTCACTAGGTATAGAGTTACCAGTGAACAGTGGTTAGAAAAAGGAATGGAAATTCCTGCCTTAGTTTTAGTTGTTGTATACTCAGTCATGTCTTATTCTTTGCAACCCCATGGACTGTAGTCCACCAGGCTACTCTGACCATGGAATTTTCCAGGAAAGAATACTGGAGTGGGGTACCATTTCTTACTCCAGGGGATCTTCCCAACCCAGAGATCAAACCTGTGTTTCTTGCATTGGCAGATGGATTCTTAACCACTGAGCCACCAGGGAACCCCTGCCTTAGTTTAGAAACTCCTTAAAATAGTTAATCAGGCAAATCTATCTGTGCAAAATGTCAGATTATCTTTAAAATTCGGAAGCATATCACATAGCCTCGATTATTTCAGCTGTCAGCTGCAGGTTGTCAGTTCATTAAAAGTCATATTTAACCTAAGCAGCTGTTCCCACAGCCTGGTGGGCTATGGTCCATGGGGTCGCAGAGTCAGACATGACTGAAGCGACTTAAAATGCATGCACACATGCTGCTTCCATAACCTAAAGCTCCCCACTCCTTATTTTTCCAGTACTTTATAATCTCATATTTTAGTTCTAAACTGGGGAACTTTGTGGAATAAACCTTTAACTGTACTAATTTTAACTGTGCTAGCTTTAGAGGAAGTAGGGAGGAAAATGAACAAAGAAGAAGCTACGATGATAAAAATATGCTGCTACAACCAGTGCAGAATGTTTCAGCATGCCGAAGAAAATGACAGAACTGCCAGTTTAGTCAGGGTGGCAGTCATATTCTTACGTGATGGATATCGAGGATTCTAGGCAAAGGTTCTCACTCTGTCTCAGGCAGAGGCAGTCACCTTCCTCTGAAGATGGATATGGTTCTGCCAGGCTGGATGGCATTTCACAGTCCCTTCAAGCCTTATGATGCCATGGCTCTGGGAACAGCAAGCTACAGTTCAAAGGTGAATGACCACAAAAAATTCATCCAATGAGAAATAAGATGTCACAGTACTATTAAAACAAAAAAGAAAAATTGAATCTCCTTTGGTGCCAATCCAACATGTATATCTGCTGAAAGCAGTTTAATTTCAGGTTGGCAGAAAATGTTGCATGTAACTCAGGAGTGAGACCACAAGCTTTCCTGAAATCATTTAACGCACAGAAAAGCAAACAAGCTGCTTAAGTTTAACTGCAGCAACTGTAAATGAGAATGGAAATATTCTTCATCCATTGACTAACATGTCTCTAGATATCAGAAACAACGTCAGAAAACTGTATGAAATATTTTCACGGGTTTTCTTACTGACTACCATTTCTAATTATCATGAGTACATTCCCAATAGCATCTAAATCATTGTTCCCTTTCTATATTTAAGACTAACCAACACTTCTACATGTTTAAATCACCGTGAGGATTTGGTCATAGGGTAAAAGCAGAAATATGAATTTGTGGATTAAAATGTTCATTGGCCACACTCTTCCACTAACCAAATGAATTTATAGATGCAATAATGAGTGAAAATATTTATATGAATACAATTTTTCTAGGAAAAATTGAGAAATCATTTTTAAGTATTATTTGTAACCAATTTATCTTCCCACCCCAACTTCCCCACCACCTCCAACACACAAAGACACAGAGAGCCGCTGTTCTCCACTCCTTAGCTTAACTGTGTGAAGCATCAGGTATGGTTCAGGCCCAGCTTCCTAGACATTATTAAGTGCTCACTGGCTTCATGAGTCTCTGGAATGTACGTGTATATGCTCAGTCATGTCCAGCTCTTTGTGACCCCATGGACCGCAAATTTCCAGGCGCCTCTGTCCATGGGATCTTTCAGGTAAGAATCCTAGTGGTCTGCCATTTCCTTCTTCAGGGGATCTTCCCAACCCTGTGATCAAACCTGGGTCTCCTACATTAGCAGGTAGATTCTTTACCACTGAGCCACTAGGGAAGTCCAATATGAATTCGGAGAGGACACGAACATTCAGTCCATAAGGCCTGAAAATGACCAAAAATCATTCGTGCACTTGCTGGACATAGCCCACTTATTTCCTACTCCTGGTTCTGGGTGGTTTCTCCGTGTAGACTCTGTCTCTTTCTACAACTGAGTCCCCATCCTAAACTGCCCAGGGCCAAAGCCTGGTGCTCACAGTCACACATAGGCATGCGTCTATCCTGTCCTGAGTTTGCTGCTGGGTTCCCCATCACTGTGCTCTAATCAATATCTGGGTCTAGATGAACACTGAAACGGCTGGACCATGAACACTGTACCCTCTTGTCTGCCCCGCAAGCAGCCCCACGGTGTGCCTCTGAAGCTGGGTCTCTGTGCACCCTCCTCATCCTGTGTTCTGCCTCATGGCAGATCTTGTACTTGGATCCCACATCTCCTCTGGCCCTTCCTTCCCTGTGGCGCCCTTAAACTGACTACAAGTCTCACCTCTAAGCCCTAAGTCCTTCTACATGACTCCAAGAAATGCGGCTTTGATTTAAAAGTTGCTACATAAAACAAGTCTGAATCATCCCATAGACAGTGATGAGCACAGACATTTATTAAAAGTTAGTGAAGCCATGACCACTTGGCTACAAGGAGAGAAATCCCCTAGGATGATCTTTTCTAGGGAATTATGATAAGCAGCAAGTCATTTCCACATGGTACTTAAACCTTTCATCCATATCACCTACTTCCACCCAAGGTCTTCATATTTCACTCTTACTTGATCTCAAACAATAAACTGTGTGGTGCATGTGAACTCTGCTCATAGCAAGTCGTGATCTTGCTCTATTTCTCATTTATGATTTATTTACACATCTTTTGTTTTAGTTACTTTAAGAGACAACAAACACCAGAAGAACAGCAATATTGATCAACACTGGCTGTAACCTAACAGATGGATTTAACTTTGCCAAGGGTAATAGAAATGCAAGTCACATATATCTGAACAGTCAAGCATCTGTTTATTCTGGAGATAACCTTTACCTTTTTAGCTGTGCTTGGTTTTAATAGCAGTAGGAATCCAGTAGAAATCAGACCATGAAATCATAACTATGTTAAAAGATCATAAAGTCAGAGGAGCTTCAAGTCAGAGGCACAGAGAGGCTGTCTGCCACAACTGTTGCTTAGGCTCACATCTGACCCTTAGAGAGAAGTCACTGATGGTCACAAGAATCCTACAAGCAAATCTGAGAAACCACCTGCTATGCTCAGTCATGTCTGATTCTCTGTGGCCCTATGGACTGTAGCCCACCAGGCTCCTCTGCCCACTGGATTTCCCAGACAAGAATACTGGAGTGGGTTGCCATTTCCTCCTCCAGGGGATCCTTCCAACCCAGGGATCGAACCCGTGTCTCCTGCATTGGCAGGCAGTTTCTTTACTACTGTGCCACCTGAGAAGCCCACCTGCTATGCTTGCCATGAGCTAAAATGAAATGATCCCACACCACCAGCAACATGAAGGGAGGATACAGAAGTGGAAAGCAGGGATTCAGGGAACAGTGAAAGCAATAAATGCACCATGCTGTAATTCTACTGCTGATAAACATTTACTGAGCATCACTTACTATGGAGTAATAAACTATGGGGAGCTATGGTAGCAAACTCACACCATAATATTTGTGTGTGTGTCACATTTTCTCAATTCATCCACCCTATATACAAACCCAAAGACATCAGTGACCTCAGGGCAAGGCAGAAGGAAGTAAAGGGAATGTCAGTGGGAAATACTGATAGTGCCAAAAACAAATGTTAGATCTAAGCTACTCATCCCTACTAGAAATTAAAGCACAAAATTAGCTTATTATGAGAAAAGGTTCAAAGGAAACTTCCAATTGAGAGGATCCCTCATTAAGTTTAAGTGACCATATGCTAATAAAGGAGGAGCCAGCACCCATGCCTCTATGTGGCTTGCACCCTGCTCAGTACTCCTAAGTGGAGCTGTATCTTAAGAAATCTGTCATCCTGTGGGAGAAGGTGAGGGTGGGATGTTCTGAGAGAACAGCATTGAAACAAGTATACTATCAAGGGTGAAACAGATCGCCAGCCCAGGTTGGATGCATGAGACAAGTGCTCAGGGCTGGTGCACTGAGAAGACCCAGAGGGATGGGATGGAGAGGGAGGTGGGGGGGGGATCGGGATGGGGAACACATGTAAATCCACGGCTGATTCATGTCAATGTATGGCAAAAACCACTACAATATTGTAAAGTAATTAGCCTCCAACTAATAAAAATAAATGGAAAAAAAAAAAAAGACATCTGTCATCCAAAGCCAAAGCTTAAGACCATGGATAGACCTCTAAGATCTTTATTCAACAAGACAGGCAGGTTTAAGTTCAACCACACAGGAGCAAATGAAATTCTCCCCTCTTTTCCAAGCTGAGCCTAAGAAAACTCACCCTGGCATAAAGCCTAGAGGGCATGGAGTGTTTCAGGAGGGGTCCCCTGAGTAGGTGCCACAGACAGCCACAGCAAAGGACAGGGCTGATGAAGGCCACCTTCCTGGGCATTTCTGTCCATTTTTTTCCAACTAGATTTGTGGGACAGGAAAGCCAAAGGAAAAACCATAAGGGAACAACCACAGTGGGGAAAAGTCAAAGAGACAAAAGGCAGATTTCAACAGGAAAATGTGGCCTCTTAAAGCAAGACAGATAACAGCCTTGGAATTTTTCAGTTAAAAAAAAAAAATCACACACTAAATGCTGCCAGTTTGACTCTGTGCCCATCTCAGTCCCATGTCAAAGTTTCTGTGGCAGATGGTAAGGAGTAAAATGACCCAAAAATGTCAGTTCTTTTTTCTTCTAATAAAGAGAAGCTATCAAAAATACACAAAACAGTAGAGAGAAAGGCAAAAAGGAACAATGTGAGTACCCTTGTTCCACAGAAATGGAGTAACACATATTAGTTCCCTGAATTTTGGATTCTTCCCCCAAAATAGGGTTTAGGCTTAATAGAGGGCATTTAAGTAAAATTTTCTTTTTAACTTTATAAGTTGGTTTGCTTTGGGAGAAGATGGTACTTGCAGATTGTATTAAACATACAATATATTATGAAAAGTGGCTTCCCAGGTGGTGCAGTGGTAAAGAATCTGCCTGCCAATGTAGGAGATGCAGGAGACTTGGGCTTGATCCCCGGGTCAAGAAGATCCCCTGCAGAAGGAAATGGCAACCCACTCCAGTCTTCTTGCCTGAAAAATCCCATTGACAGAGGAGCCTAGTGGGTTACAATCCAGGAAGTCGCAAAGAATTGGACATGACTGAGGATACACATAACGTGAAAAGTAGGTGTCTCCTCCCCTAACTCTTGATAGAGTTCTCTTTCTCTGAAGGAGCCATTCTTACCAGACTTTTCTGTGTTCTCATCTTTAATGTTAGGACAGAAGTATATATGTGTTTGTGTTGCTCCCTCTTTTTACACAAATAAAAGAAAAGAAATGCACAAATAGAACAATCTAAATATAATGCCTACACCTTACATTTTCCAGTTAATATTTTAAGGGTATTATTCTATATTTATTCTTTCCCTTACTCATTTTTGGAATAAATTAGTTTAGTAGTGAATAAACTAATGTCCTTACTCCAAGAAAGCATAGTAGAAGGGCTCACGTCAAAAAATAAAATCAACATCTAATAAGTATGTATTACGTCAGATGTATTATTTTAAAAAAATAAAGCAGGGTAAGTGAACAGGGTAGCCATGTTGTGATGGGGAAGAGAAAGGTTTGCTTTGTGTGATGACATTTCAGGAGTGACCTCAAGAGAAGATCAGGCAGCTATCAGAGGAATAACTGATCAGACAGCAGGAAGAGTATGTGCCAAGGTCCTGGGACAGGTGTGTGGTGATCACAACTGAGGATCAGCAAGGAGGTCACCATGGCTGCTGCACATTAAGCAAGGGAGTGATAGGAAATGAGGTCACAGGATGAAGAAGAGAGCCAGATTATGCAGACTCCTGTAGCCCTTGGTCAAATATTTGGCTTTTACTCTGAGTGAGATGGAAAGCCACCAGCGAGTCTGGAGTGACATGCTAGACACACATCTCAGAATGATTATTCTGACTACTGTGCTGAGAAATTTAGGGTGGCAAGCTTGGAAACACGAACCTAGTCCAGGCAAAAGGTGATGCTGGCAGAGACCAGGATGGAGCAGTGCAAACGGTGGATGGTGGTTGGATTCTGAATGCCTTGTGAATGTGAAGCTGACAGAAGCTGCCTGATGAATTGGATGTGGAGAATGAGAAGAAAGAAAAGTGCCTAGGATGACTCTTGAGAGTTCTAGCATGAGTCCTGAGAGTTACTGAAAAGACAAAGTTTATGTTTATTGAAATGAGAAGGCTGTGGGGAAAGCAGGGCTCAGGAAAGAGAAGCAGTGAAGACACTATGGGTTTATTTATGAGCTGCATTGGATCTTCAGCACTGTGCACTGGTTTTCTCTAGTTGTGGTGAGTGGGGGCTACTCTTCATTGCAGTGTGTGAGCTTTTCATTGTGGTGGCTTCTCTTGCTGCCGAGCAGAAGCTCTAGAGAGTATGGGCTTCAGTAGTTACAGCACACAGGCTTAGTAATTGTGGCTGGCAGGCCCTAGAGTACGGGCTTAGTTGCCCCTCAGCTCGTGGAATCTCCCCAGACCAGGGATCAAACCCGTGTCTCCTGCATCACCAGGCAGATTTTTAACCATTGGATCACCTGAGAAGTCCAAGATACTGATTTTAGACATAGCAGGTTTGAAATATCTATGAGACGTCCAAGTAGAAATGTCAAGGAGGCCATAGGATATGAGTCTTAAAGTAAGGCAGAAGCCAGGGATAGGGAGAGAGACGTGGGAGATTTCAGCACATGGCTGACATTCTAAAACACATATTTCTTATAAACATTTAAGTTACATATATTCTACTCAGACTTCACTTGACCTTTTTAAACAGCTGCATAATAGGAAATTTTTTATATTAAATTCATTTTTATATTAAATTTAAATGAAGACCACTGTTCTGTGAAAAAGTCAGAATATACAGTTGGCCCTCGATATTCACAGAGTCTGTATCTGCAAGTTTGCCTACTTGTGAAAATGTATTTGGAACACTAAAATCAATTCTTGCCTTCATGGTAAACCACAGATGGGTGGAAACCTTAACTCACTCAACATACATTTTCCCAGATGAGCTGTCTTCTTGTTTCTGCTTCCATACTATAAAGAATTGTTCACTTAGTGGTCTACTCCCTGTCACATGCTTTTTGCTTTTTTTGTGCTTTTCTTTTTTCTGGTGATTTCTCTTTAAAATGCACCCAAGCAAAGCACTGAAGTACTTTCTGGTGTTCCTAAGTGCAAAAAGGTTGTGATGTGACTTACAGAGAAAATACATGTGTTAGAAAAGCTTGGTTCAGGCAAGAGTTATAGTGTCAGTGGCTAAGAGTTCAATGTTAAAGAGTCAACAATATATATTAAATAAAATGTCTTTAAATAGAAACACACATAGATCAAGGTTATATACTGACTGACTGAAGAAAACGGTGTGACCAGATGTTTGGAATCTAATGCTGCACTTCCTCTAGAAGTAACTGGTTAGTAGTCACTAATTAGCATTATGGTGACTTTTAAGACTGTAACTCACGTAATGAGAACTGACTGGTTTGTTTTTTTATCTTTTCATAGCTCAGTGGTTAAGAATCCTCCTGCCAAGTAGGACACATGGGTTTGATCCCTGGGTTGGGAAGATCCCTTGGAGGAGGGCACGGTAACTCACTCCAGTGTTCTTGCCTGGAAAATCCCATGGACAGAGGAGCCTGGAGGGCTACAGTCCACGAAGGTCACAAAAATGTCAGCTGCAACTTAGAGACTAAACAACAATAACAACCCTTCACTTGGGAAGCAAAAGACTGAAATTACTCAGAGAAATCATCTACGCTACTCTGCGCCTTAAGGTAAGAACCTCATGGAAGCCAACCCAGAAAGCTGGAACTATGACCTATTTTTAAGAAGTAGTAGAGAAGGAAAACCCAAAACAAACAAACAACAACACACAAAAACCCTCCATTAATAAGTGCAATGATCTGTGCACAGCGAACCTTAATAAATGTCACTGACCGACAACTTTCAAAACCAGTTAGAGTATCTAAAGGCTTTCCCTGTCAGAAAAGTATTTTTGTATCTTACCCAAATCCCAGTGCAGTTTAAAATCCCATCTACTCTTTATGTGTTCACAGTAGAAATGAAAACTTGTTAATCACCAGTTTCTGCTCTAAGTCCATCATACACTCAAACACATTAAATTGCCCCAGGCTCTTCCATTCTCTAAGTAAAGTAATTCCGTTTACTTTAAAATTTCTTCCTTAGGGCTTATTTTCCATCCTCTAATCAGTCAAATACAACTCTTCCTGCTTTGAAATACTTACAATCATGTCATCCTTTTTGCCCTGTTAAATGATGAATTGCAATTTCCATTTTGCTGCCTCCAGAGCCCACACTGTCAGTCATAAATGTTTAACTGGTAAGGTCATTTCCTATCAAGATCTCCATGAGCAACTGTTTTTATATGTAATTGTTCTTCTGATCTTTCTATTTAAGGAGTCCCCTTCTTGTATTATAAGAATGTCTTTACAATCAAACCATGTTAATTATTAAAGACAACAGGTCAAATGCCAAGGCAGAAAAAGCTTTTTATATTAAAAGAAAGTGAATAAAGTAACACTGAAGACAATCGGCCTAAATGTGCAAGTTAATTATAAAGAGATTTAATGTTTACTGACTCAAGTTTCAGAACATGTCCACCTTGAATTTTGGGGATTTGGGTGCAGGTACCATTGGGCTTCCCTGGGAGCTCAGGTAGTAAAGAATCCTCCTGCAAGGCAGGCGACTCGGGTTTGATCCCTGGGCTGGGAAGATTACCTGGAGAAGGGAATGGCAAACCACTCCAGTATTGTTGCCTAGGAAATCCCATGGACAGAGAAGCCTGGCGGGCTACAGTCCATGGGGTTGCAAAGACTCGGACATGACTGAGTGACTAACGCACTTCACACACACTTCTTCGGGTACCATTTCTTTCTGGTCCTCATTAGCAATGTATCTTGTCATTGCCATACTTTTGAAGAAAGCATTTCTTATACTTTGGATCATGAAGAGTTTGTACCATATTTTACTAACCACCACATGATTTCTACTATATATTTAAAAGTGATGTTAAGAAATTTTCTAAAAATCTGTCCAGGAATTTAAAAGAACAAAGCTCAGTTACAAAGCTAAACTACTGGAAAACACATGACTGGACAAAGTAAGAGAGAATGTTGTATTAAGATACTAAACTAGGAGTCCGAAAACTGAACCCCATGGCTAGAAGGCTATATGCAACCTTAGACTAGTCATTTGAACTTCTGGGATTTAAGTATCCTCATGAAGTATCCCTGGAGAAGGAAAAGGCTACCTATTCTCGTATTTGGGCCTGGAGAACTTCATGGACTGTATTCAGTCACTCATGAAGTACAGGTACTAGACTATCTCTAAGATCCTTACTGTTCAAAATTCTGCATTTACAGTGAGCACATTTAGTCAGGGCTTCTCTGGTTGCTCAGACGGTAAAGAATCTACCTGTAATGCAGGAAACCTGGGTTTGATCCCCGGGTTGGAAAGATCCCTTGGAGGAGGGCATTGCAACCCACTCCAGTACTCTTGTCTGGAGAATCCCCGTGGACAGAGGAGTTTGGCGGGCTACAGTCCATGGGGTCGCAGAGAGTCAGACACGACTGAGCAACTAAGCACACAGCACAGAGGAAGATCGAGGACAGCATAGGTTACACACACAGGTAAATCTAATTAATTAGTGTGCAAGCTACGTGCTAAGTCGTTTCAGTCATATCCGACTCTTTGCAACCCTATGGACTGTGGCCCACCAGGCTCCTCTACATATGGGATTCTCCAGGCAAGAATACTGGGGTGGGTTGCCTTGCCCTCCTCCAAGCGATCTCCCCAACCTAGGATCTCACATCTCTTCTGTCTCCTGCATTGGCAGTGGGTTCTTTTCCACTATCGCCACCTGGTGGATATAGTATTATATTTGCAGGTCCCACATGTGCCCCTCCACAGAGCCTATCAAGTGACCAGTAGAGTATAAGACACACAGTCTAAGTCTGGAGATCACTTATAGGCTCGCCTCAAACAAGATGTTAAGTCATTTTTCAACAATTAAATATGTAATTCCAACACCAGCTGTGTGTCCTATAATTTAGTTCAATTTTGTATCCTGCAACTTTACCAAATTTGTTGATGAGTTCTAGTAGTTTTTTGGTCTTTTCTTTAGAATTCTGTGAGTAGTATCATGTCATCTGCACACAGTGATAGTTTTAACTATTCTTTTCCAAACTGGGTTCCTATATTTCTTTTTCTTCTCTGATTGCTGTGGCTAGGACTTCCAAGAACGTGTTGAATAGTGGTGAGAGTAGATACACTTGTCTTACTCCTGATCTTAGCAGAAATGCTTTCAGCTTTTCAACTTTGAGTGTTATGTTAACTGCAGGTCTGTCATATATGGCCTTTGTTATGTTGAGGTACGTTCCCTCTATGTGGAGTCATAGAGGGAATAACAAACTAGTGAATATAACAAAGAAGCAGCAGATTCACAGATACAGAGAACAAGCTAGCAGTTACAGTGAGTAGAGGAATGGGGCAGGGGCAATATAAGGATGGAGGATTAAGAGGTACAAACTATTAGGTATAAAATAAGCTACAAGGGTATATTTTACAATGTGGGGAATAGTCAATATTTTATAATAGTTATAAATGGAGTGTTGGTGTGAATCTTGAGTCACTCAGTGGTATATAATTTTTTGTGGCCCCATAGACTGTAGTCCACAAATAAATGTACTATAACCTTTAAAATTTGTGACTCATAACATTTAAACCTGCAACTTATATAATATTCTCTATCAACTATACTTCAATAAGAAAGAAAGAAAAAAGAAAAGGAAAAAAACACTTAAATTGCCATGTGTAAACTATTAATAGAGAGCTGATAGGATGCCGCTGTACACCACAGTGAGTTCTGTGATGACTTAGGAGGGTGCAGGGGTGGGGTGGGAGGGAGAGGATACACACACACATATGGCTGATTCACACTGTCGTGCAGCAGGAACACAATATTGTAAAGCAATCATACTCCAATTAAAAAGAAATAAATTGCACTTGTGTCTCCCCTTCTCATTTTTTGTTTTATATTTTTTACTTTTTAGGGGAGTTTAAGTTATGATTTAGCCCACAGCTTACAGAACAGTGAGCAGGATTACAAGAATTCTGGAGTACTCTTAGGTACCCTTGATTATAGAGTCTTAAGAGGATACAAACAGATGGAGAAACATGCTGTGTTCATGGATTGGAAGAATCAATATTGTCAAAATGGCTATTCTACCCAAAGCAATCTATAGATTCAACACAATCCCTATTAAGCTACCAACGGTATTTTTCACAGAACTAGAACAAATAATTTCACGATTTGTATGGAAATACAAAAAACCTCGAATAGCCAAAGTATCTTGAGAAAGAAGAATGGAACTGGAGGAACCAACCTGCCTGACTTCAGACTCTACTACAAAGTCACAGTCATCAAGACAGTATGGTACTGGCACAAAGACAGAAATATAGATCAATGGAACAGAATAGAAAGCCCAGAGATAAATCCACAAAGCTATGGATACCTTATTTTCGACAAAGGAGGCAAGCATATACAATGGAAAAAAAGACAACCTCTTTAACAAGTGGTGCTGGGAAAACTGGTCAACCACTTGTAAAAGAATGAAACTAGAGTCTTTAGAACTTTTTTAAAAGCACCCAAATTCTCCTCTAGATGTACTAGGTGCACATGGTCTACTGGAATAATCCAGTCAGGAAGGTGTGGCAATATTCATGGTTGTTTGGGCACTGGTAAGATTAAGAGTATCTTAAGTGTATGCCAACACTAGTCTCACCATGAAAGGTAGTTGGTATGTCGTTCTTCCTATTTGTAACTGATGCTATCCCTTCTCTTGATGTGTGCTCAATCGTGTCCAATTCTGTGCAACCACATGGACTGTAGCCCACAGACTCCTCTGTCCATGGGATTCTCTAGGCAAGAATACTGGAGTGGGTTGTCATGCCCTTCTCTGGGGATCTTCCTGACCCAGGGATCAAACCCGCATCTCTGGAGTCTCCTGCATTGACAGACATTTACTACTAGCACCATCTGGGAAGACCAAACACTTAGGAACAGGAGTTAAATGGAGGATGTTTTCAGATATCGGCTAGCAAAAGCAGTTCAGGATACAGTCCAATTTGAGAGTAACTAGGCAAGTCCTAATTACTTGAAAGGAGCTCTTAAAAAAGGATTTTTATCTTTTAAAAGTAACATTTTTATTCATCCATTGTTAGGCAATAGTGTGCTTTTGAGTCACCTTAGAGGATAGAAATGTAGCTTGGTTGTACCAAGCATCTAGAAGCTTGAAAGTGGTTCACTGGTCCCAAGAATTGAGTCCAGCCAATTCTGTTGTGCTGAATGGATGGGTAGAAATGACACCTGAATGTCTTGGGTGGAGTATGGTTCCTAAATTATCAATGCTTGTGCTTGATGCATCAATAAAATGATTAAAGAGTAAGGATTATTTACCTGAGGCTGATTGTTTAATAAATCTGATCAAGCACAGACTATACACCATTTTTCAAAGTTTATATATTTGACTAATTATAAGGGCCAGCTGGACCATATGAAGCACAAAGGTGAATTGGGAGGCCTTTACCTAATTCTCATACTTTAGAATCACAGAGATTTTAGCTTCAAGGGAGCTGAGATATTGCCTTGCTGGACTCATCCACATGCTTCTCTTCCTTTACTTCCAGCTCTCTTTTCAACCCACAAACTAAGCAAAGAACACCATACCTTTCTGAAAACCTTAACTTCCTCTCACTTCTTTGATCATTACTTTATACTCAACACTTTTAAAATTAGGTCACTTATCCTCTTGATGTTGTACAAGTGAAATAGCAAGAGAAATGGATTGGCAATTGCTTCAACTTGAATGTACAAAAATGCTTAGTCAGTATTATTAAATAATTTTGCAGGAAAATTGGAAGTAACATCCATGTCCCCTAAAAAGATGACAGAGAGTTAAATATACTGGCATGGAATGACGGCTACAATAAATTAAGCAAAAAATTCAAGACCAAACAGCACATTGATGAATAATATTCATAAGTAAGTGTTTACTGATACATATAAAAAATAATTTTTTTGTTTTTTCAACAAATATTAAATGTGCCACGCACTCTTCTAAAGATCAAGATTTTGATGGGAGACACAGCTCCTACCCATGGGTGTTCACAGTGTTGGGAAGGTAAATGTTGTTCAGTTTCTCAGTTGTGCCCAACTCTTTGTGATCCCATGGACTTCAGCACATCAGGCTTTCCTATCCTTCACCATCTCCCGGAACTTGCTCAAACTCATGTCCATTGAGTCGGTGATGCCATCCAACCATCTCATCCTCTGTCGTCCCCTTCTCCTCCTGCCCTCAATCTTTCCCAGCATCAGGGTCTTTTCAAATGAGTCAGCTCTTCACATCAGGTGGCCAAAGAACTGGAGCTTCAGCTTCAGCATCAGTCCTTCCAATGGATATTCAAGATTGATTTCCTTTAGGATTGACTTGTTGAATCTCCTTGCAGTCCAAGGGAGTCTCAAGAATCTTCTCCAACAACACAGTTCAAAAGCATCAGTTCTTTAACACTCAGCCTTCTTTATGGTCCAAGTCTCCCATCCATACATGATTTCTGGAAAAACCATAACTTTGATTATACGGACCTTTGTCAGACCTTAGTAAACTTTAATCAGATAATAATATAATAAAAACTGTATGTGTGTGTTATATATGCATACAAGTCAGTGTGTATACATGAAAAGATGCGCAACATCACTCATTATCAGAGAAATGCAAATCAAAACCACAATGAGATACCATTACACGCCAGTCAGGATGGCTGCTATCCAAAAGTCTACAAGCAATAAATGCTGGAGAGGGTGTGGAGAAAAGGGAACCCTCTTACAGTGTTGGTGGGAATGCAAACTACTACAGCCACTATGGAGAACAGTGTGGAGATTTCTTTAAAAACTGGAAACAGAACTGCCATATGACTCATATGGGCATACACACTGAGGAAACCTGATCTGAAAAAGACATGTGCACCCCAATGTTCATCGCAGCACTGTTTATAATAGCCAGGACATGGAAGCAACCTAGATGCCCATCAGCAGACGAATGGATAAGGAAACTGTCGTACATATACACCATGGAATATTATTCAGCTGTTAAAAATAATTCATTTGAATCAGATCTAATGAGATGGATGAAACTGGAGCCCATTATACAGAGTGAAGTAAGCCAGAGAGATAAAGACCATTATAGCATACTAACACATATATATGGAATTTAGAAAGATGGTAATGATAACCCTATATGCAAAACAGAAAAAGAGACACATATGTACAGAACAGACTTTTGGACTCTGTGGGAGAAGATGAGGGTGGGATGTTTCGAGAGAACAGCATGTATATTATGTATAGTGAAACAGATCAGGTGGGATGCATGAGACAAGTGCTCAGGCCTGGTGCACTGGGAGGACCCAGAGGAGTCGGGTGGAGAGGGAGGTGGGAGGGGGGATCGGGATGGGGAATACATGTAACTCCATGGCTGGTTCATGTCAATGTATGACAAAACCCACTGCAATGTTATGAAGTAATTAGCCTCCAACTAATAAAAATAAATGAAAAAAAAAGAAAAGAAAACTACCTGGTAATAAAAAGTAATGAACTATGGACACATGCAGTGACATTGATGAATCACAAAATGATTGTGAAAGAATAATATATACGATTAAAAAAACAAGTCAGTGTGTATATTAATAAAAGAAAAAAGGTTAAAATTACATATATAAAAACAACAGGTATTACACATAAATGATCTTTTTATTTCTTTATTTTCAGCATGCTGTAAATCTTCAATTGCCATCTCTTTCTTTTGTAATTAGAAAAAAAAATAGTTGGAATTATTCAGTTTCTTATTTAGTTTCCTCATGTCTACGTCAGGCTACCATTAGATTTACTCATCAGCTCTCTTCTGTCTTCCCTTAAGATAAAAAACAATGTTGTCTATTTCCTGACTTTAGAATGCATAGTAGTGCACTGCTTTGACACATGTGAAAGTAACAGTAATAAGAAGTAATTGAGAAAAAACCAGTCAGACACATACCATTTTCTGAGAGACATGGATGGCTATCCAAGGCAGGGGAGCAATGAGACCCATCTTCTACTCAGGGCCCAGGAGAGCTTACACTTACTTGTACTTGGCAATGCTTTTTTAGCAACCCTCTGATAAAGCTGAAGCATCAATTACAAGGCATGTTTAAAGATTTGTTTATCTGTTTATTTATTTATTGACATTTTGGCTGTGCTGGGTCTTCGTGGCTACACATGGACTTTCTCTAGTTGCAGTGAGTGGGGGGGTGGTACTCTAGTAGTGGCGCACAGGCTTCTCATTGCAATGGCTTTTCTTGTTGTGGAGCACAGGCTCTAGGATGCGGGGGCTTCAGTAGTTGTGGTGCATGGGCTTAGTTGCTCCACGGTATGTGGGATCTTCATGGACCGGGGATGGAACCCATGTGCCCTGCATTGGCAGGAAGATTCTTAACCATAAGACTGCCAGGGAAGCTCCCATTATATCTTGATATGAAAGTCTTAGAAAGACTATTATTTCTGATGAGACATTTCTTACAAAGAGTTACAGATAAATAACTTGCAAAATATTTTATGCTTTGTTATCTATAATTTATTTTTGCATTTTACAACTGTTTCCAATACATTTAGTAGTTCTTATGAAATGAGAGTGAAGGTTCTGCCATCTCTTCTGACATTCAGAGGACCTCTGATGAGACCACAGAACTCTACCTCACTAAAGGCTCAAAAAGTAACAGGGACTTGGCTGCCAGGAGATTTAGAAAATGACCTGGCCAATGTCCACCATAAAACATTCCAAAGGCTTACTGTGAAACATCAAAGTTCCTTTAAAAAGTTGCTTACATATATTTTTTTGTAAATGGTACACACTCATGTTTATAAAGAACAATGTCCAAATAAGGAAAAGAATAAAGAAGAAAGTTTGAAAATATCCCCCAAATTCCATAAGTGTTAATGTGGTGAGCAAATTTCTCTATATCTCTATCCATGCACAGGGATGTATTGATATAATACTATATAAATAGGATTATTTGCTTCTTTTTTTAAAGCAAAAATGAAAGAGGACAAATAAAGCTTAAAAATAAGGACAACTCAATTTGGGAGGTGAAGATCATGAGATGCCTCATGAAGAGGGCTTTGGGTCCCAGTGACGCCCCATTCTTTGAACTAGGTGCTGATTACAAGACTCTGTTCACTTTGCAAAAATGTGAGCTGTACATTTCTGATTTATGTATTTTTTCAGTTTGCATCTTATGTTTGAGTAAAACTTTTTTTACATAAAACTCCTTGATTAAGTAAATTAATACTCCAAGCAAATGAAGGAGAGGTAAAAAACCAGCCTGCCAATGCAGGCGACATTAAGAAAAGTGAGTTCCATCCCTGGGTTGGGAAGATCCCCTGGAGGAGGGCATGGCAACCCACTCCAGCATTCTTGCCTGGAGAACCCCACAGACAGAGGAGCCTGGCAGGGTACAGTCCACAGGGCCACAAAGAGCTGGACACGACTGAAGGGACTTAGCACAGCACAGCATACACGTTTTATTATATTTTGATGTCACTTTTGAAACCAAAATAAACACAGCAATTAAAGAAATGAGGAAATTAATCCAAGTACTTTTGTAACACAAGTTATAAATCCAAACACAGCAAATTTCAGAATGCAAACACCAAATTTCTCCAAACAGATATATACCTGCCCTGCAAGGGTGGAGCCACAACAAGACAGGGCTGACTCAGGGTGGTGGGTCTGGGGGAAGTCTGGGCTCTTCATAAACCCAGTAAGCAGCTGTTTGTAGCCAAGTCCTTAGGAATCCAGGATGTCTGGGAAGATTATCCACACATGGGACTGGTAAATCCAAAGGGCAAGACAGGAAGTAAAAGATGGGTAACGAGGGACACTCATGAATGAGAAGTACTGGAGCAAGAAATGAAAGGGAGGAGACAGCGAACTTGGACTATCATAAGCTCCACTGGAAGCTGAGAAGTCTGATGTTATTCCTGTGCCCACATTTACAGCAGGGCATTTAAAGCTGCGTTAAAGGCTAAAAATCTAAACTATACCATTTTTCCTGCAATCCTCTGAGCAGCTCCTCAGAGACTTTGTCCATCTTGAACCTATTTAATTTCTAGGTTATGCAGCTAATTGGTGTCTTTATTCTAGGTCTCCCATCTATCACATTGATTTTACAATCAACATAAAGCTTAATCAGCATCAACTTAAATGGCATTCCATCCATCATCCCATGCAAACTTGCTCTTGTGTCTTCTCACCAAATGGGACTTATTCAGCATCTCTCATGAATCGTCTGTACCCAGGAGACTGATCAACAGCATGAAAATTTGAACTGAGTTCATATTTTGCTTATTCTCAGCTTTGCAGTTCCTTTAGTTATCAAGTGTAGTTCACAGAAGACAACAGACAAATGAATGAGAGACTATTCATCTTCATTACACGATTGATATGTGCAGTTTATAATTTTTAATGCTCTTGATGCCATCTTCAAGGAGAAACTCAAAGCTAACCACTGCATTCAATTACCTAAAACTTCTCAGCAGAGTATCCCTTTCGATAAGCATCATACCCATCCTAATTAATAAAATCATTTAGATTTTTATTATATGTGTTTGGGGTTTTCTTTTTTCAAGAAGGAGTATTATATCCTCTCATCCTCCACATCTTTTCATTCATTTTATCAATGTGGTTACCAGTTATCAATTATCAAGAAAAGAACACTGTAGCCATTAGTCATTTATAGTTATATCCAATCTGTCTCTTCATGTCACTTTCAAACTTCTAGAATCTGTGAAAATATGACAGTAGGTGTAGATAATCTCCTCTGATCCTCTGAAGCCAACTTCTTTTAAGGGACATAATCAAAACACCACTTTATATTGTCAGCCTCCATGCTCTTTCCAGAACACAATGAATTGTTGCTCACTTCTAAATACCTTATTGGACTTTGGGTAACAGACTATAGGAGTTACCTATTATATATATGACTCTCAGACTTTTTCTTCCTTGATATATGCCTTTATTCATTCAACAAGACACAGAACCTACTATGTACAAAGTACTATGTTGATAAAGTAGGAATTGCAGCCAGTGGACTTTTATTAACTTTTCTTGAGCCACCTGCTTCAAGTGTGAGGGTCTTTGCTTTTCTTTTTCATATTTCACATCCAATCAGTGGCCAGTGTATGTGAAGTTTTCTTTTACATTACCTTCTTTTTTTTTCCACTTTCTTCCCACCACCCTATTTTAAATCCTTACCATCCTGTACCTAGATAATTTCAAAAGCTTCCTTCCAATCTGTCTCCCTGCAAGGTCTCCAATCTAATCAAACACCTTACTTTATAGAAACAATATGTTATAGCAACATATTAATGCAATTATCACAATGATGCAATAGAGGTAAGAAGCATTATTTGCATTTTGTAGATAACAACGTTAATTGTTAAAGAGGTTCTTTTTTTTTTTTTTTTTAAGTCTCAAATCACATAACTAATGCATGGTTAACACAGAAATTTAATTCTAGGTCTGAATACATCTAAACCCTCTTTCCGTAACATCAGACTAGCTCCTAGTTTAAGGGAATTGTTTAGGGGAAATCAGCCAGAATGGGAAGAAAGGTATGAATTATGCTGGCATGAAAAGAACAGGAAACCAAACAAGTGACATGGAGAAGGAAGAACAGACTCGTACTTGGGACCAGATGGGCTACGAAGAGGAAAGAAATGTCCAAGATGTTTTGGTAGTTTTAGACAGTGGGTCATTGGAGGTTTGGCCTGGCTTTACTTCCTCTATGTCTTGGAAAGGTGTATGATGAGATGGTTTAAGAAGCAAGGGCCAGAATTTGTTCCCAATCTGGCACTATCCCTTACTAGCTGCATGTCCTTAGGAATACACTTAACTTCTCTGTGCCTTATGTCAAAATAATGGGTATAATAATAATGGTGATAATAATAAACTTACTTAAAAGGAAGGTTGAGGATTTTTTAAATTTATTTATTTTTAATTGAAAGATAATTGCTTTACAATATTGGTTTGATTTCTCCCATATATTAACATGAATTAGCCATAGCTATATATATGCCCCCTCCCTCCTGAACCTCTCTCCCACCTCCTACCCTTTCCTACCCCTCTAGGTTGTTACAGAGCCCCAGTTTGAGTTCCCTGAGTAATATGGCAGATTTCCATTGGCTATCTATTATATACATGGTAGTATATATGCTTCTATGCTACCTTCTCTGCTCATCTCACCCCCTCCTTCCTCCCCTGTCCTTGTCCATAAGTCTGTTCTCTATGTCTGTGTCTCCATTGCTGCCCTTCAAATAGGTTCATCAGTACCAAGGCTGAGGATTATTAAAATGCTTACAACACTTGGAACACAGCACATCTGTCCTCAATATTTATAAAATATTACTTACATCCATGCATTTCTTTTTCTTTCAAATAACTTAACACTTATATAGAATGGATTCAGTTATTTGCATTTCCTTTAAGTTTATAAATAAAGTCAAAAAAAGCAACGAGAGGTCACAGCCCAAGCCAGGTTGACTTATTTGGTATAACACCCAACAAGCCCTGACATGTTCAGGATTCTAATGAGGTCAAGGAGACGGTTTTTCATAGTGCCTTTTCTCTTAGATAAGTGAGAGAACTGATCACATTTGCATGATGAGAAACAAGATTGGCTTCCTTTTCATCATGGAAGGGACTTAATGAAAATCCAACCTATAGATTCACTCTCCTTATAATCAAAGACTGGTTTTACAACCCACTGTTCTCTGCACAGAGCTCTCACTAAACCGAAAGGTGAAGTATGGTTCCCTTTGCAAAAGCTGGCCAGTTAGGACACTTTCCCTACAAAATTGTTACCATAACAGTGTTTGCAGTTAAGAAGAGTTCAATTAGACCCAAGCATTTATTTCAATATACAGTGGGGTAATTTTTCCAACTCTCCAAATAATGACTAACCAAAATAGCCAGAGGATGACCTGGATGCAAACATGCCAACAATCTGCAGTCACTCTCTTGGTTCCCACCATCCCTTCTCCCTATTCCATAGGGAAGTTCGCTTCTTCGGAGGTCTTTATACTTTCATCAGGTTGTGCTACTGCATTTAAGTGATCTCAGTCCCTGTCTCCTTGTTTTCTCCATAAATACTGTACACAACCATCACTATGCTTATGTGTATGTTCATGCTTAAGACCTGTTGGCAAGGGACTCTATCTGCATTTCAGCCCTGTTCTTTTTAATCCTTAAAAGAATGTTCCCAGACTAATTAAAGAGAAAAGCAGAATTATTACGCCCCAAGAATTCGGGCAAAACATTCCCAATCACTAAGAAGCCCTATTGAATCCTTGTGCTGGACATGCAGATTCTCAGCCATCCTGCTGGTTTAGGAGAAATGGGCTGAGTCTCTGCGAAGTTCTCTTCACTGGATAGGAAAGCTTCTAAAATGGATGAGATGATAAAAGGTACCAGGTGTTAACTAAGGAAGGGAAAATCTGACCCTTATCTTTGCAGCTTTATTTCTGTGGTCGGTCTGCTTATGAGTAAGTGAGATAGAACAGATGATAAAGCCAGGAAGAGAAAGGAAATATTCTTACGAATCCAGCTTCCAGTTTCTCCTCTTCTGAATTGTTAGAAAAGCAGACTTACTTCTAAAAATTCCCACATTCCTTTCATCAGCACTTTCTTCATTCATCTGGATTATAAACGGAATAATCATTTCCCACACATCAGCTGTGCAGTCAAATAAGTGTATTTCAGGCATTCTCTCTATATAGTAATAGGTTTTATTTTCTCCCAAATGTTACATAATCATATTATTACCAATGTCCTTCATCCCTTAATCCCTTAAAGAAAAGTTTAGGGTCTTCTCTGTTACAGCAGCTATTCCCCTAGTGTCGAGAGCAATGGCGAAGCAGCGGTTGGAGAAGGCACACGGAGAGCAGAGACCTGAATTAAGCACACAGTCATTTCTACGGCGACTTCTAATGCCAAGTCCAAAGACCTCATTTCCATTTCAGCGTCCCTAACCTCAGCAGCATTTGCTCTGCTAGAGTGAATCAAACAAACTTCTTCCAAACAAAGTCACAGAACACTTCCTTTCAAACGTGGGCTCCTGTTGCCACTGCCTGCATATGCTAGCTTTAAAATGAAAACAACATCTCTTAGAAGTTTGCTCTAGTAATGTTTAATGTGCAAATGCCTCCAATCAGCAGTGAAGCTCACAGAACTGGGACAACTCACTAGTCAGAAAAGAAAGCTGCTTCAATACGAATGGGTTTGAATCCTCACATGGAAATATCAAGACAACGGGCAATTATTTCTATGAAGGTGTCTCCTGGAAATTACAATGATATTCAGAGGAAAAGAGTCCATTTCAGACACTGTATTTATCAGGGCTGAGTCTCAGGTCACCGCGGGGTCTGTCCTTGCCTGGCAGAGCAGCCCTCATTAATTACAAGGCAGCATTACTCCTGACACAAAAGAAATTATTTTTCAAAAATCAGTGTGCTGGTAGCAAGGGTGTTCCTGCTCTTCCATTGAAAAACGGACAGCTCCCCAGAGCTCAAGGGACTGTTGGTCATTCTCAGGTTACCAACAGCCATTTTCACCAGCACATGCTAAATATTCTTTCCCAGGTAGCAGACCAGGTCTGCCAAAAGCTCCGGAGTTTCTTACCATTGTGATCCGATCTTCCCTCTTTTCGGACTCCGGCTGCCAGGAGCTGTTGCTGGTCCGCTGCTCCTCCAGCCACCGGATCCTCTGTAGGCTGAGAATGTCTCATGTGGTGCGAATGTATCGCCACCGATTATATTTCAGTCCCTCAATTGCTAGCCTTGATGCTTTGGAAATCAGCCAAACCAAGCGCAAAGAGAAAGGGCTGCAGCTTGCAATTCAGAACTTTCCCTAGAAGGTGCTCTTAAAAACATGGGCCCCTCATTTAGCATTTGAGCAAATATCCAGGGCTTGCTACATTCAATTGCACTTCTCTCCTTTTCCTTTTAAACTGACTTGGGTTTTGTTGCTAGTGGAAGAAAATTATAGCAAGAACTCAAAGCTGACCCAGGGGATGCAGAGCTGGTGCAGACTTCCACAGGCTTCAAACCTGACAAGAAACGGCTGCTACTCCAATCAGAGATGAGAATCCTGCTGAGATGGGGAGGAAGGCAGAGACACAGTGCTGGCGAGCTGTCTAGGGTGACAGCATCTTGATAATTGGCAGGACTCTGCAAAATGCTCTGAGGAACAACCATGGAACCCAAGTTGGCTCTAAATCATTTGGTACCAGACTGTTCTATCCAAAGAGGCAGAGAGTGAAGTTCTATCAAAGGAATCTGTGAAGCACAGCCTAATCTTGAAGGATGAACTGGAAGTTCTTCAAAGGCAGAAGTTCTTCAAAGGGTCTGCTAAGACACTTTACATCTACTGGGTTACTCAATCATATTAAACTATTTATTGTTGTTTAGTCACAAAGTCGGGTCTGATTCTTTTGCAACCCCATGGACTGTAGCCCACCAGGCTCCTCTGTCCATGGGACTTCCCAGGCAATAATACTGGAGTGGGTTCCCATTTTCTTCTCCAAGGGATCTTGCCAACCCAGGGATCGAACCTGCATCTCCTGCACTGGCAGGCAGATTCTGAGCCACCAGAGAAGCCCCATTAAACTATTAGGCTCTTGCTTTTCCTACATTTTGACAACATTTTAAATTCTTAAAAATTTTATTTCAGAAGGATTTACTCAGACAACTAGCACACAGCACAGGCAAGACCTCAACTGAAGCTCAGGACAGAACTCTTTAAAATAACAGTACACACGAGCCAACACATCTATCAACTGTCAAATTGTTTACCTGCCTTTCCTTCCCCCACTTACTGTGAACTCCCACAGGTAGCGTCCATGTTTGTTTTATTCACTACTTTATCCCTAGCATGGCCTGTACTCCACTGTAGGGTATTAATTGGCTGAATTAATTAACTTTCCATAATCACTGGAAATGTTGGCGGAGACCCACAAATTGGTAAAACTCCCTTTGCTTGGAGCCTCACGTGTTGGAGGCTCGGGCTGGGTTCTTTTCATGGCTTCTTTTCTCTCTCATACGCCCTAATATGGTCAGGCTTAGAAAGGGCAGGGAAAACTTCCAGCAGAGTTAAATACTTGTTCTAAA
This sequence comes from Muntiacus reevesi, assembly GCF_963930625.1. NCBI lineage: Eukaryota > Metazoa > Chordata > Mammalia > Artiodactyla > Cervidae > Muntiacus > Muntiacus reevesi. The sequence continues at coordinate 81,114,455 of NC_089253.1, read as the reverse complement.
GAACATGCAACTCAAGGAATATAATTCATGCTGATGGCCAAGGGTTCTGATTTGTTCAAAGAGTCCATGGCCTTTATCAAGCCTGACAGCATCAAGAAGTTGTGCATCAAGAGTTCAAGAGAGCTATTCACAACTTCCTTCCCTGTGGGCAACAGTCATTTAGAACAGAAAAGGAGACATGGTAGGCAGGTGAGGCACCCAGGTGAGACAACAAAGCCCACTCCAGTGGCCAAGAGGTAGCTCGATCCCTGCATACAGTAGTTCTAGATACTTACTGAATTCATACAAACCTTTAAAGAACTGCTCTGGAGCTCTGGAATGCCAGACACATCCTCAAACAGAAAGAAGCCAATGCTGCCTAACTGGAGACTCAGCTCATGACTCCATCTCTAGGTCCTCTTCCTAGGACACTCCACCAATTGTTCCAACCATTCCCTGCTCTGTGCCCAATTACAGTGTCCTCAGATGGAGTGAGGTGGTGACATCAACTGCAGAGTGGCCAGTGAAAGAGTCCTTGCTCTCATATTTCCAATAGCCTCTGTCTTTGTAAACAACAGAAACCCCCTTTTCTGGCATTAATGAAGTGTCTCCCTTTTCTTCTCCTTGTTCTTCAAGGTGTAGTCATTCCTTCCTCCATCAAGAAGGCGCCTCTGATGGCTACGACATAGAGCAATTTCTCTGCCCCATTCCTGGCATTCACTTTTGTCCCAACCATTTAATACACTGTCGTCTGACACTTCTTGGACATCATTGTTCTTATTTTATTTTTTATTTTTAGGTATATCTTACCATTTAACCAGTCAGTAAAGATGTATTCCTGTACAAAGTTTGTGAATGGCATCCCACTGACTAGAAGATGAAACTAAAACTGCTCAGCATGGCATTTAATGTCCTTCATGAACGGGCCCCTTATAAGTTTCCTTCCCCACCACACCCCTGCAAGCATAGTCTGCTTTAGTCACAAGAAAAAAAACAAGTGTAAGTGAAAGTCACTCAGTTGTGTCCGACTTTCTGTGATTCCATGGACTGCCAGGCTCCTCTATCCATGGAATTCTCCAGGCGAGAATCCTGGAGTGGGTAGTTGTTCCCTCTCCAGGGGATCTTCCTGATCCAGGGATCAGAATCCAGGTCTCTCGCACCACAGGTGAATTCTTTACCATCTGATCCACCAGAAAAGCCCAAGAATACTGGAGTGAGTAGCCTATCCCTTCTCCAGGGGATCTTCCCAAACCAGCGATTGAACCGGGGTCTCCTGCATTGCAGGCGGATTCTTTACCAGCGGAGTCACGCTCCATCTAATTCTCTCAAATTTTTATGCTCACTCATGCTTCCAGGCCTTTGCACACACCAGTTCCACACAGGAGCTTATGCTCCCCTGGGTCCTCACTTTTTGTACCACCTCTTTTGTTTCTCCTGAAAGAACTCAATAGTCAGGTGAAGGCTGGAGGTCTATTAAACGTCAGTGTGGACCCCCCACCCATGTTTGTGGCAGAGCCAGTCACGAATCAAACTAGATTTAGAATCAATGACTCGCCTGCAGTGAGTGTATTGGCATTATTTTTCTGTAAGAAAAATGGATTTTTTTCCCCTCAAACAAATTACCATTTGGCAGAAACCACAAGAGAATATGAAGAAGGATTTCTGAATAATTGTCTCCCTGTTGACTGAATCAGGTTTTTATTGACATTAAGAGTCGTTTGGACACTTGTGCTAATCGAAGTTGTTAGACTTCTCAGCTTGGTGTTTTCAGAACAAAACGAATCACTGAAACACAGATACCTCACTGATGCACAGTCCCAGACAACATCAGCAAAAATGTCAGAAATTTCTGGAGAGTTAGAAGCAGAAAGGAATTGATATTTTTCTTTTCTTTTTTTTTTTTTAAACTGTAATTTGTATATTTTTATTTAAAAATGTAAACATCCAAAAAGCCAGTCTTTTTGTCTGGAAACACCCCATCCTCCCACAAACCTCCAGTAACAGCTAGAGTATTCAGGTACAGCAATAAAGAGTTTCAGACTCAGGGGCAAAAGATCCAGTGGAGAGCTGCCCCCACCTTCTTAGAACCTGAAAGAGCTCAAGCAAAGAGAAACCCTTTTCCAAATGTGTACAAATAGTATTTCATGTTTTCTTATAGAGCAAATCCATTTGATCCATCTAGTGTAACATTTATTGGACCTTTAAAAGACATGTAAAGTGTATTTGAGACGCCCAACAAGACATTATCATCTCCTTCCAGACAATGCTCATTTATTCATTTACTCAGTACTTTTAAATGCTGGCCCTGCATTAATAAAAAGTTTGCTTGGCATTCCAAGACAGTAGCCAGTAGAGACTGGAAGCATCATACAGCTACTGCAACACTCATTTCCCACCACCACAACACAGAGTGCCCCTGTGGGCAATAATGCAGAGGAAAGGACACAGTAGACTCCTAATTATTCCATAGCAGCAGAGGTACACCTGCCAAACCTCTCAAAAGAACTGAAGGAAAAGTTTGGAATCTTATTCAGTATTTTTGCGGTAAGCACCTTTGTCACAAGCATTTTTCTGCACAGTTAACTAACTTTGGACAATTTTGCCATGAAAGGTCTACAGTCTTGTTTCAACTGGTTGAAATGTTAGCCTTTCTTCCAGTTATTGATGGCTTCAATGAGCCAATGGATGATGATGATCTACCCCAAGAACTGATTTTCGTATTTTGAAATACGCTACACCAGAGGAGAAAAAAGCTGAGAGCCTCGAAGACAGAGAGTTGAACCCACGTTTTCCACAGAACTTCAGCTTATCTACCAAAACATATGTGACAATATGCTAAGAACAAACAAATAATGGAGAGGTGTTCATAAAACAATACAAAAACTCAGTTAAAAATATGCATCCTGGGGGAGGAGCCAAGATGGCGGAGGAGTAGGACGGGGAGACCACTTTCTCTCCTAGAAATTCATCAAAAGAATAACTGAACACAGAGCAAACTTCACAAAACAACTTCTGATCGCTAGCTGAGGTCACCAGGCGCCCAGAAAAGCAGCCCATTGTCTCCGAAAGGAGGTAGGACAAAATATAAAAAATAAAAAGTGAGACAAAAGAGCTAAGGACGGAGATCCGTCCCGGGAAGGGTCTTAATAGAGGACGTTTCCAGACACCGGGAAACCCTCGCACTGGCGGGCCTGGGCGAAGTGTTTGAATCTCGGAGTTTGAATCTGGCTGGGAGGGATAGAATAAATAAAACCCACAGATTACGAGCCTAAAAGCAACTCCCAGCAGAAAAGTACCCCAGACGCCCTCATCCGCAACCAGCAAGTGGGGGCGGAACAGAGAGGAGCGGGCGGCATTGCTTGGGGTAGGGTCTGGGGCCTGAGTGCCCTGAGGACAATCGGAGGGAGCTTTTGTGAGTTCCCAGCTTGAACTGTGGGAGAGCAAAAGAGAGAGAAAATTAACCGGCCCGAACAAACTGCCTGCGGTTCGTGGAACAAAGGGACCGAGAAAGTCCTGAGAAGAGCTCGCAGGCTGCGGACCGGCCCAGCCCCGCCAGAGGCAGGAGGCAGGGGGGAGGGGAAGGGGGCAGGCTCGGCCCCAAGGACCGCATCCCCTGCCACACTGCAAATGGGCCTCCGCCTTCTAATCAAAGACCTCCGGAGATTCTGGATGGTCGACATCCGCCGGTAGGGTCGTGGCTAGACACGGTACACGCACCCGGCCAGTGCGGGCGGGATTGGGGCTGGGGACGCGGAGGGCAGAAGGGGGACGCGGAGGGCAGAAGGCGCACGCACCGACTGGCGCGGGCGGAAACAGGCTGGGATCGCGCAGGACAGAAGACGCGCCGCACCCGGGGAGAGAGCGCCTGACAAGCGCCTGGCTGCCTGAGCCACTCGGGCGGCGTAGGGACAAACCGCAGGCGCAGCTTTGTGTTCCGCGCTTTTGTGAATCACCCGAGGGCTGGAACCGCCTGGAGCCTGAGCAGCCCAGACAGAGAAAATAGCCCCAGCCCCTCCCTGCAGCGCCAGCTCCAACCCGGAGCGCGACGGAACTAGCTACCTGAATAAGAATCCACCTCCGCCCACCTGTGTCAGGGCGGAAATTAGGCGCGGAAGAAACGGGCAACAGAAGCCAAATAAACAAAGGGAACCGCTTCAGAAGGGACCGGTGCAACAGATTAAAATCCCTGAAGAAAACACCGACTTCACTGGAAGGACCTATAGATATCGAGAAGTATAAGCTGGAATGAGGAGATATCTGAAACTGAGCCAAACCCACACTGACCGAAACAGCTCCAGAGAAATTCCTAGATATATTTTTTTCTTTTTTCTTTTCTCTTTTTTTTTTTAAGTAAGAAAAAAAAATTTTTTTTTCTTTTTTCTCTTTTATTTTCCTTTAAAATTCCCTATTATTCCCCCATTACTCCTTAACTTTCATTTTCATAAGATTTTTATGATTTTTTTATTAGGTAAAACAATTTTTTTTTCTCTTTTTTTTCTTTTTCTTCTTTTTTTTCCTTTTCTTTTTTCTTCTTCTCTTCTATTTTCTATTTTTCTTTTTCTCATTTCTTTTAAAGTCATCTAGTACTCCTCTTACTACTCCTTAATCTTCATTTTCAATACACTATAACCTTACAGGGAAAAAAAAAAAAAGAAGAGAAGCCCTATTTTTAAATCAAACTTCATATATATTTCTAAAATTTTTTTTTTTATGTTTTGGTTTTTGTTTTTAATATAGTATTTTTAAGAGTCTAACCTCTACTCTAGATTTTTAATTTTTGTTTTTCAGTATATGATATAAATTGTGAACATTTAAGAATCCAATATTCAGTTCCCATTTTTATTCAGGAGTGTGTTGATTATTCTCTCCCAATCTTGACTCTCTGTTTTCTACCTCAGAACACCTCTATTTCCTCCTTTCCCCTTCTCTTCCCAATCCAATTCTGTGAATCTTTGTGGGTGTCTGGGCTACGGAGAACACTCTGGGATCAGACAACTTCGTAGATCTGTCTCTCTCCTCTTGAGTCCCCCTTTTTCTCCTCCTGCTCATCTCTATCTCCCTCCTCCCTCTCCCCTTCCTCATGTAACTCTGTGAACCTCTCTGGGTGTCCCTAACGGAGGAGAAACTTTTCACCATTAACCTAGAAGTTTTATTATCAGTGCTGTATGGTTGGAGAAGTCCTGAGACTACAGGAAGAATAAAACTGAAATCCAGAGGCAGGACACTTAAACCCAAAACCTGAGAACACCAGAAAACTCCTGACTACATGGATCTTTAAGTAATAAGTGACCGTCCAAAAGCCTCCAAACCTACACTGAAACCAACCACTACCCAAGAGCCAATAAATTTTAGAGCAAGACATACCACGCAAATTCTCCAGCAACGCAGGAACATAGCCCTGAACGTCAACATACAGACTACCCAAGGTCACACCTAACACATAAACCCATCTCAAAACTCATTACTGGGCACTCCATTGCTCTCCAAAGAGAAGAAATCAAGATTCACGCACCAGAACACTGACGCAAGCTTCCCTAACCAGGAAACCTTGACAAGCCCATCATCTAACCCCACCCACTGGGTAAAACCTCCACAATAAAAAGGAACCACAGACCTCCAGAATACAGAAAGCCCACTCCAGACACAGCAATCTAAACAAGATGAAAAGGCAAAGAAATACCCAACAGGTAAAGGAACATGAAAAAAGTCCAACAAGTCAAACAAAAGAGGAGGAGATAGGGAATCTACCTGAAAAAGAATTTAGAATAATGATAATAAAAATGATCCAAAATCTTGAAAGCAAAATGGAGTTACAGATAAATAGCCTGGAGACAAAGATTGAAAAGATGCAAGAAATGTTTAATAAAGACCTAGAAGAAATAAAAAAGAGTCAACTAAAAATGAATAATGCAATGAATGAGATCAAAAACACTCTGGAGGGAACCAAGAGTAGAATAACTGAGACAGAAGATAGGATAAGTGAGGTAGAAGATAAAATGGTGGAAATAAATGAAGCAGAGAGGAAAAAAGAAAAAAGAATCAAAAGAAATGAGAACAACCTCAGGGACCTCTGGGACAATGTGAAACGCCCCAATATTCGAATCATAGGAGTCCCAGAAGAAGAAGACAAAAAGAAAGGCCATGAGAAAATACTCGAGGAGATAATAGCTGAAAACTTCCCTAAAATGGGGAAGGAAATAGCCACCCAAGTCCAAGAAACCCAGAGAGTCCCGAACAGGATAAACCCAAGGCGAAACACCCCAAGACACATATTAATCAAATTAACAAAGATCAAACACAAAGAACAAATACTAAAAGCAGCAAGGGAGAAGCAACAAATAACACACAAAGGGATTCCCATAAGGATAACAGCTGATCTATCAATAGAAACCCTCCAGGCCAGAAGGGAATGGCAGGACATACTGAAAGTAATGAAAGAGAATAACCTACAACCTAGATTACTGTACCCAGCAAGGATCTCATTCAGATATGAAGGAGAATTCAAAAGCTTTCCAGACAAGCAAAAGCTGAGAGAATTCAGCACCACCAAACCAGCTCTTCAACAAATGCTAAAGGATCTTCTCTAGACAGGAAATGCAGAAAGGTTGAATAAACGTGAACCCAAAACAACAAAGTAAATGGCAACGGGTCCACACCTATCAATAATTACCTTAAATGTAAATGGGTTGAATGCCCCAACCAAAAGACAAAGATTGGCTGAATGGATACAAAAACAAGACTCCTATATATGCTGTCTACAAGAGACCCACCTCAAAACCAGAGACACATACAGACTAAAAGTGAAGGGCTGGAAAAAAATATTTCACGCAAACGGAGACCAAAAGAAAGCAGGAGTCGCAATACTCATATCAGATAAAATAGACTTTCAAATAAAGGAGGTGAAAAGAGACAAAGAAGGACACTACATAATGATCAAAGGATCAATCCAAGAAGAAGATATAACAATTATAAATATATATGCACCCAACATAGGAGCACTGCAATATGTACGGCAAACGCTAACAAGTATGAAAGAGGAAATTAATAGTAACACAATAATAGTGGGAGACTTTAATACCCCACTCACAACTATGGATAGATCAACTAAACAGAAAATCAATAAGGAAACACAAACCTTAAATGATACAATGGACCAGCTAGACCTAGTTGATATCTATAGGACATTTCACCCCAAAACAATCAAATTCACCTTTTTCTCAAGTGCACACGGAACCTTCTCCAGAATAGATCACATCCTGGGCCATAAATCTGGTCTTGGAAAAGTCAAAAATATTGAAATCATGACTGGAATGATTTTCTGACCACAGTGCAGTAAGATTAGATCTCAATTACAGGAAAAAAATTGTTAAAAATTCAAACATATGGAGGCTAAATAACACGCTTCTGAATAACCAACAAATCATAGAAGAAATCAAAAAAGAAATCAAAATATGTATAGAAACGAATGAAAATGAAAGCACAACAACCCAAAACCTATGGGACACTGTAAAAGCAGTGCTAAGGGGAAGGTTCATAGCATTACAGGCTTACATCAAGAAACAAGAAAAAAGCCAAATAAATAACCTAACTCTACACCTAAAGCAATTAGAGAAGGAAGAAATGAAGAACCCCAGGGTTAGCAGAAGGAAAGAAATCTTAAAAATTAGGGCAGAAATAAATGCAAAAGAAACTAAAGAGACCATAGCAAAAATCAACAAAGCTAAAAGCTGGTTTTTTGAAAAAATAAACAAAATTGACAAACCATTAGCAAGACTCATTAAGAAACAAAGAGAGAAGAACCAAATTAACAAAATAAGAAATGAAAAGGGTGAGATCACAACAGACAACACTGAAATCCAAAGGATCATAAGAGACTACTACCAGCAGCTCTATGCCAATAAAATGGACAACTTGGATGAAATGGACAAATTCTTAGAAAAGTATAACTTTCCAAAACTGAACCAGGAAGAAATAGAAGATCTTAACAGAACCATCACAAGCAAGGAAATCGAAACTGTAATCAGAAATCTTCCAGCAAACAAAAGCCCAGGACCAGATGGCTTCACAGCTGAATTCTACCAAAAATTTAGAGAAGAGCTAACACCTATCTTACTCAAACTCTTCCAGACAATTGCAGAAGAAGGTAAACTTCCAAACTCATTCTATGAGGCCACCATCACCCTAATTCCAAAACCAGACAAAGATGCCACAAAAAAAGAAAACTACAGGCCAATATCACTGATGAACATAGATGCAAAAATCCTTAACAAAATTCTAGCAAACAGAATCCAACAACATATTAAAAAAATCATACACCATGACCAAGTGGGCTTTATACCAGGAATGCAAGGATTCTTTAATATCCGCAAATCGATCAACGTAATACACCACATTAACAAATTGGAAGATAAAAACCATATGATTATCTCAATAGATGCAGAGAAAGCCTTTGACAAAATTCAACACTCATTTATGATTAAAACTCTCCAGAAAGCAGGAATAGAAGGAACATACCTCAACATAATAAAAGCTATATATGACAAACCCACAGCAAGCATCACCCTCAATGGTGAAAAATTGAAAGCATTTCCTCTGAAATCAGGAACAAGACAAGGATGCCCACTCTCACCACTACTATTCAACATAGTGTTGGAAGTTTTGGCCACAGCAATCAGAGCAGAAAAAGACGTAAAAGGAGTCCAGATAGGAAAAGAAGAAGTGAAACTCTCGCTGTTTGCAGATGACATGATCCTCTACATAGAAAACCCTAAAGACTCTTCCAGAAAATTACTAGAGCTAATCAATGAATATAGTAAAGTTGCAGGATATAAAATTAACACACAGAAATCCCTTGCATTCCTATATACTAACAATGAAAAAACAGAAAGAGAAATTAAGGAAACAATACCATTCACCATTGCAACAAAAAGAATAAAATACTTAGGAGTATATCTACCTAAAGAAACAAAAGACCTATACACAGAAAACTATAAAACATTGATGAAAGAAATCAAAGGGGACGCAAACAGATGGAGAAACATACCGTGTTCATGGATTGGAAGAATCAATATTGTCAAAATGGCTATTCTACCCAAAGCAATCTATAGATTCAATGCAATCCCTATCAAGCTACCAACGGTATTTTTCACAGAACTAGAACAAATAATTTCACAATTTGTATGGAAATACAAAAAACCTCGAATAGCCAAAGTAATCTTGAGAAAGAAGAATGGAACTGGAGGAATCAACCTGCCTGACGTCAGACTCTACTACAAAGCCACAGTCATCAAGACAGTATGGTACTGGCACAAAGACAGAAATATAGATCAATGGAATAGAATAGAAAGCCCAGAGATAAATCCACGAACCTATGGACACCTTATCTTTGACAAAGGAGGCAAGGATATACAATGGAAAAAAGAAAATCTCTTTAACAAGTGGTGCTGGGAAAACTGGTCAACCACTTGTAAAAGGATGAAACTAGAACACTTTCTAACACCATACACAAAAATAAACTCAAAATAGATTAAAGATCTAAATGTAAGACCAGAAACTATAAAACTCCTAGAGGAGAACATAGGCAAAACACTCTCTGACATAAATCACAGCAAGATCTTCTATGACCCACCTCCCAGAATATTGGAAATAAAAGCAAAAATAAGCAAATGGGACCTAATGAAACTTAAAAGCTTTTGCACAACAAAGGAAACTATAAGTAAGGTGAAAAGACAGCCCTCAGATTGGGAGAAAATAATAGCAAATGAGGAAACAGACAAAGGATTAATCTCAAAAATATACAAGCAACTCCTGAAGCTCAATTCCAGAAAAATAAATGACCCAATCAAAAAATGGGCCAAAGAACTAAACAGACATTTCTCCAAAGAAGACATACAGATGGCTAACAAACACATGAAAAGATGCTCCACATCACTCATTATCAGAGAAATGCAAATCAAAACCACAATGAGGTACCATTACACGCCAGTCAGGATGGCTGCTATCCAAAAGTCTACAAGCAATAGATGCTGGAGAGGGTGTGGAGAAAAGGGAACCCTCTTACACTGTTGGTGGGAATGCAAACTAGTACAGCCACTATGGAAAACAGTGTGGAGATTTCTTAAAAAACTGGAAATAGAACTACCATATGACCCAGCAATACCACTTGTGGGCATACACACTGAGGAATCCAGATCTGAAAGAGACACGTGCACCCCAATGTTCATCACAGCACTGTTTATAATAGCCAGGACATGGAAGCAACCTAGATGCCCATCAGCAGATGAATGGATAAGGAAGCTGTGGTACATATACACCATGTAATATTACTCAGCCATTAAAAAGAATTCATTTGAATCAGTTCTAATGAGATGGATGAAACTGGAGCCCATTATACAGAGTGAGGTGAGCCAGAAAGATAAAGAACATTACAGTATACTAACACATATATACGGAATTTAGAAAGATGGTAACAATGGCCCTATATGCAGGGCAGAAGAAGAGACGCAGAAGTACAGAACAGACTTTTGAACTCTGTGGGAGAAGGGGAGGGTGGGATGTTTCGAAAGAACAGCATGTGTATTATCTGTGGTGAAACAGACCACCAGCCCAGGTGGGAGGCATGAGTCAAGTGCTCGGGCCTGTTGGGCTGGTCCAGAGGAATCGGGTGGAGAGGGAGGTGGGATGGGAGACTGGGATGGGGAATTCGTGTAACTCTATGGCTGATTCACATCAATGTATGACAAAACCCACTGAAAAATAAAAAAATAAAATAAAAAATAAATAAAATTAAAAAAAATAAAAAAAAATAAAAAAATAAAATCCATAAAAAAAAAAATGCATCCTAGTGTTTGGAGACTGATCTCTCTTTTAATGAAGGAAGAAGTTTTAGCAAAACAGAAGAAGTGTGATATGAGGAGACAAATCAATAGGCCAAAAAAAAAAAATGTATAAAATCTTAGGAGCAAAAGACTCCTGAGAAAAGTGCTTAGTACAAGCCACAAAATAAACTCAATTATTCACAAAGTAGACCACTAGACCATTCAGGTATGACCTAAATCAAATCCCTTATGACTATACAGTAGAAGTGAGAAATAGATTTAAAGGACTAGATCTGACCGACAGAGTGCCTCGTGAACTAAGGATTGGAGGTTCATGACACTGTACAGGAGACAAGAATCAAGACCATCCCCAAGAAAAAGAAATGCAAAAAAGCAAAATGGCTGTCTGAGGGGGCCTTACAAGTAGCTGCAAAAAGAAGGGAAGAGAAAAGCAAAGGAGAAAAGGAAAGATATTCCCACTTCAATGCAGAGTTCCAAAGAATAGCAAGAAGAGATAAAAAAGCCTTCCTCAGTTATCAATGCAAAGAAATAGAGGAAAACAACAGAATGGGAAAGACTAGAGATCTCTTCAAGAAAATTAGAGATAGCAAGGGAACATTTCACACAAAGATGGACTCAATAAAGGACAGAAATGGTATGAACCTAACAGAAGGAGAAGATATTAAGAAGAGGTGGCAAGAATACACAGAAGAACTGTATAAAAAAGATATTCATGACCCAGATAATCACAATGGTGTGATCACTCACCTAGAGCCAGACATCCTGGAATGTGAAGTCAAGTGGGCCTTAGGAAGCATCAATACAAACAAAGCTAGTGGAGGTGATGGAATTTCAGTTGAGCTATTTCAAATCCTGAAAGATGATGCTGTGAAAGTGCTGCACTCAATATGCCAGCAAATTTGGAAAACTCAGCAGTGGCTACAGGACTGGAAAAGGTCAGTTTTCATTTCAATCCCAAAGAAAGGCAATGCCAAAGAATGCTCAAACTACCGCACAATTTCACTCATCTCACACGCTAGTAAAGTAATGCTCAAAATTCTCCAAGCCAGGCTTCAGCAATACGTAAACTGTGAACTTCCAGATGTTCAAGCTGGTTTTAGAAAAGGCAGAGGAACCAGAGATTAAATTGCCAACCTCCACTGGATCATGAAAAAAGCAAGAGAGTTCCAGAAAAACATCTATTTCTGCTTTATTGACTACACCAAAGCCTTCGACTATGTGGATCACAATAAACTGTGGAAAATTCTGAAAGAGATGGGAACACCAGACCACCTGACCTGCCTCCTGAGAAATCTGTATGCAGGTCAGGAAGCAACAGTTAGAACTGGACATGGAACAACAGACTGGTTCCAAATAGGAAAAGGAGTACGTCAAGGTTGTATATTGTCACCCTGCTTATTTAACTTATATGCAGAGTACATCATGAGAAATCTTGGGCTGGATGAAGAACAAGCTGGAATCAAGATTGTCGGGAGAAATATCAATAATCTCAGATATGCAGATGACACCACCCTTATGGCAGAAAGTGAAGAAGAACTAAAGAGCCTCTTGATGAAAGTAAAAGAGGAGAGTGAAAAAGTTGGCTTAATATTCAGAAAATTAAGATCATGGCATCTCCCATCATTTCATGCAAATAGATGGGGAAACAGTGGCTGACTTTATTTTTCTGGGCTCCAAAATCACTGCGGATGGTGACTGCAGCCCTGAAATTAAAAGATGCTTGCTCCTTGGAAGGAAAATTATGACCTATCGAGACATATGTGTGAGCATATTAAAAAGGAGAGACATTACTTTGCCAACAAAGGTCCATCTAGTCAAGGCTATGGTTTTTCCAGTGGTCATGTATGGATGTGGGAGTTGGACTATTAAGAAAGCTGAGTGCTGAAGAATTGATGCTTTTGAACTGTGGTGTTGGAGAAGACTCTTGAGAGTCCTTTGGACTGCGATAAGATCCCACCAGTCCATCCTAAAGGAAATCAGTCCTGGGTGTTCATTGGAAGGACTGATGTGGAAGCTGAAACTCCAATACTTTGGCCATGATGTGAAGAGTTTACTAATTTAAAAAGACCCTGATCCTGGGAAAGATTGAGGGCAGGAAGAGAAGGGGATGACGGAGGATGAGATGGTTGGATGGGATCACTGACTAATGGACACGGGTTTGGTTGGACTCTGGGAGCTAGTGATAGACAGGGTGGCCTGGTGTGCTGCGGTTCATGGAGTTGCAAAGAGTCAGACACGACTGAACTGAACTGAACTGAACTGACTGATTCACAAAATACTGGCCTCAATCTACACACATTTTAAATGTATTCAAATATTTTGTATTTTGCAATAGTCTTTTTAATTTTGTTATTCATTTCTCATCTTTCATTAGGTCTTTTTTAACGTCTTTCTTTTTTCATTATTTTATTCTTTACTATAAAACTGCCTTACTGCTGATTAGCTATGCAGTGAAAATGTCCGTGGCAGAGATGATTATTGTGAAAGTGCCTAGAACAGTTGGGAACCACTTATCTTTTGCTGTTTCTCCCATCTCCAGGTTTAACCCCAAGTCCCATCCTCCTATATTGCCTTGATGTCTCACTCTATTACTGAATGAGTTTAGCCTCACCTATCCAGTTTCCCTGGTGGCTCTGTGGTAAAGAATCCGCCCACCAATGCAGGATATGACGCAGGATACATGGGTTGGATTCCTGGGTCAGGAAGATTCCCTGGAGGAGGAAACGGCAACCCACTCCAGTATTTGTGCCTAGGAAATCCCATGGAAAGAGGAGTCTGGTGGGCTACAGGCCATGGGGTCACAAAGAGTCAGGCACGACTACAAAAGCGAGAACCCATCCTTGCCTAGCCCCGTATCTGCAGTCAATTCAGGCAGTACGGCTAAGGAAAGCTCAACACGGACCAGTGATGATAGAATCCTATAGAAATAATCGCATGGGCAAGACGGTGCTTTCAAGTTTAATCTCAAGCAAACCCACTCATCTAAGAATCATACAGCACTTGGGATGCCTTTCAGTTTCTAATAGTGTTTCAAAGGTTTCTGTTTCAATAGACCGAAATTGATGCTGGCAGAGGAGAATTAGGTCAAGGCACTGAGAAAAAGAAACCATCACATCCTGAAACCACCCAAAGATTGCCAAGTACTTATATTACGAGAACAGTTACATAGGAAAAAACATACTTCATAAGTAAAATATTTACATTAATGTCAATTATGGTATTACTTACGAAATATAAAATCATACAAGATAGTTTCTAACCATGAAAAGTGGATACATGTGTTCCCCATCCCAATCCCCCTCCCACCTCCCTCCCCATCCCATCCCTCTGGGTCTTCCCAGTGCACCAGCCCTGAGCACGTCTCATGCATCCAACCTGGGCTGGAGATCTGTTTCACCCTTGATAGTATACTTGTTTCAATGTTATTCTCTCAGAACACATGTAAATCCATGACTAAATAAAGAAACGTAATTAAATTTTTTTTTTTTTAATGGATACAGTAATGAGAATGGAAGAGCAATAAAATGTGAGTGCCCTCGGGGAGGGAAGCAACAATCAGATGTCAGAATCCTTTGCAGGGTTTAAACTATCTAGCAGAAGGCATGAAGCCTGTTTCCTAGACAATTCTGAATTATAGAGACAACTGGCTGGAGGCTTTATAGTCCTATTTCTTTTCTTCATCTGTCACACGTTATATTCCTGTTCTCCCTTTTTACCACAGGAGGGAGCCACAGCATAATAAGGGCAGAGTTGTTCAGTTTTCCCTGAGTGGTAATATAAAATAATTTTTCATTACCACATGTCAGTTACAACACGGCATAAATCAGCTGTCCCCAGCATTGTGGGCACCAGGAGACAGGTTTCATGGAAGACAATATTTCCATGGACCAGGAGTGGGGATGGTTTGGGGATGACTCAAGCACACTACATTTATTTCTATTCCCAGGTGGCTCAGTGGTAAAGAATCCCCCTGCCAATGCAGGAGATGTGGGTTCAATCCCTGGGTCAAGAAGATGCCCTAGAGAAGGAAATGGCAGCCCACTCTAGTATTCTTGCCTGGGAAATCCCATGGACAGAGGAACCTGGAGGGCTCCAGTCAGCGGGGCATGGAGTCAGACACAGCTGAGCATGCACGCACACACTGACATTTCTATTGTTATTACATTGTGATATATCATGAAATAATCACACAACTCACCATAATGCACAATCAGTGGGAGCCCTGAGCTTTTTGTCCTGCAACTAGATGATTCCTTCTGTGGTGATGGGAGACCGTGACACCTGATGTGTGATGCTTATGTCCAGTCTACTCTATAATTTCGTTTTGGTTGCTTTCACTGCAGAAAAAACCCTTCACAAAGTTAGGATGTTGGAAGTGGAAGTAGGCTTTTCAGTGTTTTTGTGGTAATCCCAAAATATTCTGCCTTGACTTTAATCCAGAATGTATGGAAGTTTGAAGTGGTCTCAAACATACTTTGAAGGCCACCATCATTTGCAGTCTCAAACAGTTGATCCTCTTCTAGCATGGACAAAGTCAATTCATCTGGCCTGTTCACAAATGGGTCATGGATCCATTCCTTCCCACTCTAGGGGTCTTTTGTGGTAGGGGAGTAATGCTCAAACTCTTTTGAAAATTGAGACAGGTGATCATGCATCTATGATCATGAGAGAGGAGGCCCTCGCTCAGTCTCTTTCAAAATCTCTGCTAATGTTCGAAACATGTCAAAAACCCAGTGTTCACTCATCACACCTATAACTGCGGATTGGCTTTGACTGTCAGTCTCTGTTGACTTGAACATAGTTTTCATTCTCCCCTGAAGTGACAGACTGAGTTCGCTGAGCAGGTTGAATATGTCACACAAGTAAGCAAGTTTTGTGATCCACTCTGTGTCACTGACATGTGCTGCCAGTGGTGACTGTTTTTCTAAAAGAAATCTCTGGAGTGGCTTTCATAACTCAAAAACTCTGGCCAGTGATCTACCTTTAGAAAGCCACCTCACTTCTGTGTACGAGAAGACGTGTGTGCTCTGTGTCCATCTCCTCACATTTGTGTGAACAGACATGAATTGAGTGCAAGTACTTTAGTGGGATCATTTTATTCACATCCTGCAAAACATTGTTAACATCAGGGGTTTTTTTTTGGTTAGCCACCATTTCTCTATGGATGATACAGTGCACAGACTCACATTCAGAAATGATGTCTTTGACTCAAGCAGTGAAACCAGAAAGCCATCCAGTCATGGCAGCCACTCCATCCATGGTCAACACAAAATGACCAGTTCGGTTTTCTTTATATGTAATTATTCAAGGACTTGAGAAGTTCGGCAGCTGTGGTGTTGGTTGGCACAAAAGTGTATATAACATGTCCACATGCATATCCTCCTGAAAAACGTATGCACAAAAACAAGCATTGTTGTCTTGTCAACATCAGTAGACTTGCCAATCTGCATTGCATACCACGGTGACTCATTAATCCTCTCTAACAGTTATGCCTCAATATCCTCCGCTGTTTCATCAGTTCATCTAGTTATAGTGCTAGCCATAAAAGGAACATGTGCCACCTTTCAAACTGCAGTCTCTTCCAAAAGTTCATGACAAGTGTCCTTAGCAGCAAGCAGGAGCAACTCTTCACCAATAGTAAAAGGCTTCTTAGTTTTCATAATGCAGTTAGCCCCTAAGAATGATGCTCTCAGTACAGATACATTTGATGAAGTGGTGAGCTTCAATAATTGCTTCTGGTTTTTGTGTTCGTGTTATTTTTTTTTTTTTCTTTTGAAAAATTCCAAAGGCTTGTCTTTTAATGCAGGGTGCTTGGTCTCCATGTGGCAAAGCAGCTTTGAAAGTTTCATGGCTTCGCTGGACAGTCAGTCACCACATATTATACAAAGCAGGCTTGGAGAATGTGAATCACCTGTTGCAACAGATCCGATCCGTAATTTAAGTAGAAGTCTTGGTATTTTCTTTTAAATGCAGTTTTCTTTTTGTTGGCAGTCTTAGAGTCTTCTACATCTTTTGAGTCCTTCATTTGGAAGGACTGAAATGCCAATACTTTGGCCACCTGATGTGAAGAACTGACTCATTGGGAAAGACCCTGATGCTGGGAAAGATTGAAGGCAGGAAGAGAAGGGGATGACAGAGGATGAGATGGTTGGATGGCATCACCAACTCAATGGACATGAGTTTGAGCAAGCTTTGGGAGTTAGTGATGAACAGGGAAGCCTGGCATGCGGCAGTCCATGGGGTCGCAAAGGGTCGGTCATGATTGAACAACTGAACTGAACTTAAGAGTCTTCTGCCATCTCATCGTTGAGTTTTTTCCTCTTTTCAAAGAAGTTCTTCAGCAACATTTTTACTCATTTTAGCTAAGGTTATTAGCTTATGGGACTTCCCAGGTGGTGCTTTAAGAGACATGGGTTCAATCACTGGGTTGCGAAGAACCCCTGGAGGAGGGCATGGTAACCCACTCCAGTATTCTTGCCTGGAGAATCCCATGGACAGAGGAGCCTGGCAGGCTGCAGTCCATAAGGTCACAAAGAGTCAGACACAACTGAAGCAACTTAGCATGTACACAGGTATTAGCTTGTGGGCTTATCAAAATTATGACTGAGACAAGTGTGCAGTGCAGGAAAGAGACATGACATAAGTGGTAAATAAAATAATGGGCAGGCCATGCATAGACAAGGAAATGGCAACCCACTCCAGTATTCTTGCCTGGAAATCCCATGGATGGAGGAGCCTGGAAGGCTATAGTCCATGGGGTCACAAAGAGTCAGACACGACTGAGCGACTTCACTTTCTTTCTTTCTTTCTTTCTTTCTTTCTTTCATGCATAGACTAAAATAAGTGTCAGATTCTGACTTAAAGCCTGCCACCAGATGGAGTTTAATTGTCACTTGCCACTCACTGACAGGGTTTTGATATGTCTGCAAGCAATTATTTGTTATGGTCTCTGTACAGTCAAATCTGTCTGCTTATGATATCTGCATCTGCAGCCACACCCCACTACTAGCATCACCGCCTCATTTCCACCTCAAATCATCAGGCATTAGATTCTTAGGAGCATGCAATCTGTTACAGATCCCTCACATGTGCAGTTCACAGTTGGATTCTTGCTCCTATGAGAATCTAATGCCGCCACTGATCTGTCAGGAGGCAGAGTTCATACAATAATGCAAACGATGGGGAGCGACTGTAACTACAGATGAAGCTTCATTTATTAACCTTACTGCTCACCTCCTCCTGTGTGACCCAATTCCTAATAGGTCACAGACTGGTATCAGTCCATGGCCCAGGGATTGAGGACCCCTGGCATAAATGCCTCCAACAGAAAAGGATGTGACCTTAAAATTTCCAAAGCTGTCCTCCAACTGAACCTGCTCAAGATTTTCAGACACAAACACACACACGGGCATGCACACATATGCATGCATACAGTGCAACTCTCCTTTTCTACTTATTACCTAAATACCAAAATTTATAAATCATTTGTAAGATGTTTTTTAGGTGAAGATAATCCATACACACATCCTAAGTATTATAATACTTGATTTTTTATTGACTTTAATCACACAGAACTCATTAGATTGATTTATATATGGATTAAAAGCAATCTGCAATTTATCTTCCACTCCCCAACACTTTAGGCATAAATGACTGCCCCAAGAAAAGTCTTCTGAGGCATACTGCTGAAGATGATTTAGTGATGTAATAGTCTAATAAAGATGCTAAATAGGCAGTTTAATGAACTCTCCTTATTAACCTTTGGCCAAAGTCACATCTGTACCCATTCCATGTTTCATTTCTTAAACAATCTTTAAAAGCTGTGGCCAAGTTGAGTTCTATTTCACTATAGCCTTGTTCAGTTCTATTCTACTTCTAAAGAATTGAGGACAAACCTATTTAGAAAAATGATTATTCCTCAATTTGTAGGTGATGAAGTAGGAGCTTACAAGAGATTCCAAAAGGGATTAATCAGATCATGGTGCTTGACTCAGAAGGAAAGTCTATGCCAAAATTAGCACAAGATCTTATTTTATACAATTCCACAGAGCTGTGTACAATGTCTTAAAGTCAAACTCAGCTATAGTCGAAATGGAGGAGAGGTGGAACATACCATAGGAAAGCAGAAGTATCCCAAGTATGGCCCTTGATCACTAGTTATATAAAATTCCACTCTGCCCAGGTTCACTGCTCAGGTCACTTGTGATACAGGGTGGACCTGGACTGCTCGTCCAGAGGGGCGAGCAGAAGCGTAGAGTCCAAGAATTCTATGAGGCTGGACTTCCAGGTCCTGATGAAGAAATATGTAAAGAGGTGAGAGGAAGGAATACATTTTACTTAAGAATGTGCCAACTTGATTTATGTTTCATACACTTAGATGTATGAAATTTTGCCCAGGCCCCACCAATGTTGGGGTAGGTTTGCTTCTTTCTCTCCTTACTACACTTTGTCCATCAAGGGTTTATCTGGGTTTGGTTCAATCAATTTAGTAACTCTTAGTTGGGTTTCTGTGAGGATGAGAGTTGTGCAGAGACCAGAGAGTATGGCTTGATCACCACTGGACACATTCAGCTATTTCAATTAAATTAAAATAAAATTTTAAATTCAATTTCTTAGTCATACTAGCCACAATAGACACTAGTGGTTCCTGTATCAGACAGCACATATGCAGAACATTTCTATCACTGTAGAGCATTCTATTGGACAGACCTGCCCTAGAGGACCCTGAACAGAACAAATATGAGAAAGATAGGGGCATCAGCACAAGGAGGGTACAAATCCACAAGTAAGTATGCACCTTTGAAACTACAGTCTAAAGTGACCATGGCAATTCAGTTCAGTTCAGTTTAGTCACTCATTCATGTCTGACTCTTTGCGACCCCATGGACCGCATAATGCCAGGCCTCCCTGTCCATCACAAACTCCCAGAGTTCACCCAAACTCATGTCCATTGAGTCAGTGATGCCATCCAACCATCTCATCCTCTGTCGTCCCCTTCTCCTCCTGCCCTCAATCTTTCCCAGCATCAGGGTCTTTTCCAATGAGTCAGCTCTTCACATCAGTTGGCCAAAGTATTGGAGTTTCAGCTTCAACATCAGTCCTTCCAATGAACACCAAGGACTTATCTCCTTCAGGATGGACTGGTTGGATCTCCTTGCAGTCCAAGGGACTCTCAAGAGTCTTCTCAAACACCACAGTTCAAAAGCATTAATTCTTCAGTGCTCAGCTTTCTTTATAGTCCAATTCTCACATCCACACATGACTACTGGAAAAAAAATAGCCCTGACTAGACGGACCTTTGTTGGCAAAGTAATGTCTCTGCTTTTTAATATGCTATCTAGGTTGGTCATAACTTTCCTTCCAAGGAGTAAGCGTCTTTTAATTTCATGGCTGCCGTCACCACCTGCAGTGATTTTGGAGCTCAAAAAAATAAAGTCAGCCACTGTTTCCACTGTTTCCCCGTCTACTTGCATAAAGTGATGGGACTGGACGCCATGATCTTAGTTTTCTGAATGTTGAGCTTTAAGCCAATTTTTTCACTCTCCTCTTTCACTTTCATCAAAGGCTCTTTAGTTCTTCACTTTCTGCCATAAGGGTGGTGTCATCTGCATATTTGAGGTTATTGATATTTCTCCCAGTAATCCTGATTCCAGCTTGTGCTTCCTCCAGTCCAGCATTTCTCATGATATATTCTGCATATGAGTTAAATAAGCAGGGTGACAATATACAAACTTGACATACTCCTTTTCCTATTTGGAACCAGTCTGTTGTTCCATGTCCAGTTCTAACTGTTGCTTCCTGACCTGCATACAGATTTCTCAAGAGGCAGGTCAGGTGGTCTGGTATTCCCATCTCTTTCAGAATTTTCCACAGTTTATTGTGATCCACACAGTCAAAGCTTTGGCACAGTCAATAAAGCAGAAATAGATGTTTTTCTGGAACTCTCTTGCTTTTTCAATGATCCAGTGGATGTCGGCAATTTAATCTCTGGTTCCTCTGCTTTTTCTAAGTCCAGCTTGAACATTTCCACTTCACAGTTCACATATTGCTGAAGCCTGGCTTGGAAAATTTTGAACATTACTTTACTAGCCTGTGAGATGAGTGCAATTGTGTAGTAGACCATGGCAGTTACTAGACATGATAAATGGTATCACTGGTTTGGTGATAGTCTTCAGAGATCTCAAACGGCCTACCTGTCAGAATATTTTCTTTGGCTTCCATTACATTGTAAACATGAGTGGCTCAGTTTCCAACATTTAAAAAAAAAACTCATTAAAAATCTAGTTTTCTAGTTTCATTTGAAAAATGCGAAGGCCTGGCCCCTCTGGGCCTGCATCCCCACCCTGTAACACAGACTGGAGTCAAGGAGCTGCAGTCCCCGTAAAGGAGCCTGAGCCCTTCACCTTACCAATCCTCACCAGCCACTGGGTCCAAGGTACTTCCTCTCTAATTTCTGTGCACATGTATTTGAATGGGAAAAATATAACATCTTTAGCAATGCATAAAAATAAATATCTATAATGAAATGCCATAAAACAAGAAAACTCTTGTGTATTTTTCTGTATCTTTAAATAAATACATTCTATTCACTTATTCAGATGGTATTCTTTCATCTATACAAACAGGATTAGTAAATTACAGAAGAAGGTTAAGGTAAACAATATTTTCAATAATTCTATACTCAACACTCTAGGTTTTCAAATGTGATGGAGGGAAGGAGGGCAAGCAGAGGGGAGAGATGATACATATGTGACTCTTTCCTCCTTTGTGTACACACACACACACACACACACACACACAGACTGTGTCCTTAAGTGTGGTACAGCTGCAAAAAGGTCTCATTGTGTGTAAATAAAAATGAGCTAGTTTCTGAATTAGATTTTAAGTAATCTTTGGGCACCTAATAGAAAAACAACTCAATCATGAACAAGGTCATCATTCAAAAATCTAATCTTAGGATCATGAGTTGTACCCATTTAAACTTAAGCTCTGTTAAAGATGGGACCGTATCTGTCCTGTACAATACCAGGATGCAGCAGGTAATCACTTCACAATAAATATTTGTTAAGTGGAATAATATAATCATCAGAGCAAAGGGAAAATTCCCTTAGAAATATTAAGTCTCTGCCATATTCCTTTTGATCTCAACTTGACATGATGATATTTATATTAATTTATTCAACAAAGCCTTTTATGTGCTGAGGTTCTGTTGGAGGTTATCTTAGTATGCAGCTGTTGACTCTCTAAGTCATAGGTCATATGTTTAGGCAGGGGACTGCAGGAAGAGAGCAGTCAAGACGGCAGAGTAGAAAGACCCTGGGCTCGCCTCCTCTCACAAACACACCAAAATCACAACTCTCTGCAAAATAACCATCAATGAAAAAGTTTGTAACACACCAGATAAGATCTCCTACAACCAAAGACAAAAGAGGAACCAAAATGAAATGAACAGGAAGGATGGAATTAAGATATAATTAAATCCCATATGCTGCAGGTGAATAAACAGGAGAACAATTACAATTATTCTCCATAAGCAGGTGAATAATTGTATCACAGAGATTTTCCCACAGGAGTGAGAGTTCTGAGCCCCCTGTCAGGTTCCCCAGCCCTGGGGCTTAGCACTGAAAAAATGAGCCCCCAGAGCATACAACTTTCAAAACCAACAGGGCTTAACTGCAGGAACCCCACAGAACTGCGGGAAATAGAAAATTCACTCTTAAAGGATGAATACAAAATCTCACACATACCAGGACCCAGGGCAAAAGCGGTAATTTGACAGGAGTCTGGGATAGATCTACCTGCTGGTCTTGGAGGGTCTCCTGGGAAAATGGGGCAGGTGATACAGACACGGGTGGCAGATATATTAGGAAGCATTCATCTGCAGGAGCTCTCCTGGAGGGTGACATCTTGGTGCCAGGACTTGGTCCACCCAGTAGCCTGTGGGCTCCAAGGCTGGGATGACTCAGGCCATACAACAAGCTGGGCAGAAACACAGGCCAATCAGCAGCAGACAGGTTACATTAAAAACTTCCTGAGCCCAGAGATGCATCCAGACACCCCCCTAGACATGACCTTGCCCAGCAGAGAACCAAGACTCAGCTCCACCCCTTAGTGGGCAGGCGGCAGCCCTTCCCAACAGGAAGCCTGTACTAGTCTCTAGACCAGCCTCACCCACCACGGGGCAGAAACCAGAAGAAAGAGAAATACAGCGCCACAACCGAGTCTGCAAGTACAGACCAGAACCTACCCTGGAACCATCTAGCCCCTGGCCCTTGGGTGACGAGATGGGGTGTGCACTGCAGTGACGAGAGGGGAATGCACAGGGCATCTCATACAGAGAACCACTTCTCAAAGGTCAAAATACTTAACATAAGCTACACAGACATAAAAATACACAAAATAAGGTTGCAGACAAATATGTCCCAAATGAAGGAACAAGATAAAACCTCAGAAGAAGAACTAAATGAAGGAGAGAGAGACAACCAACCTAAGAAAGGGTTCAGAGTAATGATCATAAAGATGATCAAAGAACTCAGAAGAAAAATGGGTGCACCGAGGGAGAAGTTAGAGGTTTTTAATAGAGTTAGAAAATGTATAGAACCAAAGAGAGTGGAAAAATACAAAAACTGAAATAAATACACTAGAAGGAAACTTCTAGTGTATAATATTTCTTCTAATGTATAATGTAGACTAAATGATACAAAAGAATGGATTAGTGGGCTGGAAAACAGTAGTATAAATCATGGCTGTTGAAATAGAAAATAAGAATAAAAAAAATGAGGACAGTTTGAGACCTTTGGGAATTAAGCACACTAATATTCACATTATAGGGGTCCCAGAAGGAGGAGAGAAAGGGCCTGAGAAAAAATATTTAAGAAGAAAATAACTGAAAACTTCCCTAACTGAGAAAAGGAAACAGTCACCCAATACAGGAATTTACCTAAAGAGGAACACAACAACACACCTTATAATCAAAATGACAATTATTAAAGAGAGAATCTCAAAAGCAGGAAGAGAAAAGCAACGAGTGTACAAGCGAACTCTCACAAGGTTGTTAGCTGATTTTTCAGCAGAAACTCAAGTGATAAAAGGGTAAAACCTACAACCAAGAATACTCTACCCAGCAAGGCTCTCATTCAGATCTGGTATAGAAATAAAAAGCTTTACAGACAAGTCAAATCTAAAAGAACTTAGCGCTACCAAACCAGCTTTACAACAAATGCTAAAGGAGCATCTCTAAGATGAAAAAGAAAAGGCTACCACTGTGACTGGGAAGGGTTAATTTTGACTCCATACTGGATCTGCTCCTGTGACTTTAACTTATTTTGCCACTTCTGTTGTTACAAGCCTACATAATGGCCTGCCTTAGGGAGCCCTGCCTGCCCCCATCCACCTGACCCGTGGGCTAGGGTGCCTTTGGGTCACAAGGAGATGAACAGACCCTGCCCACCTGTGAAGGCTATGGCATTCTTGCTTCCTTTGTGTGGGAAATGGTGCCTCTTATCTGCTACTTACCAGCATGGCTCAGAAATTCACATTTGGGGGGCTGGAACTGCATATAGAGGGGGGCACCTTTGTTTATTGATATGACCAGAAATATTCCATTTCATGCCACCCATGAAAGGACTGTAAGGAAGTGAAACTAATATCCCCCTCCTTGCCTGAGGCGTGTCATTCTAGGAGATATTTGGAAGAATTAAATGGTCTTTTTCACTTTGTTTCCTCACCTCTCCCAATCTCTGATCCATAAAAGAACCTGGCATCTAGGCCCCAACAAGATGGTTATTTTAAGACATTACTCTGCCATCTTCTTAGTTAGCCAGCTCTCTGAATAAAGTCACATTCCTTGCCTCAGAACCTCGTCTCTCAGATTTATTGACCTATCATGCAGCAAGCAGAGCAAGCTTGGACTTGGCAACACAACTAAAAACAGGGAAATTATGAAATGAAAAAGCTCACTGGTAAAGGCAAACATATAATAAAGGTAGGAAATCATCCACATACAAAGCTAGTAGGGAGGTTAAAAGAAAAAAGTAGTAAAATAATCTGTATCCTCAATAAGCAATTAAGAAATACACAAGATAATTAGATGTAAAACATGATATTCAAAATAGTTTTTGTGAGGGAAGGAAAATACAAATGCAAGATTTTTAAAATATGTTTGAAATGAAATGAGGCAAAGATGTAGAGAGACTGAAACCCTCTTTATTTTTATGTGAATGTAAAATGGTGCAGTCACTTTGGAAAAGAGTTTGACAGCTCTTCAAACAATTAAACATAGAACTATCATATAACTCAGCAGTTTCACTCATAGGAATACATTCAAAAGAAGTGAAAATGAATGTTCAAACACCTGTACATTAATATTCATTGCAATATTGTCACAGTAGTCAAATGGTAGAAACAACCCAAATGCCTATCAATGGATAAATAGAAAAACAAACTGTGGTCTATACATTCAAGGAAATATTATTCAATCATAAATGAGAATGAATAATTTTTCTAATTTATATCTTGTATTGGAGAAGTTGATTTATGATGTTGTTAGTTTGAGATGTACAGTAAATTATACAAATACATATATCTATTCCTTTTCAGATTTTTTCCCATGTAGGTTATTATAGAATATTGAGTAGAGTTCCCTATGCATATATAGGAAATAAGTCCTTGTAGATTATTTATTTTATGTATAGTAAGGCTGTATATGTTAATCCTAGCCTCTTAATTTATCCCTCCCCCCAACATTCTCCTTTGTTAATTATGCTTGTTTTCTATGTCTGTGAGTCAGTTTCTGTTTTGCAATAAGTTTATATCATTATTTTAGGCTCCACATATAAGTAATATAATATTTGTCTTTGTCTGACTTACTTCACTTAGTATGATAATCCCTAGGTCCATCACATTGCTGCAAATGGCATTATTTCACTCTTTTCTAATGCTGAGTAATATTCCATTTATAAATGTACTACATTTTCTTACCATTCTCTGTCAATAGAAATGTAGCTTGTTACCATATATTGGCTATGTAAATAGTGCTGCAATGAACACAGAGGTGCATTTATATTTTCAAATTATGGTTTGCTCCAGATAAATGCTCAGGAGTGGAATTGCTGGATCATATAGTAGTTCTATTCTTAGTTTTTTAAGGAGTCTCCATACTGTTCTCCATAGTGATTGTACCAATGTTCCATGTGCACTTGTGAAGAATGTATTCTGATGCTTTCAGACAGAATGCTATATAAATATCAATTAAGTCCATCTGATCTAATACATCATTTAATGTCTATTTCCTCATCAATTTTCTGTCTGAATGATCTGTCCATTGATGTATGTGGGATGTTAAAGTTCCCCATTATTATTGTTACAGGTGATTTCTTGTTTTATAGCTGCTGATATTTGTCTTATATATTGAGGTGTTCCTATGTTGGGTGTATACATGATTGATATATCTTCTTCCTGGATTGACCCTTGATCATTATGTACTGTCATTTTTTGTCTCTTATAACAGGCTTTTTAACTTATATGCAGAGTACATCATGAGAAATGCTGGGCTGGAAGAAGCACAAGCTGGAATCAAGATTGCCAGGAGAAATATCAATAACCTCAGATATGCAGATGACACCACCCTTATGGCAGCAAGTGAAGAGGAACTAGATTCTCTTGATGAAAGTAAAAGAGGAGAGTGAAAAAGATGGCTTAAAGCTCAACATTCAGAAAACTGAGATCATGGCATCCAGTCCCATCACTTCATGGCAAATAGATGGAGAAACAGTGGAAACAGTGGCTGACTTTATTTTTCTGGGCTCCAAAATCACAGCACATGGTGATTGCAGCCATGAAATTAAAAGATGCTACTTCCTTGGAAGGAAAGTTATGACCAACCTAGACAGCATATTAAAAAGCAGAGACATTATTTTGTCAACAAAAGTTAGTCTAGTCAAGGCTATGGTTTTTCTAGTAGTCATGTGTGGATGTGAGAGTTGGACTATAAAGAAAGCTCAATGCTGAAGAATTGATGCTTTTGAACTGTGGTGTTGCAGAAGACTCTTGAGAGTCACTTGGATTGCAAGGAGATCCAACCAATCCATCCTAAAGGAGATCAGTCCTGGGTGTTCATTGGAAGGACTGATGCTGAAGCTGAAACTTCAATATTTTGGCCACCTGATGCGAAGAGATGACTCATTTGAAAAGACCGTGATGCTGGGAAAGATTGAGGACAGGAGGAGAAGGGGCCGACAGAGGATGAGATGGTTGGATGGCATCACTGACTCAATGGACATGAGTTTGGCTGAACTCTGGGAGTTTGTGATGGACAGGGAGGCCTGGCATGCTGCGGTTCATGGGGTGGCAAAGAGTCAGACACGACTGAGTGACTGAACTGAACTCAGCAGGCTTTATTTTAAAGTCTATTTTGACTGATACAGGTATTGTTACTCCAGCTTTCATTTGATTTCCACTTGCATAGAATACCTTTTTCCATTCCCTCACTTTTAGTCTGTATGTGTCCCTAGATCTAAATCAGGTCTCACATAGACAGCATATACACAGGTCTTTTTTGGTATCCAAACAGTCAGTCTCTTTTTCTGTTGGTGCATTTAACCCATTTACCTTTACAGTAATTATCAACATGTATACTCTTATTGCCGTTTTGTTCATTGGTTTGGATTTGCTTTTGTAGGTCCTTTTTTTAATCTTCCTCTTTTGTTCTCTCCTTTTGTGATTTTAATGATTATGTTTAGTGTTGTGTTTGTATTGTTTTTCTCTTTTTGTGTATCTATTGTAGATTTCTGGTTATCAGTTGTCATGATGCTTTGATATCAAAGTTGATATATATGTACATATACATGTATATAATTGTTTCAAGTTGCTGATCTCTTAATTTCAAATGCATTTCCAATATCATGCATTTGTACTCTCTTCTTCTCATGAATGTTTGTTTTGTATCAAATTTGTGTGCGGACGATTTCCTGCCTTAACTGTACGTTTGCCTTTACTGGTGAGCATTTCCAATTGTAGTTTTCTTGTTTCTAGCTGTCGTTTTTCCTTTCCCACTTAGAGAAGTTCCTTTAGCATTTGTTATAAAGCTGGTTTGGTGGTGCTGAACTCTCTTAAGTTTTCGCTTGTTGGTACAGCTTTTGATTCCTTCATAGAATCTGAATGAGAGCTGGGCTGGGTAGTGTTCCTGGATGCAGGTCTTTTCCTTTCAACACTTTAAATACATCATGTCACTCCCTTATGGACCAGACAGTTTCTATTAAAATCTCCTGAAAACCTTATGATGATTCCCCTGTATGTTATTTGTTGCTTTACCCTTTTGCTTTTAATAATTTCTCTTTGTCTTTAATTTTTATCAATCTGAGTAATATGCACTTTGGTATGTTCCTTCTTGGGTTTATCCTGTATGGGACTCTGAGGTTCCTGGACTTAGGTGCATATTTCCTTTCTCATATTATGTAAGTTTTCAGCTATTATCTCTTCACTTATTTTCTCAGATTTTTTCTCTTCTCCTTCTGGGACCCCTATAATGTGAATGTCGGTGCATTTAATGCTGTCTCAGAAGTCTCTCAGACTGCCCTTATTTCTTTTTATCCTTTTTATCTTTATTCTGTTCAATGGCAGTGATTTTCACCAGTTTGTCTTGCAGTTCACTTACTCCTTCTTCTGCCTCATTTATTTGCTATCGATTCCTTCTAGTCTATTTTCCATTTCAGTAATTGTTCATCTCAGTTTGTTCATTCTTTAAATCTTCTAGCTTTTTTATTAGGAATTTCTTGTATCTTCTTGGTCTGTGCCTCTATTCTTTTATTAATTATTATTCATTAAATTTTTGATGATAGCTATTCTGACTGTGATTTACATTTCTCTAATATTTAGTTTTGATTTACATTTCTCTAATAACTAGCAATGTTGAGCATCTTTTCATGTGCCTGTTGACCATCTGCATGTTTTCTTTGGAGAAAAGTCTATTTAGATCTTCTGCCCATTTTTCAATTGGATTATTTTTTTTTTTTAATATTGAGCTATATGGACAGTTTGTATGTTTTTGAAATTAAGCTCTTGTCTGTCACATCATTAGCAGATGTCCTCTCCCAGTCTCTAGGCTCTCTTTTTGGTCTATGTTTTCCTTTGCTGTGTAAAAGTTTATAAGTTTAATTAGGTCCCATTTGTTTATTTTTGCTTGTATTTCTTCTGTCTTCAGAAACTGAGTTGAGAAAATATTGTTATGACTTATGCTAGAGAATGTTTTGCCTATATTCTGTTCTAAGGGTATTATAGTGTCATGTCTGATATTTGGGTATTTAAACCATTTTGAATTTATTTTTGTATATGGTATGAGGGAATGTTCTAACTCATTGATTCACATGAGGCTATCCAGTTTTCCCAAAACCACTTACTAATAAAACTTTTTACTCCATTGTATATTCTTGTCTCCTTTGTCAAAGATTAATTCTGGACCCTCTGTTCTGTTCTATTGATCTATATATCTGTCTTTGTGCCAATACTACATATGGAATGTTTTGTTTCCATCCATTAAAAATAACGACTATGTTCAGTATTACAAAATGTTAAATTCTCAATTCTGGTTATTCTGTGGGCATGGTTACAGGATTCTGTGTACCTTTTTGTATGGCTTAAATTTCTCGAAATTTTAAAGGCAAGTTAAAAAACAAAAGCTCTTTACTTTTTTTATAGCAAAGAATTCCTTTGCTCTTTCTAAAAGAATAAAAGAAGTAGTATTAGAATTTCTGTAACAATGTCCTTTCTTGACCAAATACAGCCATCTGGCAACTGCCCCATTCACCTCTTATCAGTGGAGAAAGAAACCAGTAGTTTTGAAAACAGAAAAACAATCTTCATTACCTTGACCTCCTCCACACTGTGTGATAAAACAATCCAAGTTGCAACAGCCCTGTATCCTGTGGCCACCCACTGAAATTACCTTGAGGGCCCACCAGGTGGGGTGTGTGTGTGCATAGACTTCACAAGTACATAGTGACTGAGCCAGGCTCCCAAGCATTCCTAAAGAAAGACCTTTCCAAAACATCTTTGTTCAGTAAATTTTAAAGCTGTTGCTTCAGCATGTTGGTGATTCCGGCACCCATGTTCAAGTCTAGAGATCTCAAGAAGGACCCTCTCCCTCTCCTCAGCTACCATCTCGTTTCCAGGTGATATCCTAATGTTTCAGCATCCTACAATCTCTAGACAAAATTTAAAGGCATTTATTTTGGAAAATAAAATCAGTGTGTACACTCAATTACTTTTCAAATGTTTCACAGGAAAACAAAGGTTGTATTGCCAAGGGTTACAAAATTAGAGAGGAAATGAAAATCTGTTATTTTCATGATAGGTTCTTTTCACTTAGCCAAAGTATTCTTAGTTTCAAAACAACTCACATAACCAAATGGTTGAGTTTTCACAATGACTGATTTTAGGCATTAGTAGTAGGCTCTAACTTAATTCTAAACACAGCAATTTTTAAGCTATGCCTGGTACTAACAGATAACCTTTACAATATTATAATTAACTCAATATCTAATAAACAAACAAGCTCTACATAATATGCTCATAGTATGCTGACAAGATATTAAGATATCTTTATCTTTTATCACAAAAGTAATACAAGCTTATAGTAAATAAAATTCAAGTACTTTAGAGGCCTATGAAATAAAGTATTTTTATAATGTTTCTGTGTCAAACTTTAAGTGCTTTATCTGTCTGAACTCAGTCACTAATGACACCCCATGAGATAGGTACTATTTATTATCCCCTTTACAAATGAGGAAACTGAGACATAGACATGATAGATAAGTTATTCAAGGTCATAGAGCAAGTAAGAGGTGGCTAAGATTCAAACTCAGACAATCTAACTCCAAAGCCCATGGCCTTCACCATCAGACTAGACTGATTATATTATAAACTGATTAACAATGTCTCTGGAAATTGATATTTATATTGTTTATTTGCCTTATTAAACAATGCTAAGTCCCTTCAGTTGTGTCCAACTTTCTGTGACCCTGTGGACCATAGCTTGTGAGGCTCCTCTGCTCATGGGATTCTCCAGGCAAAAATACTGGAGTGGGTTGCCATGCCCTCCTCCAGGGGATCTTCAGACCCAAGGACTGAACCAGCGGCTCTTATGTTGCCTGCATTGGCAGGGGGTTTCTTTACCACTAGCATCACCTGGGAAACCCTAAACAATACCATAATAAATATCCTTAAATGCATATCAGTATTTCTTGAAGATTTATTTCTAGAAATGACATTGCTTGCACAGGCATTTAAAACAGTAGGTAATGCCTAGTTGACTTCTAAAGAAACAGTCTACTATAGTCTCCCAAACTGTGCTGTTTTCTTGCTCCTTACTGACCCCTGGTGGTACTAGTCATTTTTCACTTTTGATAAGCTAACACTAAATTATGATGCTTTTAATTTGCATGGCCCTGAATACTTTAAAGTCTGAACAGCATTTTGAGCATTTATTTGCATCTGTGGGTCTCTGGATTTTGTCTTCTCACAGTTTGGCCCATTGTTCTATTGAGGTGCCTTGCCTTTTCTTATGGGTTTGTAGAACTCTATCTCCATACACTTTGCCCCAGTGAACAGGCACTGATCCTGCAGGAATCCCCAGTCAGCATTTAGAGAAACTGCTGCACAATCACAACGGGCTTCTGTGCCAGATCCAGAGGCAAAGAGCTGAGAACAGAACACATGAAATTTTAGTTTCTTCCTCAAAGCAAAACTGCCAGTATATTAGAGAGATAACAATGTTTACCTGAGGATACAGCTCACAATCTGCCCATGAAAGTCATTTTCCTTTGTGGCAAATATTGTATTGATCCAACATGATGCATTAGAAAAAGCAAATGAGACGGTTGCCAAGAAAATCCAGGAGATGCT
This sequence comes from Muntiacus reevesi, assembly GCF_963930625.1. Taxonomy (NCBI): domain Eukaryota; kingdom Metazoa; phylum Chordata; class Mammalia; order Artiodactyla; family Cervidae; genus Muntiacus; species Muntiacus reevesi. The sequence continues at coordinate 81,082,740 of NC_089253.1, read as the reverse complement.
ACAGAACTGGGCTGGCCTGGGTTTGAATTTTGGAGCCTTCATTTATTTAGGTAGGTGGCTTGGATTAATTTCTCCCAGCATCTAAGCCTCCCAAGAATAAGAATCATGATATCTACCATGCAGAATTATAAGAATTGAGGAAATCATCTATAGGCATCTATAATAGAGTCTGGCCACAAAATAGGGATAGAATTACTAATATAAAAAATAATATTTCTCATTACTATTATTAATAATACTGATGTTATGGATGGTGATTAAAGCAGAGGCAAAAGTTATGACTTGCCAAATGTAACTGACATGATTGGCTGTGCTAACTTCAGTTCAGTTCAGTTCAGCCGCTCAGTCATGTCCATCTCTTTGTGACCCCATGAATCGCAGCACGCCAGGCCTCCCTGTCCATCACAAACTCCCAGAGTTTGCTCATACTCTTGCCCATTGAGTCGGAGATGCCATCCAGCCATCTCATCCTCTGTCGTCCCCTTCTCCTCCTGCCCTCAATCCCTCCCAGCATCAGGGTCTTTTCCAAAGAATCAACTCTTCACATGAGGTGGCCAAAGTATTGGAGTTTCAGCTTCAGCATCAGTCCTTCCAATGAACACCCAGGACTGATGTCCTTTAGGATGGACTGGTTATGGATAAAATTAGGTTAAATTGTTTTACTTTCCAAATTAAAACTCACCTCTACCTCCATTTACCCAATGAGTAGGAAATCTATCTTTTCTTGCTGCCCTTCTCTTCTCCTTCCATGTCCAGGTTGCTCAGGAGACCAACCCTACTTTCTCCTATGTTGCACTGCTAGTGCCAAACTCACGCACTTCCGTTGAGGTTAGCAGGCTCCTTTACCACCAGTCTCTGTCCAAAGCCACTGTGAGTAAGACGCTGGCACTGACAGCAGTGCAGATGCCCTTCCAAGCCACAGTGGTTCTTAGGGTGGTGTGGGAGTCTGGTTGCTATCCCTAATAGGCTTCAACTAATTCAAGGGTTCCTTGGTACCTGGTCTGAGTTCTCAACTTTTCATCTCCTTGGGCTCACATGGATATCCCTTCCCCAGACTGCTGGCCTTTCTCAGGGGTGCTGTCTGCCACCTCACTTACCCAAAAGCATTTACCCTTTACACATCTCTTTGTTCCTGTCCTCAATCTGAAAGTCCCTTCAACTCTGCCCCAGCCCATTTCCCTTTTTCTGTTGTAGAATGCAAGCAATTATTTCAGGGGAGAAAATGCCAGTCACTCTAGGATATACTTTATTCTTCTCACTTTACAAGGGACCTTCCTCAGATCTAGGCAGTTGCAGATGATTCAATCGAGCCTCCAGTTGCTTAAAGGCAGCAGGAGGTAAAGGAGGTGAAGGCCCATAACTGTGATTAAACCTGGAGTTCAGGAAGTTCATTCCTAAACAAAATGGATGTAAAATATATCCCCTACCCTTCTGGAACTTCCAGGTTGTCATTCTTCTGTATCTAGCACAATAAATGCTACCCAGACACAATAAACAATGACACACTGGATTTCTGAAACAGAGTTGGATATAAACTATGACCGTTTTTGTGGCAACATTCATTAGGGGAAAAAATGTCTTCTGACTTTGAAACCAATCAAGTCTGTTACATAGTGGGCTGAAGAAAAACTAAGATGATTATGATTTTTCTTCATATTCCTACCCTGAGCCATCCTAGTTAGCAAATTTTAAAGCAATTTGCTTTAATTAAGCTTGAGAAGTGATGGAAACTTGTTGAAATCAGTCACTTTACTGCTTTCACAGATCATACTTTTTAAAATTAAAGGACTTTGACAGACCAGCTTGATGGAATTCAATAACTCACAAGATTGTGTATTCTCCTTTGTGTTACAAAAATATCTAAGCACACTGAACTTAAAGTCATAGAAAAAAAAATGAGAGAACTGTTTACTTGCTCATGGAAGGGCAGGTGTTCATACTTAAATGAGCAGAAAATGGAATATGGAGTCTGCGCCCATTTCAAACTGCTGAACTGCTTGGCACTGAGTGTGTCATAGATTTTGGTAAATGGAAGATGTATGGGCTCAATAACCTCACAGTTTCCAAAGATATCCCCAGATACTCACAGGAGTTCACTCTGTTTGCTTAGATGTCTTTGGATGGATCTGAATGACTGGACATCTGACTCAGTGTCAGGTGTGGCTGACAGAGTAGGGGGTAAACCCTGCTCATCATCCCTGAGTTTGGAGATGAATTCTAGAACTACACTGCAATGTACAACTCAGTGGTCAAATCCTGGGCAAGGTGGTCTGGGTACATCTCACTGTGCAAAAGTCCAGTCTTCTTCAAAGGCTGTTGGAATCAGAATGGCGTACAGCTTTCAGCAGTGTAAACCTAGAACCAAAATATGGAGCTCTCTAATAGATATTCTCAATTAGAGATTGGCTTAATCTGTTAAATGCAGCAATCTTGTTGGCTTGAATAGAATCTATCAATGATTTTTACTTGATCAAGTGACAAAAATCTGTATTTTTTACAAAATAAAGTTAAATAAACTGTACATATTTTAATGCCTAAAACATTTTATTTTTTCTCATTAACATCTCTGTTTTATGAAATTCGTATGTTTCATGTATGTATGGATTTCAGATTACGGAGCTCATCAAACAAACAACTTAGATGTACCCCAAGGTAAAAATTCAGGTTTGACTCATTTTTAAACAAAATAGCAGAATCACTTGAGTTTTCAAAGATACTTTAAAAGAAATGCAGAGAAAAGTGAAAGAATGTTGTTTCATTTTTTCTTAATCTCCAAATTCCTTGAGATTTTATGTGAAAAGAGAAGAGGATATTTTTTAAAATTAGTAGAAATGTTCAAGTATAAACTAATACATAAGTCTAAAACTGCATATTAGCATTCAGGAGTACCATGATGTTTAACAAGAGCCCCCAAGTGATATTTCAATTAGCAGTACATCTCCATGTTGTAAGAATCCCCAGGTATAGATTTAAAGAGGAAGATATCATTTTGGAGGGTTAAAAGTAAGCAAAAATAATAGAGGAATTTAAAACAAGTAGATAAAATAGAACTGAGAAGACAAAGAAACTGTAGTCTGGACTTTGTTTCAACACAAATTTGTACAATGACCTGAAGTAAAACTCAACCAATGTACTTTGGTTCTATTTCCAAAGAGGACTGGTACTGATTCTCTTATACAGGTCCAGTGTGAAGATAAGGCAGGGCATAGCACATACACAAATAATGTAAAAGAAATTGATGTAACACAGGTTACCTGTAAAACTAATGCTATCAGAAAAAAAAATAATGTGGTTTGTAACTCCAGTATTATCAAGTTAGAGTACAGGTATGCTCTACAATACAGCATGTGGTATATCAAAAAAGATAAAAATAAAAATCACATAAAAAATTTTCCCCCCAGAGGGAACACAGGTATACCTATGGCTGATTCATGCTGGTGTTTCGCAGAAATCAACACAAAATTGTAAAGTAATTATCATTCAGTTAAAAATAAATAAATTTGATAAAAAATTTTTCCTCCCCAAAGGTAAAATGATCTTGCAAAGTATACCCATAAAGGGCTGTTACTAAACCTACAGATTGGTCTAGTAATTAGTATACCAGCAAGAGTGTCTATAATCTTCCTGGGAACATCAAGGGAAGAATATAAAAGGTTGCTTGTGTACATGAAAAGGATGTACAGGGCTAACCCGAGCTAGTATTTCATCAAAGCACTGAGAAACACCGCCAAAAACAGTTAAAATTTGAAAGAGGCAACTATAGAAACTAATGAGTGCTGTTTGGTTTTTAAAAGTAAGTTTCAACTATGGGAGAACATTCCATTTCCCAAGATAGTAATTTTACAGAGTGTAATTACCTTTAAGTATGTTGTGTTTCAAATTCAAATAAAAACTCAGCACCAACCAGACTGTTAAACCATGTGAAAATAGCTTTATTATTTAGGCATTACAGAATTAATTTCAAGAAGATGCTTTCCTAGAATTAGCAACTTTAGGGAAGTAAGTCAGAGCTAAGAAATCAAGGAGAGACACAAGTCTCACTCTGTCCTTCCTCTGCCACTAGCCATCTCTACTGGACTCCTGCAGAGACCTACAGTCCACATGTGTGAGAGAATTCATCATCACTAAAGATGCTCTTCTATTTTCCATGCTCCCTTCATGGTACCACCACATTTCTAGGACTCATGTCGTGAACCCAAATCACTCCCAACCACTGCTCCAAAACCAGTCACACCAAAATTACTTCTTAAATAGTCTTCAAGTATGTACCTATCTCTCAGGCATGTGATGGCTTTCATTTACCTTCTCATTGTCCCTTATCTAAAATACTGCAATGGAGGGGAGGAAATCAAGATGGTGGAGTAGAAGGATGTAGAGTCACCTTCTCCACAAATTTATTAAAAATAGATCTGCATGCAGAACAGTTCTCATAGAATACCTACGGCATGACAGCTATATGAGATCTTCACACAGCCAAAGCTGCAGGAAAAGTCACCACATAACCAGTAGGACAAAAAGGAGGGGGAAAAAAAACAATCTGGGTAAGTCCTGTGACCCTGGGAGGATGCTGTGGAAGAAGACAGCTTTCCTCACCCTGAAAATACCCTTCGCCAGTTGGGAGATCAGCCAGGACAGACAGGGAGCTTCAGTGGCTCAGAGGAGAGTGCAGCAGGAAGAAGAGAGGGAGACCGGCGCACACAGCCCTGGCTACCGCGTTGCCCTTCCCAGCCTGAGATGACCACCTGCTGGTGTGGGCAGCCCTGAGTGCTGAATTTTAGGCTTCAGCCGACAGACCCCAGGAAGCGGACTTGACTTGGCTATGAGGAGACAGCCTGAAGGGCTTGGAATATGGAGCCACACCTGGGGATGTGCAAAGGATGGGGTCCAGGTCCTCAACAGAAGCCCCATTGTCAACAAGTGCAAAAGGAAGGAGTGCCCCACCATACAAGCCTTACTCTCAGCATGCAAACAGTGGGCACAGCTCTGCCACTACAATCTTTAGCAACTGCCTATACACAGCAGCAAGGCAGAAATCTGAGTCGATTCCTTGCAGGTGCCTAACTTCAGTGGATTTACACCAGCAGCTTTGAAAGCACAGTGGCTGGTGGCGGCAGGCGGGGCAGGTGCATCTGAGCTGATTACTCACACTCCCATAGCTGAGGTGGGTTCAGAGTCAGCAGCAGCAGTCTCTATGGGCACACACGTGGAAGCGGGGCTGAAATCTGAGCCAGTTACCAGTGCTCCCACAGCAGAGGAATCGCCAAGGGCAATGCCGATAACCCTGTTCTTTCTGAGTGCAGAAAATGGGTGACAGGTGATGTCATGCGGTGCATATCCTGGGAGACAGCTCCTGGGGAGCAATACCCCATGGCTCCTTCCCAGCAGGAGTGTTTCGGTCCCACCTATCTCACACTGCAGCTTGAAAACAGATCAGGGGGCTTCTACTTCAACAACTGGGGAGCAGGCCCTGCCCCCAAAAGGGCTGTGACAAGCACAGAGCATATAGGAGGCCTCACCCAACACCCAGTGGAGGTTCAGGTCGCCACATTACCAATCCCACCGTGTGTGTGTGTGTGTGTGTGTGTGTGTGCACGTGCATGTGCTTAGTTGCCCAGGCTCCTCTGTCCATGTTATTTTTCAGGCGATAATACTGGAGTGGGTAGCTATTTCCTCCTGGGTTGGATCCTTCCCAAGTCAGGGATCAAACCTGTGTCTCCTGCATCACAGATGGATTCTTTACCCCCTGAGCCATTAGGGAAGCCTCAATCTCACCCCCTATCAAGGAGATAATGACTAGCACACACTGAGGAAGGACATGGCAGGCATCCATACCAGAAAGATCACTTGCATTAAAAACACTGGACTCAAGCAGGCTACAAAGGAATGCCCCTGCATAAAAACAGCCCTTTAAGAACACACTAGATGACTGTTTCCCCTAAATTCATAGAGTCAAAGAAATAAAAAGAAAATGAAAAACAAGAGGAACTACTCACAATTAAGAGAACAGGAGACATCCTCTGAAAGAATAAGCAGACCCCAAGTTCAAAAATCAAAATTAGACAACTCAATTGCCAAGATGAAAACCAAGCTAAAGACCTTACATAGCAAAGCAAATAAATGCAAAAGAACAAAAAAGTTATTTGGAAGATAGAATCGGAACAGCAGAAAGAAAGACAAATAAAAAAAGAAAATCATATGAGACCTATGGAATAACATAAAGTGTGCCAATCTAAACACAATAGGGATCACAGAAGAAGAAAGAGAAAAGTGGGCTGAAAATGTTTTTGGCTGAAAAATTCCCAAACCTAAAGAAGGAACCAGATAGCCAAGTACAGGAAGTCCAGAGGGTGCAAAACAAGATGAACACAAAGCCATATCACAATAAAAATGGCAAAAGTTAAAGAGCGGATTCTAATGGCAGCAAGAGAAAACAGTTAAATACATGGGAACTCCTGTAGGATATTAGCTGATTTATCTACAGAAACTTTGATAAACAGAAGGATAGATTCTAAGCCCTGATAGGGAAAAACCTGGAACCCAGGACACTCCACCCTGCAAGATTATTACTTACAATAGAAGGAAAGAAAAAGAATTTCTCAGACAAGCAAAAACTAAAAAGGAGATGACAATATTAAACCTCTCTTAAGAGAAATATCTCTCCCTTGTGACTCAGCTGGTAAAGAATCCACATGCAATGCAGGAGACCTGGGTTCAATCCCCTGGGTTAGGAAGATCCCCTGGAGAAGGGAAAGGCTACCCACTCCAGTATTCTGGCCTGGAAAATTCCATGGACTGTATAGTCCAGGGGGTCACAAAGAGTTGGACACAACTGAGAGACTTTCACTTTCACTTTCAAGAGAAATATTGAAAAGTCTTCTCTAAATTAAAAAAAAAATCTATAAGAGAGGGGAAAACACAATAGGAAAAATGAACAGAATAAAGGATTTTAGATTACTTAAATAAGCCAGTACAGGACTTCCCTGGTGGCCCAGTGATTAAGAATCTGCCTGCCAATGCAAGAGACACAGGTTCAATCTCTGGTCTGGAAAGATTCCACAAGCAGTGGGGCAACTAAGACCGTACAGGCTTTGCACTGCAACTGCTGAAGCCTGTGTGCCCTAGAGCCCATGTTCTGCAACAAGAGTAGCCACCTCAATGAGAAGTCCACTGCAGCTACAGAGTAGCGCCTGCTCACCACAACTAGACCTAGTGCAGCCAAAATAAAATAATAAATAAATAAAAATAAACAACCCCATATACAGATTTAAAAAACAATCACTATATATAGAAAACTCTAAAGACTCCACACAAAAATTACTAGAACTGATAAATGAATTCAGCCAGGTAGCAGGATACAAGATTAACATACAGAAGTCAGCTGTATTTCTTTACACTAAAAATGAAATACCAGGAAGGGAATGTAAAAAAAACATCCCTTATAAAATTACATTCAGAATAATAAAATGCTTAGGAATAAAAAATCACCAAGAAGGTGAAAGACATATGCAGAGAACTATAAAACATTCATAAAGGAAAACTATAAAAAAATTAATAAAGTTCAAAAAAATGAAAGCATATCCTATGGTGGAAGAATTAATATTTCTATAATGGCCATACTACCCAAAGCAATCTACAGACTCAAAGTGATCCTTACCAAATTACCCATGATCTTTTCCACAGAACTAGAACAAATAGTCCTAAAATTTATAGGGAACCATAAAAGACCTAGAATAAAAGCAAGAGGAATAACCCTTCCAGAATTCAAACTATACTACAAATCTACAGTGATCAAAACAGCATGGTATTGGCACAAAAACAGACATATGGATCAACAGAACAGAAAAGGGAGTCCAGAAATAAACCCACATACTGACGGTCAATTAATCTTTGACAAAGGAGGCAAGAATATACAATGGTTTTGAAAAAGACAGTCTCCTCAGCATGTGGTGCTGGGAATATTGGACAGCTGCCTATAAATCAAGGAAATTAAAACAGACCCTCACACCAGCTGCTGCTGCTGCTAATCGCTTTAGTCGTATCCATCTCTGTGTGACCCCACAGACGGCAGTCCACCAGGATCCTCTGTCCCTGGGATTCTCCAGGCAAGAATACTGGAGTGCATTGCCATTTCTTTCTCCCCTCACACCAGACACATAGATAAACTCAAAATGGCTTAACAACTTAAACATAAGACACAATACTATAAAACTCCTACAAAAACACATTTGCAACAGTCTCTGACATAAATCTTACCAACGATTTCTTAAGCCAGTCTCTCAAGACAATATAAATAAAAGCACAATGATATCTATTTAAACTTACAAACTTCTGTATGGCATAGGAGAACACAAGCAAAATGAAAAGACAACATACAGACTGAGAGAAAATACTTACAAATGATGTGACTGACAAGTGTTTAATTTCCAAAATATAAAAACAGCTCATACAACTCAACCACAAAAAAGTAAACAACCCAATCAAAAACTAGGCAGAATACCTAAACAGACGTTTCTCCAAAGAAACATACAGATGGTTAATGAGCACATAAAAAGATGCTCTCATTATTAATTATTAGGGAAATGTAAATTAGAACCACAATGAGGTACCACCTCACACTGGTCTACAAATAAATGCTGGAGATGGTGTGGAGAAAAGAGAAACCCTTTTACATTTGTATATGGCTATGTAAGTTGGTGTAGCCACAATGGAAAATGGTACTGAGGCCTCTCAGAAAGCTGAAATTAGAGCTGCCACATGATCCAGCAATATAACACTTGAATACATACCCAGACAAAACTCCAATTCAAAAAAAATACATGCACCCCAATCTTCACAGCAGCATTATACACAATAGACAAGACATGGAAAGAACCTAAATGTCCCTTGACAGATGAATGGATAAAAAAAGATGTGATATGTATATACAATGGGATGTTACTAAATCATAAAAATAATGAATTAATGCCACTTGCAGCAACATGGATGGAATTAGAGATTATCATCTTAAGTGAAGAAAGTCAGAAGGAGAAAGACAAACATGATACCCCATGTGTCGAATCTAAATTATGATACAGATTAATCTATCTAGGAAAAGAAAAAAAGAAACAGACTCACAGACATAGAGAACAGACTTGTGGTTGTCAAGAGAGGGGAATGGTGGATAAATGGATTGAGAGTTTGGGATTACCAGATGCAAGCTTTTATACAGAGAGTGGATAAACAATAAGATCCTACTGTATAGCACAGGGGATTATATTCAATATCTTGTGACAAATTATAATAGAAAAGAGTGTAAAAAAAGAATGTATACATATGTATAACTGAACCACCTTGCTATACAGTACAGCAGACACAAGCACAACATTGCAAAAGAACATTCAACAGTAAAAAAGCAATCAGAAAATTCTGTGAAATGTACTATAATCATAATGAACATTAAAAGGATAAATATGAAGATCTAAACAGCACATCAAAATCATAAACTATGGGGGAAGAAAATAAGAAAATGTAGATTTTTTTTTAAAAATGTGTTTGAGCTTATATGACTACCAATCTAAAGAAAGCAGATACAGTAAATGAGTTAACATACTTGAAAAGCAGGTTAACCACAAATCAAAAGCATTCAACAGACTCACAAAACTCAAGGAATAAAACTCAAGCATATTATAAAAGAAAATCATCTAGGTAAAAAGTGAAAAACACAAATAGAAAGGAACAAAGAAAAAATACAAAATCAACTGGAAAAGAAGGTTTAAATACATACCTATCATAATAAATACATATGGCAATAAATACATACCTATCATAATTACCCTAAATGTCAATGGGCTAAATGCTCCATTCAAAAGACATAGAGTGACGGTTTAAATAATGAAACAACAACCTGCAATATATTGCCTACAAGATACCCACTTTAGGGCAAAGAACACAGACAAATTGAAAGTGAGGGGATGTTAAAAGATATTTTATGCAAATGGAATGGACAAGAAAGCTGGGGTAGCAATACTCATATCAGACAAAATAGACTTTAAAACATGGCCATAAAGAAAGATACTATATAATGATAAAGCATCAACAAAAAATAGGATATTATACTCATTAATATATAAGCACCAAATAAGGGAGACCTAAATATATAAAACAAATACTAACAGACAAAAAGGGAGAAGTTGATGGGAATATAGTAATAGGAGAATTTAATACCCCCACTGACATTACTGGACAGATCTTCAGAAAGAAAATAATAAGACAACAGAGATCCTAAATGATAAAATAGAACAATTAGATTTAATTTATATTTTCAGGGCACTACATCCAAAGAAAACAGAATAGACATTCTTTACCAGCACACATGAAACATTCTCTAGGATAGATGAAACACCAGGACACAAAACAAGCCTCACTAAATTTAAGAGGACAGAAATTATTTCAAGCATCTTTTCTGACCACAATGGCATGAAACTTAGAAATCAACAACAGAAAAGAAAAGAGAAAAAAGTACATAGAGATTAAACAACATGCTACTACAAAACCAATGGATCAATTAGGAAATTAGAGAGAAAATTTAAAAATACTTTGATATAAATGACAATGAACACAAAGGTACAAAAATCTATGGGAAGAAGAAAAATCAGTTCTAAGAGGGAGATTCATAGTGATAAAGGTCTTCTTTAAGAAACAAGAAAAATCTCAAATAAGCAATCTAACCCACCACCTGAAAGAATTAGAAAAAGAAAAACAAACAAAACCTAAAGTCAGCAGAGGAAGGCAATAATAAAGACAAGAGAGGAAATAAATAAAATAGAAATTTAAAAAAAAAAATCCAAGACCTGGTTTTTCCAAAAGAATAAGCATAAGTGACATAAGCCTCTGTCCAGGCTCACCAAGAGAAAAAGAGAGAGGACCCAAACAAAATCAGAAATGAAAGAAGAGAAATAACAACAGATAATGCAGAAATTTTAAAAAAAAATAAGAAAATGTTACAAATAATTCTGCTGATAACCTATAATTATAATAACAATTATATAATAACAATTCTGGATAACCTAGAATAAATGGACAATTTTCTAGAAATATTAACATACAGACCACCAAAACTAAATCAAGAAGAAATACGCAATTTGAACCTACTAATCACGAGAAGTGAAATAGAATATGTAGAGAGAGAAAAAAAAAACTTATAACAATCCTTCTCAAACAACCAAAAGACTAAAGAGGAGGGAATACCCCCCAAATCAGTCTATGAAGCCACTATCACCCTGATACCAAAACCAGGCAAATATACTAGCAAAAAATTATAGGCCAAGATCTTTGATGAATATGGATGTAAAAATCCCCAAGAAAAATTAGCAGACTGAATCCAAAAACACATTAAAAGGATGACACACAATGATCAAGTTGAAATCATCCCAGGGTCACAAGGATGGTTCAATATTCACAATCAGTCAGTGTGAAATGACACATCAACAAAAGAAAAGACAACCACATGATCACCTAAAGATGCCTAAAACGCATTTGATAAGGTTTAACATCCATTCACAATAAAAAAATCTTGCCAAAGTGAGTACAGAGTAAACATATCTCAGCAAGATAAAGGCTTTTTATGACAAACCCACAGCCAACATAACACTCAATAGTGAAAAGTGGAAAGGTTTCCCGTTAAATTCTAGAACAAGATCTTCATCCTCCCCACCTTTTTCCATCACAGTGTTGGAAGTCCCAGCTACAGCAATCAGACAAAGAAAAGAAATAAAATATATCAACATTGGAAGGGAAGAGGTAAAACTGTCATTACATACAAATGACATGATAGTCTATATAGAAGCTCCCAAAGACTCCACAAAAAGCTACTAGAATTCATAAACAAATTCAGCAAGGTATCAGGAAACAAGACTAACATACCTAAATCTGTTTCATTTTTTTACACTAACAATGAAATATCAGAAACTTAAAAAAAAAAAAAAAACTTTAAAAATTACACCCCAAAATATAAAATACTTAGGAATAAACATCACCAGCAAGGTAAAAACTTATATGCTAAGAACGACAAAGCATTAATAAAGGAAACTAAAGATGATTCAAAGAGATGGAAAGATATCTCATGCTCTTGGATTGGAAAGATCAATATTGTTAAAACGATTCTACTACCCAAAGCAATTTATATTTAGGGTGATCCCTATCATATTACCTGTGATATTTTTCACAGAATGAGACTAAATAATCCTCAAATGGAAACACAAAAGACCCAGAATTGCTAAATCAATCTTGAAGAGATAGAACAAAGCTGGAGGCATAACACTCCCAAACTTCAGACAATGCTACAAAAAGCTACGATAATACAAAAAAAAGACATATGGATCAGTGGAACAGAGAGCCCAGAAATAAACCCACACACCTATGCTCAATTAATCTTCAACAAAGGATGCACAAAAATACAATGGAAAAAAGACAGTCTCTTCAGGAAGTGGTGTTGGGAAAGCTGGACAGCTTCATGTTAATCAGTGAAGTTAGAAAACACCCTCAATACCATATACAAAAATAAATTCAAAATGGTTTAAAAGACCTAAATATTAGACATGATACCATAAAACTAGAAGAGAATGTAGGCAAAATATTCTCTGACATATCAGAGCAATGTTTTCTTAGGTCATTCTCCCAATGAAAAAAATACAAAGCAAAACTAAGTAAATGGGACCTAATTAAACTTAAAACTTCTGCATAGCAAAGGAAATCATAAATAAAAAGAAAAGAGAATATACTCACTGGGAGAAAATATTTGCTAACCATGTGACTGACAAAAGCTTAATTTCCAAAATATACAGTTCATACAGCTCAATATTAAAACCATACTCAATCAAAAAATGGACAGAAGATCTAAATAGATATTTCTCCAAAGAAGACATACCAGTGACCAGCAGGCACGTGAAAGTAGGCTCAACAATGCTAATTATTAGAGAAATGCAAATCAAAACTACAAAGAGATAACACCTCACATCAGTCAGAATGGCCATCATCAAAAAGTTGATGAACAATAACTGCTGGCGAGGGTGTGGAGAAAAAGGAACCCTCCTGTACTGCTGATGGGAATATAAATTGGTACAGACACTATGGAAAGTAGTACGGAGGTTCCTTAAAAAACTAAAAATCAAGTTACCATATGATCCAGCAATTCCACTCCAGGACATATATCTGGAAAAGACAAATCTCTAATTAAAAACAGATACATGCACCCTAATGTTCATAGAGCACTGTTTACAACAGCCAAAACATGGAAACAAACTAAATGTCCATCAACAGATAAAGAAGTCATAGTATGCATATATACAATGGAATATTACTCAGCCATAAGAAAGTGAAATATTTCTATTTGTGGCAACATGAATGAATCTAGAGAAAACCATACTAAGTAAAGTAAGTCAGACAAAGACAGATAAACACTACCAAACATAAAACAGGCAGAAAAAAAGGACCTACTTTATAACTTAGGGAACTACATTCAATATCTCATAATTATAATGGAAAAGAATCAAGAAAGAATATATACATACACACCCACTGCTGTACATGTGAAACTAACACAAGATTATAAATTATACTGTAATAAGAACATAAAAATTAAAAATAATGAGAAGTCTAAAAACTACAATGGATTCTCAACTGGTCTCCCTGTTTCCCTCTATACTCATGTCCATCTTGTCACAAGAGCTCTCTTCCAAATACAGAACCTGGTTAGGTTACTCCTCTGCTTAAAATTCTTTCATGAAAGCATGGCATACAATCTGATGTGGCTCCTTCCTTTCTCTCCAATATCATCACTTCTGCTACTCCTCATCTTTGATTTATATCCATATATATTGCTGTTCTTGAAATATATCACATCGTTCCCACTGCATTCATTTGACCAATTCTGAATCATCTTTCAAAACCCAAACCTGAAATCACCTTCTTTGTAAAATCTTCTCTGCCTGACCCAGATTCACTGCTACGTTGTGTTACCTCTGTAATTTTCTGAGTTCTATTTTGCACTTAACACACTGCATTATAAATACATATTTATAAGTGCATTGTCCCATAATTTATGAGCTCTTAGAGGGCAGTGCCATTGCTTAGTCATTTCTATGTGCCTCATGCCTAACCCAGTGAGTAGAAAAGTTAGTGCTCAAGAAAGAAAGGTTGAATTGAAAAGCTAAAGCTCCCAAGTTATCTCCACTGGAGGTCAAATAAGAGAGACACACCATTAAGCACATGGGACAGGAAAGCACATATGCATGCTCAGACACACACACACACACACATACACAAAGAAAGAGAGAAAAGAGTGAAAATGAAGATCAAGAAAGGAAGAAAAGAAAGGCTTCACATTGAGAGCAAATGTAAACACTGGATTAGCCAAAAAGTTCCTTTGGTTTTGTTGTTGCTGCTGTTCTTTGTTTTTTTGGTTGTTGTTGTTGTTTTCCTTTGTTTTTTAAGTAAAAATAAAAGACACATTTTTCATTTTCAACAAGAACTTCATTGAACAAGGTATTCACCATTTTGTCATCTGCCATTTTTCAGGCAACTTCATAATTCCATCTTCCCAAAACTTTTTATCTTTTTGAGCAAAGGACTATTCCAGGTGTTGTTTACAGTCTTCCAGGGAACTGAAAATTTTTCCATTAAGAAAATGTTGTAAAGACTGAAATAAATGGAAATCTGAAGGTGCAAGGTCTGCTGAATACGATGAATGAATCAGAACTTTCCAGTCAAGCTGTAACAGTTTTGCCTGGGCATCAAAGATAATCTCTTTAACAAGTGGTGCTGGGAAAACTGGTCAACCACTTGTAAAAGAATGAAACTAGAACACTTTCTAACACCATACACAAAAATAAACTCAAAATGGATTAAAGATCTAAATGTAAGACCAGAAACTATAAAACTCCTAGAGGAGAACATAGGCAAAACACTCTCCGACATGAATCATGGCAGGATCCTCTATGACCCACCTCCCAGAATATTGGAAATAAAAGCAAAAATAAACAAATGGGACCTAATGAAAATTAAAAGCTTTTGCACAACAAAGGAAACTATAAGTAAGGTGAAAAGACAGCCCTCAGATTGGGAGAAAATAATAGCAAATGAGGAAACAGACAAAGGATTAATCTCAAAAATATACAAGCAACTCCTGAAGCTCAATTCCAGAAAAATAAATGACCCAATCAAAAAATGGGCCAAAGAACTAAGCAGACATTTCTCCAAAGAAGACATGCAGATGGCTACCAAACACATGAAAAGATGCTCAACATCACTCATTATCAGAGAAATGCAAATCAAAACCACAGTGAGGTACCATTACACGCCAGTCAGGATGGCTGCTATCCAAAAGTCTACAAGCAATAAATGCTGGAGAGGGTGTGGAGAAAAGGGAACCCTCTTAAACTGTTGGTGGGAATGCACACTAGTACAGCCACTATGGAAAACAGTGTGGAGATTTCTTAAAAAACTGGAAATAGAACTGCCATATGACCCAGCAATACCACTTCTGGGCATACACACTGAGGAATCCAGATCTGAAAGAGACACGTGCACCCCAATGTTCATCACAGCACTGTTTATAATAGCCAGGACATGGAAGCAACCTAGATGCCCATCAGCAGATGAATGGATAAGGAAGCTGTGGTACATATACACCATGGAATATTACTCAGCCGTTAAAAAGAATTCATTTGAATCAGTTCTAATGAGATGGACGAAACTGGAGCCCATTATACAGAGTGAAGTAAGCCAGAAAGATAAAGAACATTACAGTATACTAACACATATATATGGAATTTAGAAAGATGGTAACGATGGCCCTATATGCAGGGCAGAAGAAGAGACGCAGAAGTACAGAACAGACTTTTGAACTCTGTGGGAGAAGGTGAGGGTGGGATGTTTTGAAAGAACAGCATGTATATTATCTGTGGTGAAACAGACCACCGGCCCAGGTGGGATGCATGAGTCAAGTGCTCGGGCCTGGTGGGCTGGGAAGACCCAGAGGAATTGGGTGGAGAGGGACGTGGGATGGGGGACCGGGATGGGGAATACGTGTAACTCTATGGCTGATTCATATCAATGTATGACAAAACCCACTGAAAAATTAAAAAAAAAATAAAAAAAGAAAAAAAAAAGATAATGTGGTCTTGCATTATCGTGATGGAAGATTATGTGTTTTCTGTTAACTAATTCTGGATGCCTTTTGTCAAATTCTGTTTTCAGTTGGTCTAACTGGGAGCAGTACTTATTGGAATTGATCGTTTGGTTTTCCAGAAGGAGCTCATAATAGAGGACTCCCTTCCAATCCCACAATATACACAAATCACCTTCTTTGGATGAAGACTGGCATTTGGTGTGGTTGATGGTGGCTCATTTTGCATGCCCCATGATAGCTTCCATTCCACGTTATTGCACAGTATGCACTTTTCAATGTCCATCATAATTTGTTTTAAAAACAAAACATTTTTGTTACATTTAAATAGCAAATTGTATGCAGAAATATGGTCAAGAAGGTTTTCTTCACTTATGTAGAACACAAACATTACAGTGATTAACATAGCCAAGCTGGTGAAGATGATTTTTAACACTTGACTTGGATATTTTTGGTATGTCCACTATCTCCTGCATAGTATAACTTTGATTGTTCTCAATCAATGTCTCAGTTTGATCACTATCAACTTCAACTGTTCTACCCAACCGTGAATCATAGTCCAACGAGAAATCTCTAGCACGAATTTTGACAAACCACTTCTAACACATTTGATCAGTCAAAGCACCTTCTCTATACACTGCACAAATCTTTCTTTGCATTTCAATTGTGTTTTTACCTTTCTCGAAATAATAAACCATAATATGCCAAAATGTTGTTTTTTTTTTCTCTTATCTTCAATGTTAAAATGGCTACAGAAAAATAAACCAATTTTGATGCTTTCTTTTTTAAATGCATGCTGATATGACAGCTGTGACCATATAATCTAACAGAACCTTCAAATGAAGTTAAAGGCAGCTAAGCACTACAAGAGCCATCTTATGGGAAAAAAAAACAAATGAACATTTTGGCCAACCCAACCA
Source organism: Muntiacus reevesi (assembly GCF_963930625.1). Classification (NCBI taxonomy): domain Eukaryota; kingdom Metazoa; phylum Chordata; class Mammalia; order Artiodactyla; family Cervidae; genus Muntiacus; species Muntiacus reevesi. The sequence continues at coordinate 81,065,658 of NC_089253.1, read as the reverse complement.
CCAACAGTGTTTCAAATAAACCTATAACCAAGATTATCTATCCCTGTTCACCAATGTATCCTGCCAAGAAAGTTCACTGAAGCATCTTCAGAGACTAAAGCAAACAAACAAACAAACACAAAGAAACAGCAAGGAGACTATATCGATCCTGTTATGAACTTAATTAGGCTCCCCAAATTCATATGTTGAAATCCTAACCCTAGAATCTCGGAATGTTACCCCACCGGAAGATAAAGTTTTTAATGAAGTTATTAAGTTAAAATACCACCATTAGGATGCAGTCCTAATGAATATGACTGGAGTCTTTAAAGGAAGAGAAAGAGACACCAGGAGTCAAGGGCATGCATGCATGAGATCTTACGGCCTCATGATGTGAAGAGTCCGTAAGAGAAGGTCTATTTGCAAGCCAAGGAGAGAGACCTGCAATAAGCCTTCAGAGTAAACCAACACTGCCAACATCTTGATCTTGAACTTTCAGGCTTCTGAACTGCCAAAAAATAAATTTCTGTTGTTTAAGTGACTGGGTTTTCAGCAATTCGTTATCGCAACACTAAGAAACTAATAACCATATCCTATATGGGGGTCTTGGTGATGAAAAAAACCAGCCTGAGAGCCCTGAGAACTAATCTGTAAGTATCTGAAAAGCTGGCAGGTAGAAAAGAAATCATAGTCGTCTTTCCTAGGATTATTGCATTCCAACTCAGAACAAGGAAGGACTAATACCAGGATTCATTAACTTTAAAGATACCTTCCAACTCTGATATTCTGGGACAATTTAAAAAGACATTCTCCTAAGAAGGACATTTAATCAGTCAGGACTAAGAACTACCTTTTAAAAGCTCAAACCACTTCCATAAATAGCTAATATTTTATGTGATACTTCATTTAAAATGACATAGTATGACAGACATCAAGGCTAGATCAAAACCAGAATTTAGATACTTCTTTTATACCTCCTGATCTCTCCTCAAGAAGATTTCTTTTCCTCTGCTGACTGACATGCAGATTGAAGGACTTCCTGGGAAGAGAATTCAAACATATTTATTACTAGTGATGGTTTAGTTGCTAAATCATGTCTGACTTTTGGAACTCCATGGACTGTAGCCCGCCAGGCTCCTCTGTCCATGGGATTTCCCAGGCAAGAATATAGGAGTGGGTTTCCATTTCCTCCTCCAGAGGATCTTCCCAACCCAGAGATCAAACCTGGGTCTCTTGCATTACAAGTGGATTCTTTACAGACTGAGCCACCAGGGAAACCCATTAGTGAGGTTCACACAAATATAGGCATGTGTGAAAACTTGGTGTACCATATGTGTATATGTGGGAGGAGAAAGAAAAGAAATACTTTCAGAATGAGGAACCCCTGAGAAAGTTATTCTATCCATGGTCATAGAGAGCAGGGCAGTGTTGAAGTGCAGATTACATGGTAGCTGTTGACTGAACCATATGAACACGGTGCTCCTTACTGAGCGTGTGCATGTCACGGAGAGAGTAAGGAAGTTCCAGATCAGTAAACCTTCCCTCCTATACTCTGCACAACTTTTGGACCTAACAACATGTTACAGGAGCATTCTAAAATAAGAAGAAGGAGCCGTGCAGAAGGAAAATGTCCCAGTAACTTTGGGAAAGTATATATGATGCACTAATATCTCCCTGGAACACTGAGTTCTACTCACAGTTGAGCTGAAAAATAAAATGTCATCCTAGAGAGGATCACAGCAGCTCAGTGGTGAGGGGTTTGGCAGTAGGGGTAGAGCTCAAGCAGCAGAGAACTATGGACTGTCCAGGCTGGGCAACAGTGCAGGTATAGCATTAATCGAGTCATGAGAATGGCAAGTGGCAGGGTTAGCGAATGCACAAGATCATCAGGTTTAGGACAAGTAAAGAATTGTATGGATACAAATGGTAGCCCAGGTGGAACATTAGGAATAGCCTGGAGCTAGGAGGCAGCAATATGAATTCCATCTTAGAAGGGCCTCTAAGAACTGCACCTCAAGTGCCTCTGCTGTTCAGTAGCTGAGTCCTATCTGACTCTTTGCGACGCTATGGACTGCAGCACACCAGGCTCCTCTGTCCTTCACTATTTCCACAGTTTGTTCAAACTCATGTCCATTGAGTCAGTGATGCCATCCAACCAACTCTTCTCACCCCCTTCTCCACCCACCCTCAATCTTTCCCAGCATCAGAGTCTTTTCCAAAGAGTCAGCTCTTCACATCAGGCAGTCAAGCTATCTATTAAAAGATATGGGGAATGTTAAAACAGGGTCTGTGTTCTTTCTGTCATGCAAAGGGAAAGGATAAAGCTCCAGATATTAAGTTTTAAATGTAAAAGTGTCCTTATTGATATCCACAGCTGGTGGGGTCTGGGAATACTTACTATGCAAAAGTTCTTATTAAGAATATATTCCTTAAAGCACATTTCACAGCATGTATATATAAAGCAAGCCTGTAGAATGTCATTAAATCTGGGCACACTGCCAAATGGAATATGACAGAGAATAGTGGGTCTGGAGATATTCAAGGGCAGTCAGAGCACTTTCTCTAATCGCCATTGATGGGTTCTCAAGAAGGCTCTGACCCCTAAACCCAATTCCCAGAGGAAAGCTTTGTCTTAGAAGCTTTGCCTTCAGAAGCTCACTGCGCTCTGTTGTCATTTGGAGAAGAACACGCAAGGGCCCAGAAATTCGAAGACCTCTGGAAGTCTGGTTCAGTTCAGAGAATACAGAGCAAGCTAGTAGAAAAGGTACAGAAATAGTAGACAGACAGTCGAGACCCTGGTCCTGTTTCTGCCAGCAACAAACTGCTTGGTCTCACTCTCTGAATCTCAGTCGCTTCTATTATAGGGCAGAATATATATCTAACTTATTGACCAAACATGTGAGGACCGAATAAGAGAGTAGATGATTCCTGAAAAGGTACATGTCAGCAGAAATAAAAGGTATTATTTATCAAGTTCAATCACCTCTCAAGTTGTACTTATGCAAGGGAAACTTACTGTTTATTATGTCCTATGGATGGCTAGGCACTGGGTGAGCCATAAAAAAAAATGCAATCCACTGTTTCTCTCACAGAGATGCTCATGAAAAAGACTATATTACAATGAAAAATTACTATAACAGAAATAAGTATAAGGTATCAGAAATACCAAAAAAGAAGCTTTACTATAACAATATTTAAACCAATGTAAACAATCTAATAGTCCCATAATAAAAGTGTACTTAAATTACAGAACAATCATATGATAGGATACTAAATAGCCACTAAAGGTTTTTATGAAGTTTAATAATACAAAGAAATTTTAAAAACAGTGTTAAATGAAAAAGTATACAAAAGTAGTAGTAGTGTATGTGGAATAAGACATATTCTGCTAAAATGAAATCCATGAAACCCTCTCTTCTGGCTCTAATGAATTACTGTACCAGACTAGCTCCCCCATTGTTAATAGTTAGAAAATGAGCAAAAACATAAAATTCATTTTCAGACATTAGACTATAGGTAGCACAGAAGGTGAAACAAGAAGTACAGGTCCAATATCAATTATGAAAATTAATTATATTTTCATACACAATCGACAGTTGTATATAGACAACAACTGTCAGTTGGACTGAAAAACTAATACAATTAAAAACACAACTTGAAGGACCACTGAAACATACAATATTTAGGACAAATTTAACAAGCTATACATAAGACTGGTTCATATAAACTAAAAAAAAAAAATTCTGAAAGAACAAAAATCTAAATAAATGCAGAAATATAGTATGCTCATAGATTAGAGTGGATATTGTTAATATGTCAATTCTCCCTCTGTTACTCTATAGATTCAATGCAATTCTAAAAAAAAAAATCACAGATGTTTTTAAAAAAATTAACAAACTGATTCTAAAATGCATATATAATGAAAATGACCTAGAATGCTAAAATAACCTTGAAGATGAGAACACAGATACAAAATTTATGCAACCAGGTGTTAAGACTTATGATAAAACTGCATTAATCAAGACAGTGTGGTATTGGCATAAGGTCATTATATAGATCAGTGAGATAGGATAGAGAGCCCAGAAATAATGTAACACAAAAATGGTCAACTGATTTTTTAAAAATAGTGCCAAGAGAAATCCATGGAGTACAGATAACTCTTTTACAAGGTGGTGCTGGAGTAAATAGATAGCATATTGAAAGAAAAAAAAAAAAAAAACTAGCTTTGACCCCTATTTCATATCATGTACAAAAATTAACTCTAAGTGAATTAAGAATTTAAGTCTAAGATCTAAAATTCCAAAGACTTCAGATGAAAACACTGAAGATAATCTCTACAACTCTGAGGTAGGCAAACATCTTAGGAGGCAAACAGCATTAATCACAAAAGGAAAAAAAGAGGGTAGCTTGGATGTCATCAAAATAGAAAACTGCTGGTCCACAAAAGACGTCATTAAGAAAATGAATACAGAAACCACAAATCAGGAAAAAACATTTGCACCACAGATACGTGGCAAAAGATTTCTAGAAATCTTTAAATATAGAAAGAGATCTTAAAATTAATAAGAAGACAGGCATACAATATGTGAGAAAGATCTTAACAGACACTTCAAGAAAGTAAAAAAAAGAACCGTTGTTAAAAGGTATTTGACATCATTACTAATTAAGAAAATGCAAGTTAAAATCACAATGAAATGCAACTATACACTTATTAGGATGTCTTAAATTAATAAAGACTGAAAATACTACAAGTTAGCAAGGATGTTCAGTTCAGTTCAGTTCAGTCTCTCAGTCATGTCCAACTCTTTGTGACCACATGGACTGCAGCACGCCAGGCTTTCCTGTAAAATAAATGTCCACTTATCACACAACCCAGCCATTCTAATTCTAGGTATTTACCTAAGGGAAATAAAAATATGTGTCCATATAAAGACTATTACATGAATGTCCATAGCAGTTTTTAAAAATTAATTTATTTATTTTAATTGGAGGCTAATTACTTTACAATATTGTAGTGTTTTTTGCCATACATTGACATGAATCAGCCATGGGTGTACATGTGTTCCCCATCCTGAACCCCCCTCCCTCCTCCCTCCCCATCCCATCCCTCAGGGTCATCCCAGCGCTCCGACCCTGAGCACCCAGTCTCATGCATCATACCTGGACTGGCGATCTGTTTCACATATGGTAGTATACCTGTTTCAATGTTATTCTCTCAGATCATCCCACCCTTGCCTTCTCCCACAGAGTCCAAAAGTCTGTTCTTTATATCTGTGTCTCTCTTGCTATCTCACATATAGGGTCATTGTTAACATCTTTCTAAATGCCATATATATGCATTAATATACTGTATTGGTGTTTTTCTTTCTGACTTACTTCACTCTGTATAATAGACTCCAGTTTCATCCACCTCATTAGGACTGATTCAAATGCATTCTTTTTAATAGCTGAGTAATATTCCATTCTGTATATGTACCACAGCTTCCTTATCCATTCATCTGCTGATGGGCATCTAGGTTGCTTCCATGTCCTGGCTATTATAAACAGTGCTTCGATGAACATTGGGGTGCATGTGGCTCTTTCAGATCTGGTTTCCTCAGTGTGTATGCCCAGAAGTGGTATTGCTGGGTCATATGGCAGTTCTGTTTCCAGTTTTTTAAGGAATCTCCACACTGTTCTCCATAGTGGCTGTACTAGTTTGCATTCCCACCAACAGTGTAAGTTTTATTCACAATTGCCAATAAATAATAGAAATGGGTAAATATAAGTAAAATGTATAAGTAAAACTCATACCAGAACACACTGCTTGATAATACTCCTAAGCAATAAAAAGAAATGAATTCCACATGCAAAATTTAAAAAAATAATCTAGACACAGATTTTATACCTTTAACAAAAATTAACTTAAAATGAATAATAGTCCTAAATGTAAAACACAAAGCTGCAAAACTCCTAAAAAGTAACACTGGAAAAAATCTAGGTGATTATGATTTGGGAGTGAATTTTTATATACAACACCAAAGGCACAATCTGTGATAAGCATACTTTATTAAAAACTCATGTGGAAAAATTATTTAAGATAATTAAAAGATAAGTCATAAACTGAGGGAAAAATCTTTGCAAAAACATACCTGATGAAGAGCCAGTATGCAAAATATACCAGAGAATTCTTAAAACTTAACATAAGAAAACCACCAACTTAAAAATGACAAAAAGAGGAAGTGTGGTCAAGAAGACTCTGAGCTCACCTTCTCCCATAGGCACAGTGAAATCACAAATATTTACAGAGCAGTTATCAATGAGAATGACCTAAGGACTGGCAGAAAAGATTTCCCACAACTAGAGATATAAAGAAGGAACCACAATGAGATGGGTAGGAATGGTACTGATGTAGTATAGGCAAGACCCACCATATTCCCAGGTGGGCAATCCACAAATGGGAGGATAATGATAACTGCAGAAGTTCTCCCCCCAAAGTGAGGGGCCCAGCCCACAGTATGCTCTCCAGACGGGCTGCTGCTCTGGGAGGACAAGGTTCCATGACCTGTGGTCCTGAAGGCAGCGAAGCTCATATATGAAAAAGCCATAGGGCTGCAGGGAGCAGAGACTCTGTCCTCAAAAGATGAATACAAAATCTCACATGCTCCAAGACCCACTGCTTAGCTAGTCATTTAAAATGAGTCCAGGTCACACTGATCTTGGAGCACTTCCGGGAGAGGAAGAAGGCAACTGGGAATCTGCCTGAAGATACAGAGATGCTGGTAGCAGCCAATTTAGGGAGCTTGTTCTACCACAAGGACACGGATGCTGGGAAACATCCCTTTGGAGTTCTCCTCTAGCCTATTAGTGTTAGGGACTTACCCACCCACCAGTCCATCAGGACCAGCCATCCTGCACCACCCAGCCAGCAGCTCAGGGACCTTACTCCACGGGCACGCAGCCTCTGCATGGGTGAAGCACAGCCTGGCAGCCGACTGGGTTGACTCCCAGTGCTGCCTGACTACCAGCACCCCACAGCAGTCAGCCCCACCACAGAACGGTCCATGGGGCCCACATAAGGGGATCCCGAGAGTACACAGCCCTGGTAAGTGTGGGAGTTTCTGAGTAAGAGTGTCAGAAAACAGAGGGCAACATGCTTCTATGTGCCATGGTATACCTCCCCTCACAAGGACTCTACGCCAACATCAACAAACACTACCTAATACACACAAGTGAAAACAGAGAATTAGACAAAATAAGGTGACAAAGGAATGCGTACCAAAGAAAAGACCAAGATAAAACCACAGAAGAACTAAGTGAAGGTGAGACGAACAGTCTATCCAAAAACAGGATCAAGGTAATGAACATAGAGGTACTTATTGTACTCAGGAGCTTCCCAGGTGGCTCAATGGTAAAGAATCTGTCTGTCAATGCAGGAGATGTAGGTTTGATCTCTGGGTCAGGAAGATCACCTGGAGAAGGAAATGGCAACCCACTTCAGTATTCTTGCCTGGGAAATCCCATGGATAGAGGAGCCTGGCAGGCTATAGTCCATAGGGATCACAAAAAAGTTAAGCATGACTTAGCAACTAAACAATATCCTCAGGAGAAGAATAGATGAACACACTGACAAGTTTAACGAAGTACAAAGGAAAAAAAAAAGAGCTGAAGAATTAAATAACAAGAAGAAATCAAGCATAGTTTAGATAACACAGAGGAGCAAATCTCTAAACAAAAAGACAAACTAGTAGACATCAGTGAAGCAGAACAGAAAAAAAGAAAAATAATTTAAAAAATAAGGATAATTAAAAGACCTCTCAGACAACATCAAGAATACTAACATCTGCATTATAGGGGTTTGAGAAGGAGAAGAGAGAGAAAAAAGGAGCAGAGAATATATTTGAAGATAAAATAGCTGAAAACTTCCCTAACCTGAGAAAGGAAACAGATATCTAGGTCCAGAAGCAATGAAAGCCCTAAACAAGATGAACCCAAAGAGATCCACACCAAGAAACATTGCAATTAAAATGACAATAATTAAAAATATATAATCTTAAAAACACCAAGAAAAAGCAACCAGTTACATGCAAGGAAACTCCTAGAGTATTATCAGTTTACTTTTTAGCAGAAACTGTAAAGGCCAGAAGGGAATTGCATGGTATATTTAAAGTAATTAAAGGAAAAATAAAAGACTACAAGCCTATCATTCAGATTGTAAGAAGAGATAAAATGTTTTACAGATAAATGAAAGATAAGAGTTTAGCAACTCTAAATTGGCTTTATAAGAAATGTTAAAAGAAGGAAAGAAAAGTCCACAACTAAAAATATGAAAACTGTGAAAGAAAAACTCTCATAAGTAAAGGCAAATACACTGAGTTTAGAGCAGTAGTAGATCCACCACTTATAAACAAGCTGCTGCTGCTGCTAAATCGCTTCAGTCACGTCTGACTCTGTGCGACCCCATAGACGGCAGCCCATCAGGCTCCGCTGTCCCTGGGATTCTCCAGGCAAGAACACTGGAGTGGGTTGCCATTTCCTTCTCCAGTGCATGAAAGTGAAAAGTGAAAGTGAAGTCACTCAGTCGTGTCCGACTCTTCGAGACCCCATGGACTGCAGCCTACCAGGCTCCTCTGTCCATGGGATTTTCTAGGCAAGAGTACTGGAGTGGGGTGTCATTGCCTTCTCCTTATAAAACAAGTGAGAAGGTTAAAAGACCAAAGTAGTAAATACACAAAGCAAAGAAATGCAAAATATGACGTCAAAATATTAAACGGTAGAGAGGGAGAAAAAGTGCAGGACTGTCAGAAATCATTCAAACTTAAAAGATCAGCAACTTAAATACACACTGATGCACACACACTCAGGTATATACTTACTGCCATTTTCTTCATTATTTTTAGTTGTTTTTGTTCTTTTTTCCCTTTCTTCCTTTGCTCTCTTTTCTTGTGATTTAATGACTGTCTTTATTGTTATGGGCTTTCCTTGTGGCTCAGCTGGTAAAGAATCTGCCTGCAATGCAGGAGGCCTGAGTTTGATCCCTGGGTTAGGAAGATCCCCTGGAGAAGGGAAAGGCTACCCACTCCAGTATTCTGGCCTGAAGAATTCCATAGACTGTATAGTCCTTGGGGTCACAAAGAGTTGGACACAACTGAGTGACTTTCACTTTCACTTTTTATTGTCATATTTAGATTCCTTTTTTTTAATGTGTGTGTATTTAAATTCTTGGTTTGTGGTTACCAGAGGTTCATATATAACAACGTATATATGAGCAAAGGAAGAAAGGAAAAGAAAAAGAACCACAAAAACGACTGAAAACAATGAACAAAATGGCAGTAAGTATACACCTATAAATAAATACATTAAATGTAAAATAATTTAATAAAGAATAAATATTACAATCAAAGGAAATAAGGACAGAGAGAAGGAAGGAGGGAAGAGAGACAGAGACAGGACTAGATATAAGTTGCAATAAAATATTAGCAATGATCACTTTAGAAAATGGGACTGTATTAATAGGCACTTTTTATTTCCTTCTTAATATGTTTCTCTATTTCCATTCTTTAATACTAAGTATTATTCTATTTATAATAAAAATATTATATTAAAAACAATACCCACAACACTGTAAGAAGAAAGAAAGGAAGACTAGGAAGGAGGGAAAGGAAGGCTAGCTAGAAGTGGAAGTTTGTAGTGAAGAGAAATCAAAGAACTACTTACAGAGGAGGATATATTCATATTGAATCTTAAAAGAATCAACAGAATTTCACAGGATTTTGCCAAGCCTAGAAGAGAGAGGAGATCAATTCAAGCAGAAGAAACAGCTTCTGCAGAAGTTTGTGTGGAGAAAGCACTGGTAATACACAGAAATAAACTTTCTCGAGTCAGAATATTTAAGTTGTAATTTAGAGGACAAAGCTTCTGACACCAGATTAAAAAAAAAAAAAAAAAAAAAAAAAACAGAAAAAGTGTCCACCCAAGTCTGGTATTTCAGTAGTTGAGACCTGATTGAGAATGCCTTCAGGGGTTCACTACAATGACTGAGGTCACCTCTGCAAGAAGACCCATCTGCAGCTTCCTCTGCACAAGGGGAGTGGGACATCAGAGAGTTCTGATGCTCACCACTGACAAAGGAAAGGCATGGCCCCAGAAACGATCTCTGGTTAGGCCTGGGTCTTACGATGACTCTTAAGATATTCACTTCTTACCTCAAGGTTTTTATGCATCCATTTGTAATAAGCACAGAAAGTCAAAATCAGTAAGCTATTTGTTTCATAGCTCTTTAGAGACCACTGCTTTGCTAACATGAACCAAATACCATTTTATTCTTGTACTGCAATTGTGTATATACATATAAATTCTCTTTCAATCATTCTTGTAAACATAAAAGTTTAAAACTATAACCTTAATACAGGATTAATAATCTATGACCTTCAATTTTGTATAGTTATACTTTCTCTTAATAATACATTTTTCTTCCTTTAATAGCCTAAGTTCCTCCTTGGCCAGGTCCAACAGTTCATTTATTGCTTTAGCTTTATTATTAATATATCCAATATTGGGACTACACAGCAATGCTTCAATCGCAGTAACTCTCTGCTTAGAGCCCACATCTCCTTTATAGAGTCTTTTCACTGCTCATCTCCTCATTAATCTTGAAGTTCTCAATATCTGCCAAAAGCAGTTCACCAAACCTACTGCTATTTAGTGCCTTTAGGAACAGTGCTTCTCAAACTCAATGTGCTCTCAAACTACCCTGCAATCCTGGTGACTGCAGACCCTTACTCAGTAAACTAGCGTGAGCACCTTTAAGTACAAGATCCCAGGGGATGCTTGGGCTGCTAGGCTTTGGACCAAACTTTGAATAACAAGGCTTAATGGAAGCTTCCTGAATACCAAGCTTTGGATTTTCCCCATATACATACCTTTGGGACATGGCAATCTCTTACCTTCAGAAACATTTTATTCCCTTGACCTTGGCTAAGAGATTCTTCAGGCTAAGTGCATCTAAATTATATTCCTAATTCTTACTAGTTAGGTAGGTAATCGTGCATGCTTAAAATTTCCTAGTATCCTCCTTATCCTTCATATTCTTTCATTTTCATATTTTAGTTCAGGAGGCTTACATATAGCACCTTCTTTCTGTGTATTAGATCTTCCAAATTCACACTTATTAATCTTTCCATGTCTCCTAAGATTTAAAATTTTCCTCTCTTACTTGTAAATGACGATTCTAAATCAGAAAATTCAAAATACAGTCCTCCCCTTTTCCATACCATTTATAGATAGATAGATAGCAGCAGCAGCAGATAGAGAGAGAGATAGGTAGGTAGCTAGATGGGCTTCCTGGTAGCTCACCAGGTAAAGAATCTGCCTGCAATGCAGAAGACCCCTGGTCAATTCCTGGGTCAGGAAGATTCCCTGGAGAAGGGAAAGGCTACCCACTCCAGCATTCATGGGCTTCCCTGGTAGCTCAGAGACTAAAGAATCCACCTGTAATGCGAGAGACCTGGGTTTGATCCCTGGGTTGGGATGGTTCCCTGGAGGAAGGCATAGCAACCCATGTGCGTATTCTTGCCTGGAGAAGACCATGGACAGAGGAGCCTGGCGGGCTACAGTCCACGGGGTTGCAAAGAGTCAGACACAATTGATCAACTAAGCACAGCGCAGTACAGAGAGGTAGATATAGGCAGAGATACATAGATATAGAATATACGCACACACTCACCTACTTAAGAAAGAAATAAAACTCAGAGATCATCAGACCTTGAGAAGACAAACACTGGATATGGTCTAACTTCACTGCTCATAAAATAATCAAAAAAAATTTTTTAAGTAGTAATCCTGCATCATTATCTAAACACTTCAGCTATTTAAATCATTCCATGAATTGGGCTGATTCCCACAAAAAAACTTCCAGATAGCCCATTGTTTTATTTTGCTCCCAACCTCCTCTGGTCTAAATTTGCTAGCTTTATGCAGCCTCATTCTTTCTCCTGAAATTCTGCCTTTGAGGTTTTATAAACTCCATTCTGTGGTTTATATCTTGAAGTTATGGGCTTCCCTAGTATCTCAGCCAAAAAAGAAACCACCTACAATGCAAGAGACTCGGGTTTGTTCCCTGGGTTGGGAACATTCCCTGGAGAAGGGAGTGGCTACCTGCTCCAATATTCTTGCCTGGAGAATCCCATGGAGAGAAGAGCCTGGCGGGCTACAGTCCATGGGATCGCAAAGAATCAGACAAGAGTGACTAAGCACACACATAATTGGTGAGCCAGTGCTTCCTTTGATGGTAACCAGACTCTATCTCCATGAAACTGCTGGAGTAAATTTCCATGCACATGCTTAATATCTGACTTATTTGTACCTTCCCTTTTCACTCCATTCATATTGATTTGCAATTACCAAAACTTTATGAACTTTGGAGTACACAACTCTAGTTCTCACAGGCTTGAAAATCACAATCCATCTCGTTGCTAGTCACTGTCATTTTTATCTGTGTAAGCAATATATCAGGCTCAATAAGTCTATTTCTTATTATCTCGTGTTCTACTGATTTTCAACATACTATACAATATCTTATGAGGATATCTACGTCAGGGCATACAGCTGAGAATTCTATGAGCACCCCCACTCTTCCATTACTTGGTCTCTCCCACTAAGCAGCAACATGAACACACAGTATAGTAACAGTATACATAATATAGTAATCCAATCTATCTGATGAGTTTGCAAGACGGTCTACATGTTTACCATGTGCCTTAGTCAGTTTGCATTGCTTTAACAGAATACCAAAGGTTGGCTCATCAATCTCATGTTTAGAGAAAAAGTAATTTCATTCATGTGGGCTCCACCCTCATTGACCTAATCAATCCCAAAGGCTCTACCTCCTAATACCATTACTTTGGGGTTAGGATTTCAGCAGATGAATTTTGGAAGGGAAACAAAGATCCTGCCCATTATACTGTATGTATGACAAGAGAAAAACACAAGAAACAAGCCTGATCTATACAGATTTCTAGCTCAAGCTCACTAGAAAAACAAGTTATAAATACTTGTATTTCTTCAATTCTTACTGTCTTAGAATACTCATTTTTATCTTTATAATTCAAAAATGTTAACAATCTTCCTAAATTTTATTCAGAACATCCTACCAGTTTATCATTACTTTCATACCTATCTTGACCCTGGTCACACCCCCACCCTCTTCCTGAAATGAGAGAGAAGAGCAACCTATGGACTTGATTAGGAAAAAGTTGGGGAACTCAACAGGGATAAAGGGGTTGGGTCTGCTTATTTCCTGAAGTTCAAATCCAAAGTCAAAAGTTCAGAGGGTATATAACAAACTTTCTACTTTGGTTCAACCATCACCATGCAAAGGTTGGAACAGAAAAAGACAAGTGAGCATAGGGTCACATTTCTGGACAATGTCAGTTCTAAGGGTGAGGGGAAATTTTTCAGATGGTGGGATGGGCAGGTCCAGAACAGGCAGGTAGGACTGCGAGAAGCCAGGCAAGAGGAGTCAGACTCCCTTTCCCATCTCCAAAGCCTGAGGCTGCCACGGGGCTACCAGAGGTAGTTGGAGAAAGGATGGGACAGTCTGAGAAAGCTGACCCAGGGAGCTTCTAGGATAGGCCACAGGAGAGCCCAGAGCTCACTGCTCTCACCACCACACACTCCCTCTGAGGCTTCCAGCACAGAACAGTTACAGACTATTCACTCTCATCCTCCCCACATGGCAGGGAGGAGTTCCTGGCTACAGTGCAAGGCAGGGCATCATCTCCTGGGAACCAGTTCTTGGAGCACTGTCCCAGCAGGAAGGGACCCACAGTGCTAAGTATTTTAAAGACTATCCCCCATGACTCCCTTCTTAGCATTCCCAACTGCACAAGTCTCTTCTCATAGTTAAGCTCTGCCAAAAGGGACTCAAGCAATGAGTTATTCTAAGAACCTGCCGTATAGCACAGAGAGCTCAGCTTGATGCTCTGTGATGATAAAGATGGGTGGGAAGGGAGGTGGGGTAGGACGGCGTCCAAAAGGGAGGGGATATATGTATACATATAGCTACATGTATATATATACATGTATACAACCTATATGTATACATATAGATTCACTTCGTCATACAGCAGAAACTAACACAACATTGTAAAGCAAGTATGCATGTGTGCATGCTTAGTCACTCAATCGTGTCCAACTCTTTGCAACCCCATGGACTACAGACCACCAGGCTCCTCTGTCCATGGGATTCTCCAGGCATCATTAATTATATGAAACGGGGCTGCCATGCCTTCTTCCAGGGGATCTTCCCAACCCAGAGATCAAACCCAGGTCTCCCACATTGCAGGCGGATTCTTTACCATCTGAGCCACCAGGGAAGCCGAAGAATATTGGAGTGGGTAGACTCTCCCCTCTCCAGGGGATATTCCTGATCCAGGAATTAACCGCAGGTCTTCTGCATTGCAGGTGGATTCTTTACCAGCTGAACTGCCAAGGAAGCCCAAAGCAATTATACACCAATAAAAAAATGTTCTCAACCTTAAAAAAAAAAATGTGGCTCTTTAGAGTAAGCTCAAGTATCTCAGAAAACCTCTTTTACTTCTCATCCTATCTAATAATTACATTTGTCCTTGTATCAGTACCCCCTCCTGGTTTTAAAGTTAAAAGTTCTTCTTGACATCTCTTCCTTCCCAATTTTATCTCTGGCCAAATGACACTCCCAAACTCTTTCTACAGGTTATGAGAAACGGTATATGCCCTGTGCCCTGAAGAACCCTGCTGTGTATACCAGGCACACGTGACGGCCCTATTTAAATGTTCCACAGATCCACCTGAACCACCAGGCACATGTGGATCTGCAGAAGCTTCCTTCTGCTTGCAGGTCACAAGCTTTAAGCAGATGGTTCACCTCCATCTCTGCAGACATGGTTTCCCCACACTTTTGCCATCCCCTCTCCCTGCCCCAAGCCAGCCCCAATAACCAGGATTACTTAATCACTGAGTGAATGCTGGGCCACACACTTCCACATCTCTGAAGCAGCCTTTACGTAACAGAAATGACTGTGATCCGGAGCTGCTCAGGGCATGCTACTTTATCCCTCAGCCAAGGTTTATTTTATGTTCCCAAATGACCATAAACTGTCCCAAACTCATTTCCAGCTCTCTCATCCATGGAATCTCACTAGCTGAAAAAGAACATCACCCCATCATCACTAAATTTATCTTTACGGGGCTTCTTATGTAACAAACTTAGTATGTCTCAGGCTTCTATTTTTCTTTCTGTAAACTTTCCTTTCATTGGTCTATCTGAAAATCAGCTAACACAACCACAAACCATAAACTTACTTAGGATTTGTTTTTTTGCCTTTATGAGTAAATAAATACAAGTTGTCCTTTCTTGCCTTCCTTATTTTTATTCCTCTGATCTTTTATCTTCAGCCCATTAACTCCTATTGAGCTGCGCTTTACTTCACAACTCTGCAAAGTTGGAAGTGAGAAAAAAGTCCCAGGATAAGGTGTCCCTCTTGTCAGACCGCTTTTGTCAGTCCCTGGCCACACTCTTGCCTTCCTGGGGTCCCCATGAACACTCCTGCTTTGTCCTATGTAGTTTTCTTTCCCTTAATCATATCCTGCAGTTGGTCCCCGAGTGCCGCCTCGAAAGTGAGAGCCTATACTGTCGTCCAAGTGACCACATTCCTAAAGGGCAGCAGGAAACAGTGCTATTTTTCACTCCATCTTACTTACGGAATGCTAACACAAACCAAGTCACTTCACTGGGTCAAGCAGACAGTTCTGCCTCAGCTAAAACCTAGACATGGCAGGAATATTAATTATATGAACTGGATATTGTCTCTTACTCTATAAGCAGGTACCAATATTTTGATTATCTAATATGGAAGCCCAACTCCAGCCCCTGACTGTGACCTCCAGCCATTGCTCAATAAATGCTCGTTCACCAGCATCCAGCACCCACAGGCCCAGTGAGGAGGTCTTAGCTACTAACTCCACTTCCTCAGGGAGTGGGGGTCCACTGAGTTTTTCCAGGCAGAGAAAAAGAAAAGTCTTAGAAGAACTGGATTTCAAACAAGTTCATGAATGAAAACAGCAGTGAAGATATAAGCCATAAGCCATATCCTGGGGAGAAACAAATACAGTTACAGCAATCCTAAAGTTAGAATGGAAATATTGTTTTCAGTATTACTGAGATGTTATTTTTACTTTAGCATGTCGTTAACATAATTTGTTACAGACATATTAGTGTTCAAGGGAAACTGCTGAATGAATAAATGAGTCAGAGAAGAAAATGAGATCCTACCCAGAGGAGAAGAAGCCTAGAAGACAGAATGTGATTAGCTTGATTCTCAACCTCTAATAATCATTGGTTTAAAATTAAATACATCTGGGGCTCTAATCTCATCTAGGGTTAAGACTTGTGACATATACAACACTGATTTAAATCAACATTATTTTGATTATTTATTCAATTAGAAACTATGAAAGTACCACATACATTATTTGTAATCAGGCCCCTATGGTAACTTAATGTGTTATTATAAACTAAAGATGAAACGTTAGCAGGAGGTCCTAGGTTTCCACATTTTGTCATGTTTTATGTTTAATTATATAATCTTAATATCCCCATTAGTTTTTGGATCATATTGGTATAATGTAAAGAAATTATTACCAGAATTCATATTCAAATATTAATTTTGTTTTTGCAGTTATCAGTGAAGAGAAACTAGTTCTCTTTAACATGTCTATTGTACAGCCAGGGACACTTCTCAAACCACAATAATAGCTCAAAACACTGCTTACATTTCAACAAAAAACATTTACAATGGGCAAAACAAGAGAACTAAAATAACCTTGTGTGTGCATGCTCAGTTGCATCTGACTCTTCGCAACCCTATGAACTGTAACTTATCAGGCTCCTCTGTCTATGGAATTTTCAAGGCAAGAACACTGAAATGGGTTGCCATTTTCTCCTCCAGGGGATCTTCCTGACCCAGGGATCAAACCCACTTCTCCTGCGTCTCCTGAGTTAGCAGGGAGATTCTTTACCACTGTGTCACTTGGGAAGCCTCCAAAATAAGGTTAAGTCTCCTTTAAATTGCAAAAGAGAGATAAAGCCAGAAGAAGAAGAAAAAAACCTGTCTTGCTTGAATTTTTGCTCTCCTAAGACAGAAGACAGAAGGCAGCTTTGAAGAAAATAATGCTCCATACAATTACTCTTAAGAAGGGCAGTTCAACTCCAGTAAGCACAGATTGACACTCTTTTCAATAATTTTTTAAAATGGAGTTTTTCGCTATTTAATGTCAGACAAGGTAAGGATTTAATAGCTTCTACTGCTGCCTTATCCAACATCACTTGGTTATGCTCCTACTGGCAGTTCATTTCTGGATATATTCGCTTTCTTTCACTTCATCAGACTTTGACATACTTTTTCTATTAATATAAGAAGAAATGACAGTTTAAGTGAAATGACAGTTTAAAAATTACCAACATCATCACTTAAAATTCTTTTTCATTTTTTCCCCCATATATACAACACATAGATCAAAATTATTTTTAAAAGTGGTGTTGTGGGAACTTCCCTGGTGGTCCAGTGGCTAAGACTCTGAGCTCCCAATGTAGAGAACCAGGGTTCGATCCCTAGTCAGGAAATTAGATCCATATATGGCAACTAAGAGTTCAGCTCAAGTGCTGAAACTAAAGATTTTACATGCCGCAACTAAGACCCAGTGCAGCCAGATAAATATTTTTTTTTAAGTGGTATTTTAAGGGATACTTAAAGAATCATGGACAGAATGCTAGAACAGCTTTTAAAAGATTATAACACAGATTTCTAAGAATCTTCCAATATCTGTTCTCTCTGAGAACCCCTAAACATCAGCTGGTCACGTTGCCCAGAATAAGGCTTACTTGTCTTGGCTTCCCTTGTAGCTAGGTCCAGCATGTGGAAGTGTGCAGCATGTGGAAATGAAATGGTGCAACTTCTATGTTTTGTCCCTAAAGGGAAAAGGGCAATCCCCTTCTCCCCAGCCTCTATCCCTAGGCCGGCAAAGTGGGTGGGAAGGTAGGTGTTCACCCTTGGACTCTGAGAAGGAGGGAAATCAGAGTAGAAAACTGGGAAAGGACTGTGTCCCATGGGGTTACAGCCCTCACACAAGCCCAAGAGCTTCTTACAACTGGACTTTCATGTAAGAGGAAAAGCAACTATGTTTTTAACAACTTGAGAACTCTGTTTCATGCAGCCAAAACTATATCTAATGCATAAAGGTATCACAGATAAAGAAACAGAGCTGGGGCCCAGAGCTACCAATTGCACAAAATCCAGGTTCTTTCATTTCTGCCAGACAAACTTACCTAACACTGTCCCCATATTTTAAAAAACCATTAGTAATACCGTGGGGCTTCCCAAGTATCTCTGCTGGTAAAGAATCTGCTTGCAATGCAGGAGACGTGGGTTCGATCCCTGGTATTTCATTAAAGTCCAGTTGAATCTCATTTTTCTTGCTTCAGTTCAGTTCAGTTCAGTTCAGTCGCTCAGTCGTGTCCGACTCGTTGCGACCCCATGAATCGCAGCACACCAGGCCTCCCTGTCTATCACCAACTCTCGGAGTTTACTCAAACTCATGTCCATCGAGTTGGTGATGCCATCCAGCCATCTCATCCTCTGTCGTCCCCTTCTCCTCCTGCCCCCAATCCCTCCCAGCATCAGGGTCTTTACCAGTGAGTCAACTCTTCACATGAGGTGGCCAAAGTATTGGAGTTTCAGCTTCAGCATCAGTCCTTCCAATGAATACCCAGGACTAATCTCCTTTAGGATGGACTGGTTGGATCTCCTTGCAATCCAAGGGACTCTCAAGAGTCTTCTCCAACACCACAGTTCAAAAGTATCAATTTTTTGGCACTCAGCTTTCTTCACAGTCCAACTCTCATATCCATACATGAGCTAATAAAGGAGAAAATGATCTTTCAGATACAAGTGAAGTGAAAGTTGCTCGGTTGTGTCCAACTCTTTGCGACCCCATGGCCTATATAGTCCATGGAATTCTCCAGGCCAGAATACTGGAGTGGGTAGCCTTTCCCTTCTCCAGGGGATTTTCCCAACCCAGGGATCAAACCTAGGTCTCCTGCATTGCAGGTGAATTCTTTACCAGCTGAGCCACGAGGGAAGCCCAACGTACTTTCAGACAAAGTACCTACCTAAGATGACCTTTTCTTCCTCTGAATTTTCTTTATTTATGGGCCACACCCTCTGTGTGGGGAGATGAGGGGCAAGGGGATGGAAAGTGGGAGGCAATTAAATGGAGATTCATCTGGGTTTGAATACCAGTTCTCCACAGTCTGGCTGTTCACCTTCTCTAAGACTCTGGTTCTAATCATAAAAAACAGCTCCATTCTCCTCTCATACCACTGCCATAGAAATTAATTAAAATAACACATTTAAGGAACCTAGCATTGTACCTGGCTCATAGGAGGTGCTCAACAAATGTAATTCTCTTCTTTCCTTCATGTCATCATGTATTCACTTATTTATTCAATAATTATTTATAAAGTGCCCATATATCTGCCAGACATTATGACAGGTACTGGGGCAGGAAGAAGATTTCTGCCCTCATGGGTTTAACCTGTTAGATAGCAAAGAAATAAAACAGGGGCAGGGGGAGGCAGTTGGAAAAGAATAGGCTTTTAAATTTTTCTTAATTCCTTTTTATGAGGCAATGCATGTGGAGTATAAAACTTTTATGAAAAAGAGAAAAAAAGAATAAAAGTTATTCATAATCACACTATTCAGAAATAATCACTGTTAATACTGTAGATTATGTCCTCTCTTTTATTGTACCTATGTGTTATATAGTACTCTTTTATATACAGGTTATACAACATGTAATGCAAATAGTTTTCTTAACTTCTTTCACTTGAAGTTTATGAAAAAAATTTGAACATTATTACTATTTCAGTTGCTGAATGGAATTACCTCATCTGGATGTACCAGAATTCATTCAAAAGTCTCTATTTTGGGATCATTAAGGGGTTTTAGAAAATTCAGGGTTTATTCAGTCAACCATTGAAAATTCATTTCTAAGAATCAAGTCTAGCATTGTGTTAATAATAAGCACAGTATCCACTGGCAAGCATAAAATACTATATTTGTCATCAAATTTATGCTCTAACTTGGCAGTTACAGAAAAACACCTGAAACGGTGGGAGTGCAAGTGATCAAAGACACAACAGAAATTTCATAAAAGCGAAAAAGTTGTGAGGGTTGGTGCAGAAACTAAAGCACTATATAATAGGGCTGAGTCGTGTGTGTGGGATTTGGAATCTAACTCCTGCAGTGAGCAGGTCAGGAGAAGGAGGGAGAAAAGAATGAGCAAAGGCTGACAGCCCAGGAGCCTTGGACATCTAAAGCTGAGGAAGTAGACTAGGATGTTGTCAGTAATAAGGGAGGTCAGGCGGAGGATAAACTATTAATATGAAGAGTCCATGAGTTGGACTTCATTCAAGAGAGGGTTACGCAGAATCTTTACCTGACAAGACACCTGGAAGGTTTGGGAGAGTAACTCAGTGCCATATTCACATACCATTTACAGTGTTACCATTTAATGTTTTTCTTTAAGTCAACTCACTTTTGTAACCTAAATATATTTATGTAAAAAGGAAAAGAAATGTTGTATCAGTACTGAAAATGGAAGAGGAGTATGGCTAGGGGTGTGTGTCCATCCATCTGCCTCTCTTTCTGTCTCACTGAAAAAGAGATTTGGTAGTGGAAGTGCATGCTCAGTCGTGTCCAACTCCTTGTGACCCCATGGACTGTAGCCTGCCAGGCTCCTCTGTCCATGAGATTCTCCAGGCAAGAACACTGGCATGGGTTGCCATTACCTTCTCCAGGAGATCTTCCTGACCCAGGGGGGCATCAAACCCACATCTCTTATGTCTCCCACGTTGCAGGTAGATTCTTTACCACTGGCGCCACCTGGGAAGCTATTTAAGATTCATTAGCACTGAATTGAGATTTTCCTTCACTAAATCAGCTGAATTATAACAGAATTTGAAGAAGAATCACTTACTAAGGGATTCAAAATTACACCGTACCACATCTGAACCTCCTAAATTTCTTCGTTCATGATCAGTCTACTCAGAAATCTCAAACTAGAGGGCAAAGCAATTGGACTGGATCATGAATGTGTATACTACACACTTCTCCTCTTACCATATTGGATGTAATAATACTAACTAATATTATTTCATTGTGTTATTATTATTATTACTATTATTATAAACCCAATGGTTTTCATAAGACTTTCATCCTTCTCCCACCTTAGTTTGCCATATTTATAGTTCTGTCTACTTTAGGGCAAACATGTATCTGTCTCATCAACACAAACACTGTAAAGTCTTCATTTTCAATGTTAATAAAGAAAATGAATTAAAACCAAACCCATTTGCACATGTCATGGGACCAAGTACTTTTTGATGGAATTCAAAGGTATGAAAGGCTTAGGAATAAAAGGAGGAGAAATCCAAATAGAATTTCTTTTGAGCTTTGGAATGTATAATATGGCAGAGCAGAAAGAAATAAAAAATACTTACTTTCCTAATTCTTATTTGTTTGATTAAAATTAAGATATATTAACTTCAAAATGTCAAATAAAAGAGGGGCAGAGTAGAAACCTGGAAGTAGTCTAAGATGCTAAGGCACAAATTACTTGCCAATCTCATCTACTCTCATAATTTTAGCTATCACCAATATACTAATGACTTTAAGTCTATGTCTGCCACTCAGATGGCTTCCTGAGTTCCAGGCATACATCTAACGCTCCATTAGATATCTGCAGTTTCACAAGAACCTCAAATTTAATATATTCAAAACATAACAGAAAGAGGCCCCCAGTTCTGATCAGGCACAGAGCAGGCACATGCTTCAGGGAAGTCCAGACCACTCAACGCCAGGATGGGAAGACTTCCCATCCAGTGATTGGTTTAGGAGAAACCTCAGGCCAATGACACATGATGTTAAGTTCAATGGGGAATGAACTTTTGAGAAATATTTCATTGCTCTTTAAAGAAGGACACAGAGACATTTCTCTCTTCTGGTCTTTGAATATTTTTTATGAGGTTACGATTCCTGGAATTATTGATTCTATAGGCATTCTAAACCTGAGACAGAAGTCAGATGATGTTGGAGATGCAGAGCAAAAAGTGTGATAACAGCCTAGGGACCTTGACCATGCTGTTGGGCTGCTGAGTTATTCAGGCCTTCAAACTGTTTATGTGAGATAATAAACTTCCTTACTATATAAGACATTCTGACTTGTGTATTCTCTTACTTAAGGTTGAACTCCTCATAAGTGATCACACTAAATAAGTGTGTGTTTTCTAGTTTTCTGTTGTTTCTTAAAATATTACATGCTTGTCATTTCTTCTCTTACAATAGGAAACTACAGAAAATAATTTTACATATTTTTTCTGATGTAGGATAAACAGGTGTTAAACATATCAATGATGGGAGGGAAGGACAGTCTAACTGACTTAAAGAAGAAGGTCAGAGGAAATACATCTTTAGGGTGCCTCTCAAATATATCATTATAATCACTCCAGTCTTTAAAGTTTTGTCAAAAGCAGCTAATTGATTTGCCTTCAACATAATAATTTTGAGGGTTTTCTTAGTAAAAAGTAGGCAATCAATATCATTCAAGACCCTGTTAAACTTCAACAAGCATGAGAAACCAACCTCTAGTTTTCTGCAATCCATAGGGTCCACTTCGGACTCATCATTCTAAAATACAGCAATTTCTTCAATTAATTTTCAGACTAGACAAACTGAATCTTTAACTGCAGAGCATCATGTTCTTTTGCAATTGCTGCCTCCATCTATTAATATAAAAGCACTTCTCATACTGTAACATCTAAAAATAAATTCAAAATTCTCACCCAAAACAAGTTTATAGCTTGTGTACTTTTTTAGCATTTATGTGTTTATTGTCCTCCACTTTAGAAATTTATATCTCTAAGAAATTCATTTGAATACTCAGGGAAAACATATTTTCCCCTAGGTGAAACATGACTTTCCTTATGTTTCAATTTTTCATATACATTTTTCAAAAACCATTTTTCTAATTAATATGAATTTTAAAAAATTTCTTACAAATCATACTTCTGCTAAAATGCAGAGTGACCATATATGACGTAGATTTGGAGAATTAACATTGAATATGAAATTAAACTGATATTTTGAAGCTATTCCACATTAAGAAAAACTATAGAGTTAGTCAATACTTTTCATTGTGTTCGAAGGAGGACAGAGCAATAGGGAAATGGGTTTATTTGCAACAAGAAGATTTAATTAGTCATCAGGAGGAGCTTTCTGAATAAAGAGGCATTTCTATTGGAGGCTGTGAAGGGCACTTCACTTTTTTTCCATACACTTATAACTGCATTGTATTCCACAGATATCATGGAAAGGTTCTGGGGCGTCATCTCTTTGCCATATAATATGGACAAGAGAAAGATGACCTACCAACTACACTATGAATTTAAAATGGCATCATCAGACCTCAAGATGAAAGATAAGGTGATGGGTGTGAGGATATTTTCTTATGGTTACTCAGCCCAATCACTTCCAAACCCACACATAACCAGTCTGCTGAGAAATCGCTATCTTTCTCAGCCTTCTGCTACCAGTACTCGAAACAGAAAGATGGCATAATAAAAGCAGTACAAACACAAGTGTAGAAGTTAAAAATGAAAAGTATTAAAGAGACTCTAATTTCAAAAAATAAGTGGAAAACATATAGCACTTGCTTGAGACAGTATAAAAGTTCCCATTTTTTCCTCAAGAACTCATGAGAGATGCCGTCACCATTCAAACAAAAATGGTAACATTTTAGTTCAACAGAGTCAACAGAATCAACTGCCAAACAACTAATATGGTACATGCATTTACGTATAGAATTTTAATGCTGGAAAGAACGTCTGGTGGTTTGAAGCTCTTTGATAAGTTAATAATCCTCTTCTCACGTATACAGATATTAAATCTAAATTAAAAGCTATCTGTTCTCTCTTTGGAGAACTCTGATTATAAAAATGATTTGAATAGGAAATCTCTCTTTACTGAGCCATCATGCTTGTTGCCCATGAATATTTAACACTAAGAAAGAAGACAAAATTCTGACAGAGTGCTGTGGGACCTCCAGGATTGAGCCCAGGCAGACTGGAGAATTTGTACATACTACAGAAGGGCTTCCCAGGTGGCTCAAGTGGTAAAGAATCCACATGCCAATGCAGGAGATGCAGGAGATGTGGCTTTGATCCCTGGGGAGGAAAGATCCCCTGGAGATGGGAATGGCAACTCACTCCAGTATTCTCTCCTGGAGAATTCCATGCGCAGAGGAGCCTGGTAAGCTAAGTCCATGGGGTCGCAGAGTCAGACATAACTGACCAGCTAACACTTTAAGTTTCCAGGGCTAGAGCAGGAGGACCAATGAGCTTCCCAGGAAGGAATTCATGCTAAAGTGAAGAATAAGAAATTAGGATATATCCTGGGCACTGGACAAGGGGGGTAATGGCTAGAAAAATACATTTCCTGCCTTAAGACTGCCTCCATGAAGTGATAGGCTCCCAGGGAGAAAGGGGGCATTAAGAGTAAAGCTTATGTTTCCACAGAGCATCTCAAAGGCACTGGAAGCTTAAGGCAGCACTACCTTCAACACTGGGATGAGGAGCGTCTTTGCCATTTACTAGAGTAGCATTAGTGTACAGACAGAAGTTAGCCTAAAGAAAGTTGGTACATTAAGTCAGGCAATGCCAGCCTCAATGAAGCTCCAGCTTCAGCATCTGGAAGTGTCTCTGAGGACAGGAGAGCAGCATCATGATACAAAAATCACCTCAATGGGGGCTGCACCAGGGGTGAGAGGTGGACACCATGGCTTTGTGGGTAGCAGAAAATAGAACCCTTGGCAAGGGCACCATTTCCCAGATATAACAGCCCACCTCTGGAGTTTATTATCTCATCTCAGACAGTCAAATTACTTATAAGAGTGAGCTTTAAAACACACCAATGTCTTAAATTCTTTTTATCCCTGGTTACTACAAATCTCAAAACTCAAAATTTTGTTTCTGGTTAAGAAAAGCTGTAAGAACAGCAAGACTTTGGCATTTAGGGATTTAATATATTTTGTCTAAAAATTTTCACAAGCAACCCTGAAATTCAATTTTTTGTGGTAATTTATAAACTTCTAAGACACGAATCTGAATTGTGGGTGTTTTGTAGAAGTAGGCAAGGCTAGTTGGCCATCCAGCCTCTACATTTCAACACAACTTTGCTGTAACCCCCAGCTCTTTTTAGGAAGGTGCTACACTAGAAAAATCCTTCCTTGTTAGAATGTCAGTCCTTTCTCTCTAGAGATAGTGACAGAGAATAAAATGTTAAATTATCCATGTGATTGTCTATACCCTGTGGATAATGACTCCACGCTATATAAATAAATGTTAATGCAAAATGATAAATCCATTTACCTAAATATCCTTCTCAGATTGCACAACTACTTGGGATTACATCTGGCAAAGATTATATTAAGTCTCTTTCTCTTTCAAACGAGTCCCACTGGCTAAAATGACAAACTTCTAAATGTAACTAGAAACTACTTTGCCCACATCAAAAAGGAAATGTCCTAGATGAACAAAACAACTAGCCACCCAACAGTCTTACTCTAAAGCCCATTTATCTTCTTGTATGTTAGTGTAGAAACATGGAAGCAAGACACCCAGAATAGATGCTAGGTTAGGTACTGGCCTATTTATTTTAGTGGAAATTAAATTTAATGCATGAATATAAGGAGTCATTATTCTTTCTCCATAAAAGACACTTAACTTTCCTTTTTGGTAATGAAGAATTACTTTATTACTTAACAATGAATTTTTTAATTCATTTCCTTTTACTGTTGACCAGCAATTCTATTCAAATATTTTGTTACCAATAGTAGGTTCTAAGCAAAGGAAATAGTTGATTCCCACAAACTTTTCATTACATGAACAAATGAAAATAACCACATGTATCATTTGAAGCCTCCAATCAGAAGCATAGAGACACTTTAAAACTGCCACACTGTTGAGCTTTTCATATGCTCTAAAAAAAAGATAAGAGACAAAACTAAGGTGAGTACTGTTTTCCAGCCCCAGTAATTCACTTCCATCTGTAAACTTTTTTGCCTGACTAACCCCTTCACACATGATATTCTACCCAGACCTGCCAACTTTCTTTCCTTGAACTGAATACCAATTCTGTGACAGTTACTCTAAACCCAATATAAAATTAGGTAAAGTGAGGTATCCAAACAGAAAAAAAGTTATCCTAATAAAATGAGGCAAACACATATAAAATGCATAGGGGGCAAGTGCTTGTCCATTTTGAATGTCTGTCTGAACACTGCTCATTGTTGATGCTCCATCAATATTAACGCCAATTCATTTGCATCTGCTCCTCATAGCCCCCAAGCAGCTACTTTTCTTTCTTTCTCCTTTTCACTCAGAAGATATATGAGCACCCTATTTAACTTTGTTTTTGTTGAAGAAAATGGGCAAAATAATGGTAAAGCACTTCTTTCACAGTCACTTTCAGCAAAGCCCTGAGAACTGCTATCCCAGTAATTGCCATTACTCCATTTTTGTAATACTTCCCAGAATGAAAAAGCTATAGCCATAATGATCATTTCATTTGGGGGTTTCAGGGATACCTTTACAAATAAGCAAACAATACGTCTACATTTGGGCTTTCCTAGTGACTCAGTGACTTCGATGCAGGAGATGCAGGGTCAATCCCTGGGTCAGGGAAGATACCAGAGGAAAACATGGCAATCCACTCCAGTATTATTGTGTGGGAAGACCCATGGACACAAGAGCCTGGCCAGCTACAGTGCACAGGGTCACAAAGAGTCCTATATGACTGAGCAACTGGGCGTGCGCATGTGCACACATGCACACACACACACACACACACACACACACACACACACACACGTCTACTTTCATGGTATAAATAGGAACTCAGAAGGATGAGAAAGCAGAATTACTTGGTGGCTTGTCAGGAGCAGCACAGGGACGCAGGCTGACTACAGTGAGCAAGAATCATCTTGAAATGAGAGATGGGAGACTCCATAGACAAATGTACATTCTTCATACTTTCACACTCCTGAAATATCACACCAAATGTGTCTCTACCTTGGAGTGCTTCACTTACGAAGCTTTTCAATGCCTATCACACTATATTTCCTTCTCTTTTTGCCCATTCTTTTCTTGGTTCTGCTTGGAGATGCTATCTAAGTGTGAGTGGGCTGATGCTGAAAAGATTCCAGGTAAACTTTCAAAGGGGATTTAAAATCTCAGGAGACAGTATCCTGGCTCAGAAAACAGGAAACCATGATGGTTGACAATGAAAGGCCCCTTTTCACACACAAATCAAGTATCTAAGCATTAACAAATAAGTTGGAAAAATAATGCCAAAATGCAAATCAGGGAAAGGAGTCATTGATGCCCAAACACAGAACTTGGTTCCCCACCAACAGACCACTAACTTTGGGGAAAAAAAAGATGAAAATATCTATATACACAAAGAGGTGTGTGTGTGTGTGTGTGTGTGTGTGTGTGTGTGTACATGCATATCACATACAATGTTAGAACATAAAGTCACTATACCACTCAGCATGCCCTATAATTTGCTTAATATAATATTTATTTTCATCATCTGAATGAGAATTTGTGTATGGTGTTATAAATAAAATATTTCAGGACTTTGATTTATAGTTCAAATGAAGATGTTGATCTTTACCAAAATATGTGTATTAAACTTTGATATGTGAAACTACTAAACATTTCTCTTATTAGAATCCTTTGAGTAGACCTAGTTGGAACTAAAAATGAAACTCTCCTTTTTAAACATATATCTTTAAGAATATCTTTAAGAATATATTAGGAAGAGGCAGGAAAAATATAAGATAAGCTTGTAGCATTTTGTAGTGCCAGTAATAAAGGAAGTATTCAAATAAGACAAAGATGGAGGCATTTCCAAGAGACACAAACAGCTCCTAAGAGCCAAAGCAGAAACAATTTAAGGAATAAAATTAAAAAAATAAAAACATAGAATTGGATTTTACCCACAGTATAAAATAAATATCCAAGAGAACTACTGATATAAATGAGTGATTGAACAACAAATATTGGGGAAGAAGAGATACATCTTCCTTACAGAAGAATTCTAAATAATAAATGCAACTACTCCATAGTCTAGGAGTTTCTGAGTATGGGGACCTGGCACTTAATGCCTCACTTACAAACATTAGTATGTGGAAAGTGGAAAACAAAGCAGTGGAGAAACAAGGAAATCACTACCTTAACCATATGAACAACTAAATAATTACAAAAATTTATTAATGGATACACAATATTAAAAAAGTAAATAGTGGCATCAAAAACACAAAAGTTGTATAAAAATACATATTTTCAGTATGAGTTCAAACTTCTATTGAAATCAGGATAAAATAATGTTATAAATATATTTTATATATGCTTCATTGTAATCACAAAGCAGAAACATATAATAGGTACACAAAGATCACAAGAAAGAAATCTAAGCATTATCATTACTGAAAATGAATAAATCACAGGAAGCAAAAGAAAGAGAAAGAAATAAAAAACAACCAGAGAACAAGTAATTGCACCAGTAAATCCATGTCTATCAATACTTTAAATGCAGGGGCTTTTCAGAATGGGAGAAAATAATAGCAAACAAAACAACTGACAAAGAAGTAATCTCCAAAATATACAAGCAGCTCATGCAACTCAATACCAGAAAAACGAACAACCCAGTTAAAATGTGGGCAAAAGACCTAAACAGACATTTCTCCAAAGAAGGTATACAGATAGCTAATAAACTCATGAAAAGACGCTCAATATCACTCATTATTAGAGAAATGTAAATCAAAATCACAATGAGGTATCATCTCACACTGGTCAGAATGGCCATCACCAAAAAGTCTACAAACAATAAATGCTAGAGAAGGTGTGGATAAAAGGGAACCTTCTTATACTGTTGGTGGAAATGCAAACTGGTACAGCCACCATGGAGAACATTGTAGAAATTCCTTTAAAAACTGGCAACAGAACTGCCATATGACCCAGCAATCCCACTGCTGGGCATATACCCCAAGGAAACCAGAATTCAAAGAGACACACATACCCCAATGTTCACTGCAGCACTATTTACAATAACTTGGACATGGAAGCAACCTAGATCTTCATAGGTAGATGAATGAATAAGGAAGCTGTGGTATATGTATACAATGGAATATTACTCAGCTATAAAAAGGAACACATTTGAGTCAGTTCTAATGAGGCGGATGAATCTAGAGCCTATTATACAGAGTGAACTAAGTCAAAAAGAGAAAGACAAATACTGTAAATTAACACATATGTAATTTAGAAAGATGGTGCTGACGATCCTACATGCAGGGCAGCAGAGGAGACACAAACATACAGAACAGACTTCTGAACTCAGAAGGAAAAGAAGAGGGTGGGACGATTTGAGAGAACAGCACTGAAACACATACATTACGATGTGTAAAACAGATGACCCGTGCAAGCTCGATGCATGACACAGGGCACCCAAAGCAGGTGCTCTGGGACAACCTAGAGGGATGGGGTGGGAAGGGAGTTGGGATGGGTGTTCAGGATTGGGAGGACACATATATACCTATGGCGAGTTCATGTTGATGTATGTAAATATTTATACACCCAACATGGGGCTTCCCAGGTGGCGCTACTAGTAAGGAACCCAGCTGCCAACGCATAAGACATAAGAGATGCAGGTTCTATCCCGAGGTTGAGAAGATTCCCTGGAGGAAGTCATGGCAAAACACCTTAGTATTCTTGTCTGGAGAATCCCACGGACAGAGGAGCCTGGTGGCCTATGGTCCATAGGGTCACAAAGAGTCAGACATGACTCTTCATGAATGCATGCATACACCTAAGAGAAGCACCTAAATATATAAAGCAACTATTTACAGACCAAAAGGGAGAAATAGACAGCAATGTAATGATATTAAGGAATTTCAATATCTCACTTTCAAAAATGGGAAGATCATTCAAACGGAAAAACCAATAAGGAATTATTGAACTTAAACTACAGACCAGAATAGATGGACTTAACAGACATTATAGAACATTCCATCAAATATTAGCATATATATGTTCTTCTCGAGTGCACAAAGAACACTCTTAGGATAAATCATACACTAGGCCAAAAAACTGGTCTTAATAAACTTAAGAAGACTGAAATCATATCAAGCATCTTTTCCAACTACAATGAGATGAAACTAGAAGTCAAAACTAGACAGAGGATGAGATGGTTGGATGGCATCACTGACTCAATGGACATGGGTTTGAGTAGACTCTGGGTGTTGGTGAACGACAGGGAGGACTGGTGTGCTGCAGTCCATGGGGTCGCAAAGAGTCAGACATGACTGAGCGAATGAACTGAACTGAGAAGTTGATTAAAAGAAAATTGGGACATTCACAAATATGTGCAGATTTTTAAAAGGCACTGAATTACCAACAGGTAAAAGAAGAAACCAAAAAGGAAATGAGATAATATGCTGCATTTTGCAATCAGCACATCCCATGGCCCAGTGCCTCAGCTAGTGTCTACAGCAGGTTCCACCTGGGAGCCTGATATTTCTGGAAGCTCTAGGTGGAATCCCAGAAGCTGAGAGGGACCAGTGGCCACTACTGAAGCATAAAGAAGTGATAAGACAAGAGACCCTTAAGATTTCTCACTTTTCTTAAGATTATTGACATAACCCTTTTAGTAAAATGGAAGTTCATATAGGCATTGCAGAAGCAGCTGTTTTAAATAGATCCCCAAGAGACCAGCAAGATAGCAAACAAGGATGTAAGCTCATCCCTTCTTACAAAAACACCAATATCAAAACAAATCCCTGAACAACCATCACCAACAAAAAAAAAATCCTGGGACCTACCAAAAAAGATACCCTGCACCCAAAGACAAAGAAGCAGCCATAACAACAAAGTATGGGGGCACAATCACAATAAAATGAAACTGCATTCCCACTGGATGGATGACAAACTGGAAAATAACTCTGACAGGAGTGAAAGTCTTAAGCTCAACCTCAGGATTCCTAGCCTGGGGGTCTGGCAATGGGAGGAGGAGCCCCCAGAGAATCTGGCTTTGGAGGCCAGCAGGGCTTGACCACAGGAATTCTACAGAATTGTGGGAAACAGAACCTGTACTCTTGGAGGGGACACACAAGCTCCAGTGCACAGTGGGACCCAAGGGAAAAAAGCGGTGACCTCGTAAGAACCTGGGCCAGATCTACATGCCAGTACTAGAGGGTCTTCAGCAGAGGTAGGGGGTTGGCTGTGGCTCACTGCAGGGACAAAGGCTCTGGCAGCTACAGCTCTGACAAGTACTCACCGGCATGAGCCCTCCTGGAAGCCATCATTTCCCCTCAAAACCTAGCATCATCCCAAAGCCTATATATATAGCTGCCAATGCTAGGACACCTCAGGCCAAACGACCAAAGAGGAGGAAACACAGCCTCAGACATCAGTGGGCATGGTCAGGAAGACTTTAAGCAGCCTCCCTTCAGATTCCACAGAGAAATCAAAAGCTTTACAGACAAACAAAAGCTAGGAGAATTCAGCACTATCAGGCCAGCTTTCCAGCAAACATTAAAGGAAATTCTCTAAGTGGAAAAGAAAAGGCAACTACCAGAAATAAGAAAATTACAAGGACAGAGTTCATTGGTAAAGGCAGACATAAAGCAAAAGTAGGAAATCACTTGGACAAAAATATAATATCAAAACCAACAATTGTGAGAAAAGCAGAGCACAAAAGCAGGATATTGGAGATGCATTTGAACTTAAAAGACCAACAATTTAAAACAATCTTGTTTATATATATACCGTTACATCAAATCCTTACGGTAACCACACACCAAAAATCTACCATAGATACATACACCAAAAAAGGAAAAGGAATCCACACACAACACTGAAATTAGGTATCAAGTCACGAGAGAACAAAAAAGGAAGGGAAGGAAAAAGACCTATAAAAACAAATCCAAAGCAATTAAGAAAATGTCAGTAGTGAAATACATACTGACAATTACCTTAAATGTATATGCATTAAATGCTCCAACCAAAAGACACAGTCTGAGGGAATGAATATAAAAACAAGACCTGTATATATTATGTCTACAAGAGACCCACTTCAGCTCTAGGGACACATACAGATTGGAAGTGAGGGGATGAAAAAGATATTTCATGCAAGTGGAAATCAAAAGAAAGCTAGAGTAGCAATACTCATATCATACAAAATAGACTTTAAAATACAGACTGTTACAAAAGACAAAGAAGTACACTAAATAATGATCAGGGGATTAATGTAAGGAGGCAATATAACAATTGTAAATATGTATGCACCCAACAGAGGAGCATCCCAATATATAAAGCAAATACTGACAGCCATTAAAGAAGAAATGAACAGTAACACAATAATAGTAACAAAAGTGGGGAACTTTAATACCTCACTTTCATCAATGGGCAGATCATCCAGAGAGAAGATCAATAAGGAAATGCTGGCCTTAAATGACACATTAGATCAGACAGACTTAATGGACATTTATAGAGCAATCCACACAAAAGCAGCAGGATACACATTCTTCTTAAGTGCACAGGGAACATTCTCCAGGACTGACCACATGCAAACCTTTTACCACAAAGCAAGCCTCAGTAAATTTAAGAAAACTGAAACCATATCAACCATCTTTTCCAATCACAAAGCTATGAGATTAGAAATAAACTACAAGAAAAAAACTATAAAAAACATGAACATGTGGAGGCTAAACAATATGCTACTAAACAACCAAAGGCTCATTGAAGAAATCAAAGACGCCATTTCCTTCTCCAAATCAAGAAACACCTAGAGTCAAATGAAAATGAAAGCATGACAATTTAAAAAATATGGGACTCAGCAAAAGCACTTCTAAGAGGGAAGTTTACAGCAATGCAGTCTTACCTCGGGAAATAAGGAAAATCTCAAACAACCTATCCTTACATGTAAAACATGAGAGAAAGAACAAACAAAATCCAAAGATATTAAAAGGAAAGAAGCCATAAAGATCAGAAAAGAAAAAAATGAAATAGAGACAAAGAAAACAGCAGAAAAGATCAATGAAACTAAAAGCTGGCTCTTTGAAAAGATAAACAAAGCACTCATCAAGAAAAAAAGGGAGAGGACTCAAATCAATAAAATTAGAAATGAAAAAGGAAATGTTGCAACAAAAACCACAGAAACACAAAGACCATAAGAGACTACTACAAGCAATTATATGCCAGTAGAATGGACAACCTAGAACAAATAATGTACAAATTCTTAGAAAGGCACAACCTTCCCAGACTGAATGAGGAAGAAATAGAAAATATGAACAGGCCAATCACAAGTACTGAAATTGAAATTGTGATATAAAAACTCCCAAGAAACAAAACTCCAGGACCAGACGACACCACAGGTGAATTTACCTAACATTTAGAAAAGAGTTAATACCTATTCTGAAAGTATTCCAAAAAATTGTGAAGGAAGGAATACTCCCAAATTCGTTCTATGAAGCCACCATCATTCTGATACAAAAACCAGACAAAGATATCAAAAATAAACAAATAAATAAAACTACAGGCCAATATCATTGATGAACATAGACACAAAAATCCTCAACAAAATACAAGCAATCCAAATCCAACAATACATTAAGAGAATTATACACCATAATCAAGTGGGACTTATCCCAAGGATGAAAGATTTTTTTCATCTGCAAATCAATCAGTGTGATACACCACATCAACAAGTTGAAGAATAAAGATTATATAATCATCTCAAAACATGCAGAAAAGGCTTTTGACAAAATTCCACATCCATTTATGCCAAAATTTCTCCAGAAAGTGAGCCAAGAAGGAACACACCTCAACATAATAAAGGCCATATATGACAAACCAACAGGAAATATCATACTCAAGTATGGAAAACTGAAAGCATTTTCTCTAAGATCAGGAAAAAAGACAAGGATTCCACTCTTGCCACTATTATTTAACATAGTCTTGGAAGTCTTAGCCACAACAATCAGAAAAGAAAAAGAAACAAAAGAAATTCAAATTGGAAATGAAGTAAAACTGTCACTGTTTGCAGATGACATGATATCATACATAGAAAATCCTAAAGATCCTACCAGGAAACTACTAGAGCTCATTAATGAATTCAGTAAAGGTACACAATACAAAATAAATATACAGAAATAAATCTATTGCATTTCCATACACCAACAATAAAGATCAGAAAGAGAAATGAAAGAAACAATCCCATTTACCATTGCATCAAAAAGAATAAAAGTACCTAGGAATGAGTCTACCTAAGAAGACAAAATATATGTACTTAGAAAACTTTGAGATGCTAATGATGACACAAATCAAAGAAGACACAAACAGATGGATAGATATACCACATTCTTGCACTGGAAGAATCAATATTGTCACAATGACTGTACTAGTCAAGGGAATCTACAGATTCAATGCAACACCCATCAAATTACCAATGGCATTTTTCACAGAACGAGAACATAAAATCTTAAAATTTGTATGGAGACACAAATGACCATGAATAGCCAAAGCAATCTAGGGAAAGAAAAAGAGAGCTGAAGGAATTAGGCTCCCTGACTTCAGACTATACTACAAAACTGCAGTGATGAAAACAGTATTATGCTAGCACAAGAACAGAAATACAGATCAATGGAACAGGACAGAAAGCCCAGCAGTAAACTCACACCTATGGCCATTAATCTTTGACAAAAGAGGCAAGACTGTACAATGGAGGAAAGACAGTCTCTTCAATAAATGATGCTGTGAAAATGATATGTATAGCTATGTGTAAGAAAATGAAATCAGAATATTCTTTAACACTACACACAAAAATAAACTCAAAATGGATTAAAGACCTAAATGCAATACCAGATACTAGAAAACTCTTAGAGGAAAACATGACAGGCCACCCTTTGACATAAATTGGGCAATCAGTAAGAAATGAATAACATACAAACTACCAAAAATGCACCATGAGGAAACAGGAAATCTGCACAATCAATTACTAGTAAGGACACTGAATTACTAATTAAATTTTTTCCCATAAAACAAAAGTCCAGGACAAGATGCTTCCACTGGTGAAATCTACCAAACATTGATATTAGAATTAACACCAATACTTCCCAAACTCTTCCAAAAAGCAGAAGAGAATGGGACACTTCCAAACTCATTTTCTGTGGCCAGCATCATCCTGATACCAAAACCAGGCAAAGACACTACAAGAACATAAAATTAGAAGCCAGTACCCCTGATGACTATAGATGCAAAAATATCAGCAAACCAATTTTAACAGTACATTAAAAATACCATAATCAACCATGATTTATTCCCGGGATGCAAGTATAGTTCACTGTCCACAAATCAACCAATGAGACACATCACACTAACAAAATGATGATTAAAAAAATCATGTGATCATCTTAATAGACATAGAAAAAGCATTTGACAAAATTTAACATCCATTTATGCTAAAAACTCTCAATACATATAGGTAGAAAGAATGTACCTCAAAAATAATAAAAGCCATATATGATAATCTCACAGCTAACATCATACTCAACAGAAAAAGATCAATGTTTTACCTCTAAGATAAAGAACAGGAACAAAAATAAGGAT
The DNA here is from genome assembly GCF_963930625.1 of Muntiacus reevesi. Lineage (NCBI taxonomy): Eukaryota > Metazoa > Chordata > Mammalia > Artiodactyla > Cervidae > Muntiacus > Muntiacus reevesi. The sequence goes on along the minus strand of NC_089253.1, from coordinate 81,029,879 downwards.
GTTGACTCTCACTACTTTTATTCAAAACAGTATTGAAAATCCAAGTCAAAGTAATTAAGCGGGAAAAAGAAAAAAAAATCATCTAAACTGAAGTAAAATTGCCTCTATCTGCAAATGACATGATACAATACATAAAAAACCACAATGACTTCACCAAAAAAGTGTTGTTCAGTTGCTCAGTTGTATCCGACTCTTTGCGACCCCATGGACTGCAGCACACCAGGTTTCACAATTTCCCCGAGTTTGCTCAAACTCATGTCCATTGAGTCAGTGATGACATCCAACCATTCTGTCCCCAGAGGGCAGACAGAATGAGAAGTGTTAGATGCAATAAACAAATACAGTTAAGTTGCGAGGTACAAAATCAACAAAATTCTGTTGTGTTTATATACATAAACAATGAGCTAACAGAAAGAAACATTAGGAAAACAATTCCATTTATAATCACAACAAAAAAAATAAAGAGCCTAAGAATAAATTTAACCAAGGAAGTGAAAGACCTGTTTACTGAAAACTTTAAGAAACTGCTGAAAAAACTGAAGACCAAGTAAATGGAAAGCTATTCCATGCTCACAGATTGGAAGAATTAAGTAACATTGTGAAAATGCCCACACAACCCAAAGAAATACACAGATTCAATGTGATCCCTATCAGAATTCCAATGGCATTTTTACAAAAAGAAAAAATTTTTAATGCATATGGAACTATAGAAGACCTCAAAAATTCGTAACAATTTGAGAAAGAAGACCAAAGTTGGAGGCCTCACACTCTCTGATTTGAAACTATTTTACAAAGCTATACTAAGCAAAATGCTATGGTGCTGGCATAAAGACACACAGATGAACAAAACAGAATATAGAGAGCCCAGAAATAAACCCATGTATATGCTGTCAGTTAATTTAAGACAAAAAGGCCAAGACTATATACTGGGGAAAGGATAGTCTCTTAAATAAATCATATTAGGGAAACTGTACAGCCACATGCAAAAAATGAAACTGGACCTCTATACACAAAAAAATAATTGAAAATCGATTAAAGATTTGAATGTTAAGACCTGAAATCACAAAACTTCTAGAAGAAAACCTAGGCTGTAAGCTCCATGCCATCTGTTTTGGTGATGATGCTTTGGATTTGACATCAAAAGGAAAATCATCAAAAGCAAAAATAAACAAGTGAGACTATATCAAATTAAAAAGTTTCCGCACAGCAGGGAAACTGCCAACAAAATGAAAAGGCAACCTATCAAATGGGAGAAAATATTTGCAAATCATATATCTGATAAAGAGTTAAAGATCAAAGAATTCATACAACTCAACAGCAAAGAACAAACAACTTCTATTTCCTTAGAAGACACACAGATGGCCAATAAGTAATTGAAATTACGCTCAACATCGCTAATCATCAGGGAAATGCTTCTTAAAACCACAATAAATTTTTTTAAAACAAGCACAATGGGATATCATTTCACACCTGTTAGAAAGATTAGAATTTAAAAAAAGACAACCAGTGCTAGTGAAGATATTGAAAAAAAGAAACCCTATAGCACTACTGGTGGGAATATAAACTTGTACAGCCACTATAGGAAACAATATGGCAATTCTTCAAAAAATTAAAAATGCAATGATGGTACAATCTAGCAATTCTACTTCTGAGTATTTATCCAAAGGAAATGAAAATAGGATATTGAAGAGATATCTGCACTTTCATGCTCACTACAGTATTAATTCCAGTAGCCATGATATGAAAACAACCTAAGTGTCCATAAGCAGGTCAATGAATAAATAAGATGTGATATATGAATATACAGAATATTATTTAACCATGAATAAAAAGGAAATCCTTTCAGTTACAACAATATGGAGGAACTTGAAGACATTATGCTAAGTAAGGTAAGCCAGACAAAGACAAATACCACATGGTACCACTTATACATAAAATCTAAAAAAACAAAAACAAACAAAAAATCCCACTCAAACTCATATACTGAGATAGTGGAAGAGTGGTTGCCAGGGCCTCAGGAGCATGGAAAATAGGGAAAGGTCAGTTAAAGTGTAAACTTTCAATTATAAAATGAATAATGTCTGAGGATCAATATAAACAGGGCTCCCCTGTTGGTTCAGTGGTAAAGAACCCACCCGCCAATGCAGGAGACACAGGGTCGGGAAGAGTCCCCTGAAGTAGGAAATGGCAACCCACTCCAGTATTCTTGCCTTGAGAATCCCAGACAGAGGAGCCCAGTGGGCTACAGTCCGTGGAGTGGGAAAAGAGTCGGACATGACTTAGGGACTAAACAACAACAGTCAACACCAACATAGTGATTACCAATGATAACGCCATGATATAATTTAACTTTGCTTTCAGAGTAAAGCTTTAATGTTCTCACTCACACAATAAATAAGGGAGGTGATGGGTGCTTTCATTAACTCAATGGTGGGAATCCTTTAAATATCTTACAATTTTTTGTCAGTTATGCCTCAATAAGGCTGTAAACAAAAACTGTCAAGACCACAAAGAATGAGAAAAGCCTGAAAAACTATCACAGACCAGAGGTTGACTAAGGACACAAGACAACTAAATGCAATCTATTACTTTGCATTGTATCTTAGAACAGAAAAAGGTCATTAAAAACGTGAAATTCTAATGAAATCTGGTGTTTGAAATTTATTATAATCCTAAACGAAATTGAAATTGAGGGATGTATAAGAAACACCTCTACTGTCTGTAAAACTTTTCCATAAATCTAAAGTTATTCCAAAATAAAAGTTTATTAGAAAAAAAAAAAGATGTATCTGGAATCTTATAGGACAGATTTTAAGCAATTTGTGCACAAGTCATGGATTGCAGCAAAAAGATCTTAGGGAACGAAAAAGATCTGGAAACAGACAAGTCAGGAAGTCATGGTAGGAGATTCTTAATGATCAAGAGTGGCAGGTCTTTAAGGAGATTTTGGCAGTTTTGACACATTCCCTGCTATAGAATATCTTATAGTCTCTACCTGACTGTACTCTGCCAGAACAGTGCAGAGGCTAAGTAATAAACCAGCAGGTTTAGGCATGGCAAAAAGTCAGATCATGGTACTTGTGAAACTTTAAAAGTTAATATTCTCCTTGACTAACAGAAACCAAGATATATAGATTAAAAAAAAAATCATGTAAACAACAGCATTAGATATTGGAATAGGTCACTAAAGTGGCCATAAATCTCTCATGTCCCAAGTCTTAAAAAGAACAGATAGAATCTCAAATAAACTAAAGATGGTTTGGAGGCAGCCTTGTCTGTTATCTTCTCCAGCTGACATTTAATCATAACACTTCTCAGGAGTTTCTCATGGAGCTTTTGGTGTTTCTTCCCACTGAACTCTACTTACATTTAACATCTTACCATTTATCTGTCAAGTAGGACATGCTACCATATTCTTTCACTTGTGTATAAGTCCCATCTGCCCTGCTAAGGACATATTAATTCATTCACTCTTTCAATAATCAGGTCAGTCAAAAAGGATGTCTACTAGGCATTATGAAGGGCATTAAGGGTACATTGTTGTAAATAAGACATCACTGTCCTCAAACTTTCCAAAGAGGTCAAAAGGTAGACAACTAATCAGGCCATAAAAACAAAAAACAGTGTGTTGAGTGCTATAACAGATGCTTGCCCATGATGTTATGGGACCACATAAAAGGTGTATTTAACTGGACTTTAGGTTTAGAAGTGAAAACGTTTAAGCTGAGTTCTGAAAAACTAGACCATAAACAACCTGATGTCAAAGGCCCAGTCACAGACATTTGAATTTTCTCAAGCCTTGAGCTCAGCTCCTTGAAGAGAGCAGAAATTGGATGGTTTGTTAATTATGATCATAATATTGATACTATTAACAATACTGATACTATTGAATCAAAATAAAAACAACGGCTTGGATCCAAGATTCCAAAATGACAAAGGCAGAATTCCAACTCTCAAGATGTTATTGACATTTTCCCCGTTTATGCTTGAATCAATCATGCCAATCACAATTTCCGTGACATGCTGGCACTCAATAAATATTTGCTGAATTGATGAGCTTTCTCAGACTCCTCACATCCAGTCAAGAACCAAGGCCCAGGAACGCTTTTTGTTTTTTCAATAAGGCTGTTTCACTTTATTATCATTCACATGTTTACTGGAGTAGCACGTTCGGTGGGGTGGTGCATGCGGCGGGCTTGTGGGAACTCAGTTCCTCAACCCAGATGGAACCCCGGTCCACTTAATGAAAGAACCAAATCTTAACCATTAGATGACAAGGGATCTCTCCCCAATGAACTCTTACCTTACTTCACAATATTTCTTGCATCTGTTCCCCAATTTTTCTACTTGCCACCACATTCTTTTGTTACTTTCCAGCTCTACCACTAAAAGAGACTTCACACTGGTCCCCTCCTCCAGGCTCTTCTTCCTCAACACTGCAAGCCACCAGCAGGTTTTCTGAATAAGTACCTACTAAAATATCTCCTGTTTGCTTACAGAATAAAGCTGAGCATCATCAGCTTACAATTCCAGTTCTCAAGTCCTCCCTGGTCTTGTTCTTATCTACCACTGTGGATGTTTTCACACCCAATACTCCCTTAAACAAACCCTGTCCTCCAGTCATACTTGTTAACCCATTGGTCTTCCAAACAGGCTTTTTCTCACCCATAGTCCACTCAAAAGCCTTGGTTCAGGCCATCCTACACAGAGCAGCTCTTGTTCCTAGGCTCCTTAATGTAAAGTAAAGTGAAAGTTGCTCAGTAGTGTCCAACTCTTTGAGACCCCATGGACTGTACAGTTCATGGAATTCTCCAGGCCAGAATACTGGAGTGGGTAGCTTTTCCTTTTTCCAGGGGATCTTCCCAAACCAGGGATTGAACTCAGGTCTCGTGCATTGCAGGTGGATTCTTTACTGTATGAGACGCCAGAGAAGCCCTAAGGCCCAATACAAAACTTTGCCTAGAGTGAAGCTTTCTTTAACCACACTGTGTATAGTGTGAAAAAGAAACCACTTTTCTTTTAATATAGATATATGACTCAACACCATTTTTTAAAAAAGACCATCTTTTCCCCTCTGTGCTTCTTCACCGGCCACTTTTGTCATAAATCCAGAACCTATCAATAATAAAATATACACAGGTCCATTTCTGTAGTCTGTTGACTGACCTATTCATTTACCCTTGCCCCAATACCACACTGCTTAATTAATCTAGATTTGCTCTGTAAAGTCGACTAGCTTTGCCCTTCATCAAGATTCTCTTAGCGATTCTTGGCCTTTTGCATTTCATATAAAGTTTAGAATCACTTTCAACAAATACAAACTTGCTGGGATTTTAATTAGAATTACACAGATCAATCTGGGAGAGAATTAAACAGAGGTCTTATCAGCCTTCTTAAATATTTGATCTTGTTATGCCAAGGTAAATGGTAACAGTTTTTAGTTTTATTATTTTGTAATAGTTTTTTCCTAATTTAATTTGCATAGTAACTTTTTATTCAGTGGCCATGATGAATTCAGTGACATTATTAATTCATTAAGTGTAGCTGTAGTTTATTTTGTTCAGATGTACAAAATAATGTCCTCTACTAATAATGACAATTTTACTATTTCCTTCTGAATTCTTACTCTTACTTTATTGCATTGGTTATAATCTTCTGTATAATGCTGAATAGATGTAATGATGGTAGACATCTATGCCTCAGTATCCAGGAAGGTATTTTTAAGTATTTCACCATTAACTTTACAGTTAATGAAGTTAACTTCATAGTTTCTTCATCTTTTTAAAGAAACTCTTTATCAGAATAATGAAGTTTCCTTTTATTTCCAGTTTATTGAGAATTTTAGCATACCTGTGTATAGAATCTCACCAAACACTTTTACTTCACTTACTAACATACAGGTTTATTTTCATTTTTAATATGATAAATTAGATTGACTTTCAAGTTTTATATCAACTTTGCATTACTAGAATAAATTTAACTTTGTTACAATATGTAATCAGTATATCACAAGATTCGTTGCCTATTTTAACCTTGTCTAAACAAGTCTTTGAAGACAGTTTCATGCTACTTTGCATTTTTCTGTATTATTCATAATACTGTAGTCATAACTGTATTTATAAAAACTGTAAGCATCTTAAGGGAGGGCAAAGACCTGCTTTGGTCTTTGTATACTGGCTACTGTTTGAAACACAGTACATATGTCAGATAAATGCTTGTTGAGTCAAAGTCCTCGCAATCTCCTAACAAGATATCGTCCACATTAAAGTCATTCTCAATAAATATCTGTTGATGATGAGTACGTCCGTGTTTTTTTTTTTTTCTTAGTTTCAATGAATCCCATCTTCTCAACTTAATTCCTCATGTTATTACCTGTTATAGACCTAACAACTTACTGGCAGGAGAACAATTATAGTTCAATACAGAAAAATAATATGTACACAAGGTTCACTGTCTAGAGGATATAAACTCATATTTATCATCCAACTGCTATGACATCCAGTTCCATGGTACTCGGTCAGGCAGTCCAGCTTGGGCCCACTTCATATGTTAGACATCAGTGCGGTTTTCCAATGGACCTACGTCTACCTGAGAAATTTTGCCGTGTTCTTCATTAATCTTCAACAGCGCTGCTTACCAGCTTGATTTGTGATTTTAGAAACTGAGTTCTTTTGTCTCTGCTTATGAGGAAAAACTTGGGCTTTCCTGAGAGTTCAGTTGGTAAAGAATCGCCTGCAATGCAGGAGACCCCGGTTTGATCCCTGAGTTGGGAAGATCCCCTGGAGTAGGACTAGGCTACCCTGTCCAGTATTCCGGCCTGGAGAATTCCATGGACTGTATAGTCCATGGGGTCGCAAAGAGTCAGACACGACTGAGAGATTTTCACTTTCACTGAGAAAAATTTAAATGTACATTTTTGGTAAAAAGGTGTCTCTTTCCATCCACTATGTGGCATTCCATCTGTACACTGACATTTATGTTGTATTCTAAACTCCCACAGCACAATCTATGTAGGTATGAATTTGAGGCAATCAGTAACTTTAAAAGTCCCCAATGCATACACGTGAAGCAATATCTCTGGGTTTTTACCACAAACTCTCTACCTAATTGCGCCATCTATCAATCAATTCAGTACAAGAACATATCATATATACTGTGTTAACAAGCTACTGTCTTGTTCCAGAAGTTAGAAAGATTCATCAGACTTCTTGACCTTTGTGGGTAAAACAGAACTGGAAACTGTTATACAGGTTTAAACCTCAGACAGATATAGAAATCTGTGAAGAGAAGTGAAAATTTTCAGAGAAACTCACCATAGGAAATACGTAGGGACTATTATATGGAAGAAGGGAAGTAAAAGGAATCGTAAGCTCTGCGATTTAAGCTTCTCAAGTTAAATATATTTAATATGATATGTCACTGACTGTGATTATGTTAAAATAAGTCAACAAGCCAGAGTTCAAACAAGTCAACGTTTCTTCAAAACACACTGAAATATCAACCCACAGTCCATTAGCCCTTTATAAACATACGCCACATAAAGGAATGACAAATATAGTAGTGGACACAACACTGGGCTGCCTCAGACGATACTCAAGAGACATCTAGACTTTCATTTCTTGACCATGGGTCAGAGAGGTAGGGAATTCTGCCTCAGTCTCGGCTTTACGTATTCTGTTTACCTAAAGTCGCAGGAAATAATCCTGGTAAATGTTAAGGTTCTTAAATGTTTGCCAGACAAAATTTACGCAGCCTGGCCAAAAATACTATTAACATTAAAAAGGATATTTCCCCCTTGTTTGTTTGTTTGGTTGGTTGATTAGTTGGTTGGTTTTTATTAGTACATTTTAAAGATTCATCCCCCTAGGTTGAACTCTGTCTTCTAGTGCTTGACTGATCTGCTCCATGGAGTATAATTACTCGGACGAATCTGTTCTGTGGGACATAAACGGCATTACATAATACGAGCCTAGCCGATGGTGACCAAGTTTGCTTTAATCCATTTGTTCTTTGCTCTTTACGTGAATAATTTACTCCAGGAGGCAAGTATGCACTTGATATTTATTTACTATTCACTGGTAACATAAATTCTATTTAAGTGTGAAAATTCACACTTTGAGTTTTTTGTTGTTGTTTTTAAGTGAGGCACTTACTAAACCTTGCAAGATACTAAGGCTACTATAACGTGAACATTAAGGATTCTGGCTTCTACTCTTTACAGTTTCTCTTCTGCTTTCTCTTTGAATTTTAAAAGGGCTTTCTGCGCACCATGCGCACAAATCTGTGAAGGAAAACAGAAATTGGGGACAGGGTAAGGAGTTGGTCTCTACTAGCAGAACCCACAGAGAGAGTAAGAGTACGAGTCAGCCTCAGAATGGCCAGGCAGGGAGCAAACAGGGGCCCACTGGCCCAGGCCTGCTGGAAGCTCCATCCTGGTCCTTGTTTTCATGATTGTCAAATCAGCTACAGGGAAGCTGGTGGATCATGTAATGCCCTTCAGTGCTTCTACCCAGAAGTGATACATCTATTTGACTCAAAGTTGTTGTTGGCCAAAGAAAGTTTCCTGGCCAAGGCTTGCTTGAAAGAGGGTAAAGAAGGGGGATTCAACCAAGACCCAAAAGAAGGAGAAAGAGAGCATCCATGACTAGCGCATAACCATGAGACAGAAAGCTCTTAGCACAGCACATGGCCCGTGTTCAATGTTCAACACACAGTACCTATGGGTATAATTACTACTCAGGTGTTGCCTAGCTGATCACACACACACACTCTACCCAAAGAGCTTCCATATTTTACATCTGAGATCAGCCTGCCTGCATTAGGGGCTTGCCTGGTGGCTCAGACAGTAAAGAATCTGCCTACAATGTAGGAGACCCAGGTTCGATCCTGAGGTTGGGAAGATCTCCTGCAGGAGGAAGAATGGAAACAGGATCTCTTGCATTGTAGGTGGATTCTTTACCAGCTGAGTTACCAGGGAAGTCCTAAGGAAAAAGTTAGGTCCCCAGAAAATGGACTAGAAGCTGGGCAGAGAGACAACTTAATGGGCCCAGGATAGTGAGCCAGCCTTACTGACAAAAGGAACCACACACTCTGGGTCCAGATCTAGAATGCAGGTAAGAGTTAGCTGCTCAACTGTGTCCAACTCTTGCAACCCCGTGGACTGTTGTCCACCAGGCTCCTCTGTCCATGGGATTTCTTCCAGGCAAGAATACTGGAGTGGGTTGCCATTTCCTGCTCTAGGGGATCTTCCTGACCCAGGGATCGAACCTGGGTCTGCTGCATTATAGGCAGATTCTTTACCATCTGAGCCACTAGGGAAGCCCCTAATGCAGGCAGGCTGATCTCAGATATAAAATATGGAAGCTCTTTGGGTAGAGCGTGTGTGTGTGATCAGCTAGGCAACACCTGAGTAGCAATTATACCGATAGGTACTGGGTGTTGAACATTGAACACGGGCCATATGCTGTGCTAAGAGCTTTATGTCTCATGGTTATGCGCTATTCATGGATGTTCTCTTTCTCTTTCTTTTGGGTCTTGATTGAATCCCCCTTCTTTACCCTCTTTCAAGCAAGCCTTGGCCAGGAAACTTTCTTTGGTCAACAACAACCATGACTCAAATAGATGTATCACTTCTGGGTAGAAGCACTGAAGGGCATTACATGATCCACCAGCTTCCCTGTAGCTGATTTGACAATCATGAAAACAAGTACCAGGATGGAGCTTCCAGCAGTCCAGGGAACTAAGATGTGGAAAATCCCCTGCTGCTCTGGATTGGATGTCTGGATGCTTATGTGCTCCCCATTCCACCCCACCCACTAAATTCATCTGCTGAAACCTAATCCTCAATATGCTGGCCTTTAGAGGTGGGGCCTTTGGGAGGTGATTAGGTAGTAAGGCCGGAGTCCATAGGAATAGGGTCTTCCCAGATGGCCCTAATGGTAAAGAATCCTCCTACCAAAGCAGGAGAGGCAGAAGACATGGGTTTGATCCCCAGATTGGGAAGATTCCCCTGAAAGAGGAACTGGCAACCCGCTCTAGTATTCTTCCCTGGACAATACCCATGGACAGAGGAGCCTGGCAGGCGAGAGTCCATGGAGTCACAAAGAGTCGGATATCACCAAGCAACTGAGCATTCAGGCGTGCCACATGAACAGAATAGTCTTCAGACTCCTCGACCTCCACCACCATCTGAGGACTCAGCAGAAAGATGGCTGTCTATGAACCAGAAAGCAGGCCTTACCAGACACCAAATCTGCCTAAGCCTTGACCTTGGACTTCCCAGATTCCAGAGCTGTGAGAAATAAATGCTTAAAAGGCACCCATCTATGGTATTCTGTTATACCAGCCTGAAATAAGACATGTGCGAACCTGCACAAGTGAGAAGTGTAAAGAAAAAATTCTTCTGTAGTACTGAGCCCCTGCCATAAGGGGACTGTACCTGTACAGACGTGGACTGTCTCCTTAAGTCATCTGGTAAACCTGTGACTCCTTGCAGAGGACTATGAGTGCACATCCCGGTGATGGTGAGCCCTTTGCCTAGGACTATCTCACCAGAGCCCTGCTCTTAACCACAATCTGACAAAAGCTAAGTGAACAAGCAGGAGAGAAAATAAGACATCCCCATCTCCATAAATAGCATCAAGAAACCTCTACACGCACAAATGGTATAAAGCCAGGCAACTTAGCAGAGTAGCCTCTGCAACTCTCCCTGTTTGTGAAAACAAAAAACAAAAAACAAAAAAAGAAGTTAATCAAGGCATACATTAATACCACCAAAGGACACCAGCCTAACATAATACTGTGCTCTGAGATAGCCAGACTGTATTAAATGGTGACTCTCAAAGTGACCCAACCCCAGGGAGGCCTGCCAGAGCAGAGGGGTTAGAGTTGAAAAAGCGGCCCCGTACTTCCTCTTGTTTGCTAGATCATAACCTTCATTTGTACCTGTGTGTATGCTAAGTCGCTTCAGTTGTGTCTGATTCTGTGACCCCATGGACAGTAGCCAACCAGGCTTCTCTGTCCATGGGATTCTCCAGGCAAGGATACTAGAGTGGGTTGGCATGCCCTCCTCCAGGGGATATCCCTGACCCAGGAGTCAGACCTGGGTCTTCTGCATTGCAGGCAAATTCTTTACCATCTGAGCCACCAGGGAACCTCCATTTGTACATTATACCTAAATTAAATACAGGATCCTACAGAGAGTTAAGACCTCCACTGTCTCCCAAACCTAATGCCTTTTAAAGCTATAGGCAGTATCAGGCACAACAGGAGGCAAAAGAGTTTAAGAACCAAGAGCACAGACAAGCCCCCAAGATGATAACTTACTGTGAATGGCGTTGCATTCTTGATTCCCAAAGAAGATGATTTAGCTTTGGGACCAGGGGCCAGGCTTGATCACTCAAGACCTTTTGTGTAGCAGAGTTTTATTAAAGTATGAAAAGGGGCACAGAAAGCTTCTGACATAGATATCAGAAGGGGGACGGGAAGCTCTATTTGAAGCTAATAAGACAACACTCTACACATGGCCCAGAAATTTTACTTTTTCCTAAAATTTATAAGTAAAATTCAAAATCTAGAATTCATGCTATAAACATAACTTCCTTGTAGCTTCTAATCAAGACTATGAACAGAAGAATTCCCTCACATAAATGGGTATTCATCTTAAGTATCAACCAACCAATAACAGGAATCCAATTTAAAGATGGGCTGAATGTATTCCAATTATTAATCATTTAATTCATATCACTTTTCTTTTGTCTAACCTGGGGATTAGTCCTGTAGCCTTTAAACTAGAAAAGGACAGATAAACTATTCTCATTTTTACCAAATTGAGTGGTAATATATTCTCCAGCTGTCACTTTACAACGTGTTATTGACTTTCAGATTAAGCAAGGCCTCTGAAGTCTGGACAAAGTCCACACACTGACACATTTCATTTCGGGGAATTCCATTATTGAGATGACTGAACATATGATCATTTGAAGCCATAATTTATTTATGCCCTTAATACTAGACTTGCTTTTAAAGCATGAGCAAAGGAACAGTAGGCTGTTTTCATGCATATGATTGCCATTATAATCACTCATTTTTAACATAATAAAAATGGTGGTCATCCATTTGATTAGACAAATCAAAGAGCTCAAACTAGTGTACATCACCCTTGAATTTCACATGATACACTCATCCTAATCTTTCCAACATCTAAATCTGAAGGTGTCACGTATGTTCAGAATGCTGTCTATTATAAAGTCAACATTACAATTTAATGTTTTGCATGGCAATAATATACTTGGATGTATTTGTTATAGGTTTTTAGATTTGTAATTAGAAATTAACACCAAACTACCTGAAACATCATACAGTATATAACATAAGATAGCTGAGCCTGAATGCAAATAAAATTATATTATTATACTAATTTATTTTTTCATAGCATTTTCATAAATATTATTTCATTAAAATGTTTGTAGATGTTTCAAAGGGGCAAGACACCATCACCAAAAATTTCACCAGAAGCAAAGCCCCATTCCTAACTGAAAGCATGTGTATATAGAACAAAACATCAGAACAGAATATGTTTCATTTTGTATTTGAGGAAGCAAACAAAAATGTGACTTTGATTTAAATAACAAATGAGGTAATTTTTCAAAAGCCAAATAAGAGGCTCTATTTTGAAGCATCTGAGTGAAGAAGAAAGCATAGATCCTTACCTGGAAACAACCAGATCTCACTTTCCTTGGTCTCTAATCCTCAGCAGGTGCTGAGCATTCTATACTCATCCATAAAGGGGAGGCTGCCATGGGCCACTCTGTATGACTTGATACTTTCAATGAAAATCTAAAAGTGAGAAACCATCTAAGTATAATATGTGCAATGTCTGCGATTCAAGAAGACAATAGTCATAGAAGGTGGCAGTATTGATTTTCAGTAAGAAAATAAAGGAACTACACCAGCTAAAAGCACAAGCTGCAAATGAACACACATTCAGAGTGAAACAAATGAAGATATACTCTATCAGCATCCTCAGGGTAGACCATTCTCCCTAGTACTAAAATAATAAAACAACACCAGGAGTCAAGTTACAGGAAGGTGCTATTTAGCCCTTTTTGAACTAATAACCACCGGCTCCTTCGCTAATTCTGGAGCTTGCATTTTTAACCAGACACTATCAAACAATTTACATCCTAGCAATCTCCTTCAGTTACTTGCATGGTCTTAAGGATCTGAGACATCCATTTGATGTTAGGAAATTGTCTCTACACACAAGACAGCCTGCACCCCAACTCAAATCTTTAAACTTCTCTTTCAGGGACTGGATTAGGACCTCAGAGAAAAGGCAAAGACTTTCTTTTCAGATCAGGTAAGAGAAATACTCTTTTGCCCACTTTCTCCTGGGATGCTAGCAGCTGCTGAAAACCCAAGAGAAGCCAGCGCGCCGCGGGGGGGTGGGGGTGGGGGTGATGTGTGTCCGGGAACGGGGCGCGGGGGGGCTGGTCCTTGCGGCGGTAGATGTGTGAGTTCAGAAGTTCTTATTCTTATCTTTCTACCATAATTGGCGATGTGACCCAAATACAAGGAAACCTTCTCGTTCCATTAACAGACCCAATTTGGATTAAGCAGCTCCGCGGGAAGAAACGACATCCTCCCGGCGGTAGCTAGCTGTTCTGCACTCTTGAGATAATTCTCTTAGTTTCATGTTAACATTTGGTTAAGGAGATGCTGGTGGGTCAGATTTGACACTGTGAATCCACTAAACCGTTTTAGAAGGACTTTTTCTCTCCCGAATGGCTAGCCCTAGGAGCTCAGCCCCAGCGCCAACAACCTTTCCGGTGAAACACGCACTCTTCGCGTGTGGGCTGGGGGCGGGGGGGGGTGGGTCCCGCTCGCCGACCCCCCACCCTGCAGCGGCGCGCCTGAGAGCTGGACGACCTGCTCTTTCGCTGTTTCTCCTTGCAATGTGCAAATTCTTCCCTAGCTGGGAGCAGGTAGACAGGACCGCCACCTGCTCATCCCAGAGGATACGCTGCAGAAAACTCGAATGGATCGTGTGCGGACGCAGGCTGGTCGCCAGCGGCGACAACTTTACAGATTTGTTCATGTTAGTTCTGGACCGGGTAAAATAGCCCCCTAAAGACAGGAAGCAAACGCCCCTCTATAAAGCCCACTACCGTGTCACGCCGGCTCCCTGGAGCCACACGGTCAGCTCCCCGTCTTGCTCACCCCGCACAGGCACCCCAGGAAGGCACTGCGAATGACGCCCGCCCCCCTCCCCGCAGTGGCTGCCCGGGGAGGTCGAGGTGTGCAGGGACCGGCAGTGCCGGAAGGGAAGGAACATCCCCGCCCCTCCCCTCCCCGCAACCCCGTCCTTCCCGGGGCAGGAAAGTGCTGGCGAGGCTCCGGGCCGGCGGAGGACTCAGCCATCCCCAGCTCCGAGCGGGGCCGCCGGCGGGTCCCCGCGCCCGGCTCCGGGGCTGGGGAGCGCGTGCGGCAGGTGCAGGGCCGCGGCCCGGGGAGCGACCGCGCTTACGTGCTCCAGCTTGTCTTTCCTCCGGAGCCAGACGCTGGCGCTGTAGTCCTGCTGCTTGACGCTGCTGTAGAAGTTCGCGCCCACTCGGGTCAGGCTCGGCGACGGCTCCTTGGGGCGGCTTTTCAGCCTCATCTGCTCGAAGCCCTCGTGGGGGGAGGCCGAGAGCCACTCATGCTGCCGGATCTCCATCCTGACATGACCAGAC